>NW_006408638.1:9356266-9374983 GCF_000296735.1 Chrysochloris asiatica | reverse complement strand
TGCCGTGGAGTCAGTTCCGACTCACAGCGACCCTGTACAGGGTTTCCGAGGCTATAAATCTTTACAGGAGCAGAAAGCCTCATCTTTCTCTCACGGAACAGCTGGTAGTTTCAAACTGCTGACCTTGCAGTTCACAGCCAGATTCGTAACCACTACGCTGACATATAGGTTTAAAAAAAGCTAGCTGACAGGCAACTCTTCTCACAAACCTAAATTGAATAAATAAGCTCAATAGAAATAGAAGGCTTCATTTGTGGAGCTAATGTGTCTGTAAATTCTAAATTGGTCAGGTTAGATTAATTGTAATAGTGGTTGCAAAAGCTTTCTACTTAATTTAACAGACTCCAAGTGCTAAATAGAAGAGGATTTGATGAGTATAAACTTTAAAAGGGGCTTGTAAGTTCTTGGGATGTTTAGATAATTAATTGTGCTTTATTCTCTTCAGTGAATTCCTGGTGTGGTGCTGCAGGTTAATGCATTGGACCCTAAGATCAGTTTGAAACACAAGGTCAGCAGTGCAAACCCACCAGCTACTCCTCAGTACCCTAAACAGGGTCCCTAAGAGTCAGAACCAACTTGACAATAACAAAAACAAACAAACAAGGACTCTCTTCAGTATATGAGTATCCACAGTAAAAAAAAAAATTTGATTATGGACAAGTGAAGAAGAAAACATCAATATTGATTCCAAACAATTTTTAAGAAAATGAATCCAATAAATCACATAGTGGTTTAATATGGGTGTTTACAAAATATTTGGATGTTTGATGAAATATCACCAATTTGCCATGTTTTCCCATCCAGTTAGCCTTAGGAGTAAAGCAAGAACTCAAAACTGCATCATATCTTTGGCAAATCACTAGGAATCCATTTCAATATAATCAATGTTAACATATTTATTCTCTTTATTGAGCTATTATGAATTGTTTACTGAGCACAAACTAGATCCAGGATATCCTATCAGGATGACCACACAGTTAGAATTCCATTAATATGTGAAGGGAAAATTGTCTATTGAAGATGATTAAACCACATTTCCCCAAAATTGCATGCCATAAGATTTTTGCACCCAGACATGCCTTTCTCAACATTTCATACCAAGATTGAGGTTTAAAATTTCCTGAAAATTTCTGTTCCTAATTTTTGGAACATACTGTTTAAACATCTTATTTGTATACAGCTGCTTTCATTTTACTTCTGATGTCAGCAACATTTGAAAACAGGTTTTAATCATTCTAATCATTTGACTCTGGTGGCCTGAATAATGCCTTCTCAAGAAAATGTCCCTAATTCCCATTACCTGTAATACTTTAACTGACATGTTACATGTGATTTAGGATGATGAGATAGGGAGGTTAAGCTGGAATATTCTGGATTTTCTGAGTGGGTCCAACATAATAACAAGATCCTTATAGGAAGGGGATAAGAAGTACAGTCAGAATTGAAGATGGCATAATTTCATCTCATGTGTTTTGGACATATTGTCAGGAAGAACCAATCACTGGAGAAGCATATTATGCTTGATGAAGTAGAGGGTGAGTGAAAAGGGTCATCTTGAGATAATTGATGCAGAAGCTGAAACAATGGGCTTAAATGGTGCCAGAGTGGGCAGTGTTTTGTTCTGGTGTACATGGGGTTGCTCAGAAGTGACTTGACAGCACCTAACAACAAACAATTTGATCATTTTAGTTGTTCTTTTAGAGATTTAAATATACATTTTTACTCATCAATAAAATAAGTAAATGCTTTTCAAATAGAGGTGATAATAGCACCATTTATTTTTATCTTGATTTTTGATTTGGTGTCTTTGTCCTAAACTTTATATCTAAAGATGTTATAACCTCAGAATAGAAAACATTTGCCATGGAATTGACTCTGACTCCTGGAGAACTCATGTGTCAGAGTAGAACTGTTTTCTACAGGCTTTTCATTGTTTGATTTTTCAGAAGTTGATCATGGAGTTTCTGGGTACACCAGAAACATCCAAAATGTTAGCAGCAGAATGTGTCAACAGCACCATCCAAGGAATTCAGATTTCATATCATCATGTTTATTGGAGAAACTTTTTTTCTTCCAAAACTTGTAACATATTAATAACATCATTTGTGAACCATACAAAATTGTCAACTTAAAATTAGCCTACTGTAGTTGGTCAAACACTTAATCAACTCATCCCCAATATCTGTCAGGAGTCCTGATGTGGCGCTGTGGGTTAATGCGCCAGACTGCAAAGCCATTTGAACTGCAAGGTTGACGGTTCAAGCTCACTAGCTGCTCCTCGGAAACCCTATCCAGGGTTGCTATGGGTCGGAACTGACTTGATGGCACTTCACAACAACAGCAATGTCTGTCAGTTTGTCATACTGTGGTGGTTTATGAGTTGCTGTGATTCTGGATGCTCTGCCACCAGTATTTGAAATACCAGCAGGATCACTCATGGTGGACAGATTTCAGATGAGCTTCTAGATGAAGACAGACTAGGAAGAAAGAGTAACAAACTACTTCCAAATATTTAGTCACTGAAAACTTTATGAATAGCAGAGAAACACTGTCAGATATATTACCGGAAAATGAGCCCTTCAGGTTGGAAGGCACTCAAAATGCGACTGGGGAAGAGCTGCCTCCTCAAAGTGGAGTTGACCATGATGATACAAATAGAGTAAAGCTGGGATATATGAAGAAAAAAGTGGCATCAGGATTAGAGGAAGACTCACTAACAACCTATGATATGCAGATGATACAACCTTGCTTGCTGAAAGTGAAGAGGACTTAAAATATTTACTGATGAAGATCAAAGAGCACAGCCTGCAGTATGGATTGCATCTCCATGTAAAGAAAACAAAATCCTCACCACTGTACCAATAAATAACATTCTTATCAACAGAGAAAAGATTGAAGGTGTCAAGGACTATCGGGGACCTGCCTCGACACGGATGTTTGGTTCACGAGGTGGGGATATCTGGTGGCGATAGGGATAGCGAAGGAGGAGACACAGAGACACAATGAGAGAGACCAAGAGACACCCCGAAACCAGAGTGGATGCATTACTGGCATCCGGCAGATCTGGCGTGGTGAACATCCTAGCTATGAGGGCAGTAAGATCCCACATAGTAAACATCTTAGCTATGTGGGCAGTACGTTCCCCTGGCTGGTCAGTAACACATGCCTATTCAGCTGTATAACACGCCCTCCAAGCTGTAATGCAATCCTGGTTTGGCCTGCGCCTCTGTTTTATTTAGGGGAGGTACTTTAAACAAAACTGGGAGGGACTAAGACAAGGTACAGTGAACATTCATAATTTTCCAGACATTCAGGCAACTTCACATAGTAATTCACAGGTTTGAATCCCAGGCCCGCAACTTGGTTTCTCAGGCTCAATTAACGTATCTATAGCACCTGAGCTCAGTTGGGGGAAGGTGAAAAGGAAGGTCAAAAGGCGTGGGAGGAGTCCCGCTGCATTGGCTTCCTGGCCCAGGTTCCCCAAGAACCTGGTTGAATAGCCTGCACCTGGGAGAGATTTAGGGCAGGTGTCCTTTTGTCCTTAGAACAAAGAACCGGGAAGTTACCCATTTGTCTTGAGTGCATTCTTTTGGGGAAAAACTTTACCTTTAGAATTTTACAGTCTCGGCATTTAGGAGGTTATTACACTTATCTATGGATACCAAAGCTTCATGTATGAAATTAATAATAAACATAACTGAACAATAAGATGAAAGACAGTTTGCTATGTCTGCTAAGTGACTAGAGTTTGTTCCTCAGAGCCTGTGGCCTGTACGGTCTGCAACACTTGGGCCCACAGGGCCTCGAACTCCTCACTGGGTCTGCATGGTCTGCAACAAAGGACTTCATTTTTCTTGAATCAACACTCATGGAAGCAGCAGTCAAGAATTCAAACAATGTAGTACATTAGGCAAATCTGCTACATAAGTCCTTTTTAAAATGTTGAAGAGAAAAGATATCAGCTTGAGGACTAAGGTGCACCTGATCTAAGCCATGGTATTTTCAATAACCTCATATGCATGCAAAACTGGACAATGAATAAGGAAGCCATAGCAGAATTGATACATTTGAATTGTGGGTTTGGAGGAGAATATTGAAAGTGTAGTGGGTTGCCAAAAGAACCAGCAGATCTGTGTTGGAAGGAGTGCAGCCAGAGTGCTCCTTGGAGGCCAGGATGGCTAAGCTTCGTCTCTCATACTTTGGACATATTATAGGAGTGTTCAGTCGCTGGAGAAGAATATCATGTTTGGTAAGGTTGAGAGTCAGAGAAAAAGAGGAAGACCACCAGCGAGTTGGATTGGCCAAGTGGCAGCATCAATGGACTGAAGTATGGCAACAGTTGTGAGGGTGGCCCAGGATCAGGCAGTGTTTCATTCTGTTGTGCATAGTGTTACTATGAGTTGGTACCAACTCGATTGAACCAAACAACAACAATATAATGGTTACAGAAGTCCTGGTATAGCCCTGTGTGCTAATGCACTGGACTGCAAAGTTGGTTGGAATCACAAAGTCACTGGTTCAAGCTCACCAGCTGCCCCTTGGGAACCCTATACAAGATCATTACGGGTTGGAACTGACTAGACAGCACACAACAACAACAACATAATTGTTGGTGGAGACTGGAGCGGTGCTATTGGTTAATGCACTGGATTGCAAAGTCAGTTGGAACTGCAAGGTTGCTATGGGTTGGAACCAACTTTACAGTACTTACCACTACTAACAATGTGACTGTTGGAACTGCCTTGGCAGGGCCAAACCAAATGATTTCCAGTACATGTTGTGTCACTATAGGATAATGCACTGGCCCACAATGTCTGCTTTATTTGCAAGGCCGATGGTTTAAATATACCAGCAGCTCCTAGGAAACCCTATACAGGGTCTCTATGGGTAGGAACTGACTCGACGACACTTAACAATAACAACATACAGCCTACAGGCCAGATGTTCCCATCTCTGCTTTAATTAGACAATATCTTTCAGCACTTCCTTTAGTATCTCCTTTAATTAGTCGATTGAAGAAAAGTTCTCTTTTTATCTGCCTCAAAATGTTTGCCTAGTGATTTCTTTTGAAATTACAGTTGTAGTATATATGTATATACTACACTACGCTACCAGAGCTCCTTATATAAGGCTGTAAATCTTTACGGGAGAAGCCTCATCTTTCTCCCGCGGAGCCACTGGTAGTTTCGAAATGCTGACCTTGAGGATGGCAGCCCGATTCGTAACCACTACGCTACCAGAGCTCCATATATATATATAGTTGTTGTTATGTGCCGTGGAGTCGGTTCCGACCCATAGCGACCCTGTACAGGGTTTCCGAAGATGTAAATCTTTACTGGAGCAGAAAGCCTCATCTTTCTCCCGTGGAACAGCTTTCTCCCGTGGAACAGCTGGTAGTTTCCAACTGCTGACCTTGGGGTTCACAACCCGATTCGTAACCAATACGCTACCAGAGCTATATATAAAATTCTAGGTTGGTAAGGTTCAGTAAAATATTCAGTGCTTTAGTACAGTAATTTTACTTCTTTGGTCTTATTTTTAAATGAGCTACCACCCTTTGTCCTTACTCTTCTCTGAATTTAACACACACTTATGACTGGTTACTTTACAGAATATTTTCTTTTCTCTTGACTTTATATGTATCTATAGTTTGGCTATGTTTTTCTCAGTTGTGGTTTTTCTTTGCATTTACTCTAATTTGAATTTACTGAGCTTTTTGTATCTGTGGATTGATAATATCAGTTTTGGAAAATGCTCAATCAGTTTCTTTCCAATATTTCAACTACTGTATTTGTGGGACTTAAATTACAATCATCCACATTATATTATAGTTTCAGAAGCCCTGCTCAGTTTGAACATTTAATGTTTTGTCTCATTATATTTCACCTTGATAATTTTTGCTGATCTGTGTCACATTCATTAATCTCGTCTTTCTTTTTAAAAACTTTTTATTGTAAAATAAGTGAAGTTTTACAGATACTATAATCAGTTTTACTTTCAACAAACCCTACACTTTGCTTTATCCCTTCTTTGGGACAACAGCTATCTTCTTTCCTTCTTGTGGTTCCTATTTCCATTTCATCCTCCCTCCCATTCTTTCTCAACCTTGTCCTTAGGTAAATGTGCTTTTGATCTTGAAAGATTGACTGTTCCATGTTGAACATATATTACTAGTGTTGTTGTCCTCCCCCCGCCCCCACCCCTTTATATCTGTTGACTTCTTGGCTTAAAATTTTTACTTGCTCCTCAGAAACTCTATACAGGATTGCTATGAGTTGGAACTTATTCTACAACACTCAACTACAACAAGAAGCTTATTTAAAGAAATGCATATTTTTAATTTTCTTGTAAAAATGATGTGGGGTGGCATATGACCTATTAGTTTAGGTGGTGTACAGAGAATCAAAATCAGTGACAACTGTCAACTAAACTGATTCCTATGAGGATCAGATCAGACATGACTTCACCATGCAACCTTCTTTGCCAATTCTAACACCAATCATTCCTCCCACAACATTTTCTACTTAATTAATGTGTTTGATAATTAATTGTAATGATCACACAGAACTCTCAGACCGTATGCATAACTTTGAGTTTATTAGAAAAATGTTATTGTTGTTAAGTACCATCTTGTCAGTTCCAACTCATAGCGTTCTTATGTTGGCTTTCCAAGAAGCATCTGGTGGGTTTGAGCCACTGACCTTGTGTTCATCAGTTCCATGCTTCTCCTACATCACTACACCAGGAAATAAGTGATGATTGCAATTCAAAATTAAAAAATCTACAAATACAGTTCTTCAGTCAGAATGACCTCCTTAAAGTCATGCATAAAGGCATGTCCAGGCCCTCAACCTCAAGGCCTGCTTTGACAAGAGTTGTTGTTGTTGTTGTTGTTAAGTGCCATTGAGTCGGTTCCGACCCATAGCGACCCTGTACAGGGTTTCCGAGGGTGTAAATCTTTACGGGAGTAGAAAGCATCATCTTTCTCCCGCTGAGCGGCTGGTAGTTTCGAACCGCTGACCTTAAGGTTCGCAGCCCGATTCGTAACCACTACGCTACTTGACAAGAGTAGCAAAGACATTTTAACACTTGTCCTCCCTGCACCTTAGTTTCATGGACTTTGGTCTGAATTAATGCCCACTCCACCAGTAGGCCTGAAGGCACTCAGCTCTATTTCCGTGAATGGACAAACCAATTCCTTCCTCCCTAACCACCTCTAGTTCAAATGTCTGGTAGCAACTGTCATCTAACCACATGACTGAAGAAGGAAATCAGCTATCTAAGTTCTATGGGCTGGGAGACCCACTCATTGCTCTGTTTTGTGCTCTTGATTCGATTACCTTTGCTTATGCAGCAACTCTGCCACACCTCTGCAGTGTCTCTGCTAATGTTTCTCTCTGTCTCTTGGATGAGAAGATACAGGGCAAGGATGTAAGGGTCTGAACAATGCACTCCACTTCTGGATCTTCTTTCTTGATGGGAGTGAGGTTCCTTTTTTCCACTTCTGAAATGGTTCATTTTAAACATAACAGGATGGCAAAACTGACCAGTCCAAAATGTTAGAATTCCAAACACCCAATTTGCATGGTCCCAGACCACATGAGTGATATGTACCTCATTTACATTATTAGCACGTTTTCCAATCTTATTGGAATGCTGGAAACAAAGAAAATGTAGTTGGAAAATATGGCCTTGGTGATAGAAATAATTCTGGAGATCACATGAAAGAATTTTTCAAGACCAATGATATTTATTATAAATACCTGTTTTCACCAATGTAAATGGTAACTATACACAAGACCCTCACCAGATGGAATGCACAGGGATCTAATAAACTATATCTGTAGGAAGAGATGATAGAGAAAGTCAGTATCATCAGCCAAAACAAGGCCAGTGACCAGTTGTGGAAAAGACTATCTATTGCTCACATGCAAATTTAGGCTGAAACTGAAGAAAATAAAACCAAGTCCATGAATACCAAAATATGACCTTGAATATATTTTACCTGAATTTAGGCATCATTTCAAGATACAATGCATTTAGATACAAATGACTGAAAACCAATTCAGTTGTGAGATGACATCATCCATAAGGAAAGCAAAAGGTCATTAAAAAGACAGGAAAGAAAGGAAAGATCAAAGTGGATGTCAAAAAATAATCTGAAACTTGCTCACGAACATAAAGAATCTTAAGCAAATTGAATAAGTGGTGGAGGAAAATAGCTGAACAGGAAATTTCAAAGGGCAGCTTGATAAGACAAAGTATTATAATGAAGTATGCAAAGATTTGCAATTAAAAAAAAAAAAAGGAAGAACAGGCTCAGTATCACTAAAGCTGAAAGAATTAAAGAAAAATTAATGTCTTGGGTTGCAATATTGAAAGATTCTATGGGCAGTATGCAGCCCTGGTGTGGTGCTGTAGGATAAGCACTGGAATGTTAATCTAAAGTTCTATATTTCAAATCCACCAGGATTTCCATGGATATCCTATACAGAAAAGCTGTAAGTCAGAAAGAACTAGATGACACTTTACAACAACAGTAATCGGCAACATATTGAATAACAAATGAAGCATCAAAAGATGATGGAAGGATTACACAGATCCACTCTATCCAAATTTTCCACTATTTCTGAAAGTATCATACGATCTAGAACTAATGATACTGAGGGAAGAGGTCCAAGTTGCCCTGAAGGCACTGGTAAAAATTAATGTAGAAGTACCTACATTACAGTACAGAAATTAATGGAATATAAATGGAAATGTTTCAACGAACCGAAGCAGTGTTGGAGGCACTCACTCCTCTATACTAAGAAATTTGGAAGACAGCTACTTGGTCAACTGATTGGAAGAAATCCATTTTGTGCTCATGGAATATAAAGGTTACCTGATGGAATGTGGAAATCATTGAATAATACTGTTAACATCATATGCAAATAAAATTTTGATAAAGATAATTCAAATGGTTGCAACAGTAAGACAGATAACTGACCAAAATTCAAGCCAAATTCAGAAGATAACATGGAAGGAGGGATATCATTGTACATATCAGATGGATCTTGGCTGAAAGCAGAGAATAACAGTAAGATGTAAACTGTGCTTTATTGTCTATGCAAAGACATCCAACTGTGTGGATCATAACAAACTGAGAATAATGCAAAAAAGGGGTATTCCAAGACACTTAATTGAGCTTAGGAGAAACCTGTACCTAGTCCAAGAGACAGTCATTAAAATAGAACATGTTTAAATCAGAAAAGGACTGTTTTATCCTTTCACCACATTTATTTAATATGCATGTTGTGCAAATTATTAAAGAAGCTGGATTATTGAAGAAGAACATGACATCAGAATTGGAGGAAGACTCAGTAACAACCTGTGATATATAGATGTCATAACCTTGCTTACTGGAAGCCAAGAGGACTTAAAATACTTACTTATGAAGCCAAAAGACTACAGCCTTCCTTCAGTGTGTATTTCACCTTAATGTAAAGAGAAAACAAATCCTCACAACTGGAGCAATAAATAACTTCATGATAAGCAGGGAAAAGATTCAAGTTGTTTAACACTTCATTTTGCTTGAATGCATGATCAACACTCATGGAAGTGTAAGTCAAGACATGAAATGATGTATTGCATTATGTATATATGCTGCAAAAGACCTCTTTAAAGTGTTAAAAGTAAAAATTAAATGTATATATAATTAGGTTATATTTAACATAAAATCCTCTAATGCTATGAACATTTTCTTAATTTAAAACTAAAATATTGCAATGGTATTTTGGAAATATGCATTATTCGTGCTTAAATAATATTTTAAATAAAAGCAATCAAATACTCAGTCAAGAAATGCACACTAAGGTTGAAGTTTCTAGGTCCTGAATTAAAATAAAGCAATAAAGAATATAAACAAAGAGCATGAAAAAAAAAAAAAACAAAAAAAAAAACAGCAAAAGATCCAAGGAAATATTCCATTATCATTGAATTTCATTTTCCATGAACTTTTGAATCACCCTTATACATTTTTGTTTAATGCTGTTGAGTTGGTTTCTGACTCATAGCAACCTGTTAGGGTTTCTGAGGATTGGCTGGTGAGTGTAAGCTGCCAGCTTGAAGATTAGTGCTCAGGAGCTTTTCTGACAGTTCCATACAAGGTCTCTGCACTCTCACTTGTATATGTTGTTGTTGTTGTTAAGTGCTGTTTAGTCGGTTCCTACTCATAGCAACCCTCTATAGGGTTTCTGAGGAGCAGCTGGTATATTTGAACCACTGACTTTGTGGTTCAAACCAACTTTGTGATTCAGTGAATATCCTACAGCACCACACCAACTGTGTGTGTGGTGTGTAGGATAAGTACAAGGTTAGTAGTTCAAACTCACAAGCCACTCCTAGGAAACAATATAGAGGGTTGCTATGATTGGGAATCAATTCAATAGCATTTAACAACAATATATATGTATGAATCATGTGCCAAGTTTGCAGAGCTAAAGGCAGGCATATTAAGGTAGAAGTAATATTTATGACTAGAATTATAATAACAACAATAAGGAGCTTGTGAAAGGGAAATAATTGAAAATAAATGAGAGTGAATTGATAAAAGTTAAAAAGAACCATAATTATATAGTTTCAAAGGGAAATGATAGTCAACATTCTAAATGTATTAGAGAGATTATAGAAAATTAGAAGACATCAAAGAACCTTGGGTTCAGTAATAAAATAGGATTTGTATAATTGAAGAAAGAAATTCAACAATAGGAGAGAAGGTGTTAGACTTCATTGTGCTAATAAGTCAGTGACTCATAAGAAAATGGAAGCAGATCCCCTAGCTCATTCCTTGAGAGTTGAGATGAAACAAAACAATATGAGATACTACCTTGAAACAGTGTGCTAAGAACTTGGAAGGATTTGAGAATGTAATCTATTTGTGAGCTAGAAATTTAATGTGTCACAATATCATACATTCTGGCACAAGATTTCTCAGTCAGAAAAAAATAACAGCTTATTGCTCACAGCAAAAATAGCAGTCAGAGCATCAGCATTTGTACTAGCTAGCACCCTGAGCCCCAGTTTCCACAGGTGAATTCAAGGAAGTGACATGACTGTTCAAACAGGAGATTTCAGAACAGGAGAAAAACCTGGAGGTTTGGTGTTATGGATTATATTGTACTGAAAAAAAAAAAAAAAAGACATGTTGAAATTCTAAACTCTGTACTTGTGAATTGAAAACAGGGTTTTTGGAAATAGGGTTTTGTTTTGTTATGTTCAAAGAATAATAAAGGAGTACCTATTGCCATCTCATCAATTCTGACTTATAGGAATTCTACAGGACAGAGCAGAACCCTAGGAATTCCAAGACTATAAATCTTTATGAGAGCAGACAACTTCATCTTTATTCCACAGAGCAGCTTGTGGATTTGAACTACTGCCTTATGACTATCAGCCCAATGCTTAACCCATGTACTACCAGGGCACCTAATCATGATGACTTTTTAGTAATATCTTATAAAAAGTGCAAAATAAACACATAGTCACACACATAGAAGACACACCTTGGAAGGACATGTCAACAAGTCAAAAAATTCCAAGAATCACCCAGTGTCACAGAAGCTGAAAGGGACAAGGAGCTATCATCCCCTAGAGTTGGAAGAGAAAGCGGTATTAAGAGAAATAAAGAGAGAGAGGGAAGTAGCCTTACTATTACCCTGAAACTTGTGGCCTCCAGAGTTATTCTTTAAAGTCACCTACTGTATGGTAGTTTATTAAGACAACAGTAGAAAACTAAGACATCAGGGATTCTATTTATAATGGACCGTAAGCTTGCTTGAACTTTGCCTAAAGGAAGACATTATCACTATTTTACTGAATAGTTAACAAACTTACCATTTTCTCCAGAGGGAAATATTATCTCTCTCTTTCAGAGTGTTTTGCTATAAAAACATTCTTGATAAAGCAGTCCGGAACAAAGTCAATCAATACCTTTATTCACAAAACTTGCAGAAACATGAGATATCCATGGGGAACTCCAATAAATTAGACTGAAAATGAAACTTTAACACAGGAGAAACTTTAGAATATTTTTGAACATAAAAAGAAAACCATCCAATCGTAACAATTGTTGATAATAAGGTAAAAGAAAATTAGCAGAATCCTTACAGAAGTGAATTGGATTACGGTCAAGTAAAGAAATAGTACAGTCTCACTTCCAAGAATGGCTAGATATGGAGAGAATTTGCTTTGAAATTTTATAAGAAATGGCAATAGGGCAGAGTCTGACCTCCTGTAACTTCAGGAGGAAGAGAGAAAAGCAAGATTGTTTCCAAGCAGGGGTCAGACGAGCTTCCACCCCACAAATGTTTTACCAATTTTGACACATACCATCCCTCCTAAAGCACTCTTTACTTCTCTGCTGGTTTGATCATTCTTTGCGATGGTCACAAAGAACTCAAAGATTATACATTGAAGGAGTTTTTTAGGGAAGTTTCAGGTTTATAGTTCACATGCATGAAAGCTCAGGATATATTTATTTGATTAGGACAGCTTCTCAGTTAATGTTTGTGCTGCTGTTGTTGTTAACTAACTCTTGAGTCAGTTTTGACTCACAGCAACCCTGTATAGGGTTTTCAATGAACTGGTGGGTTTGAACCACTGACCTTGTAGTTAGCAGTCCAGTAGGCAGGTTTTTCTCTGGCACTTAACCTTTTTGGCCCTTGGCCCCCTTGGCCTCCAATGTACCTGTAAAGCAAGTATTTCAAAGTCTTTTAGCACTGTCAATTAAGTGCTCAGAAGCATCCCATTCCTCCAGTAAGTCTCTGCATGAGGAACTCAGCTCAAGCTCTGCTTGTTGGCAAACCTAACTCCCTTGACAAAAGCATACCACTCCACCAGCATGCTTCTGCCCAAAGGCACTCAGCTTTCCTTCCAAGGGCTTGAAAACACATTGCTCTGTCTCATGCTGGTCCCTTGATTCTGCTGTTTCTGCTGCTGCCATTTTGCTGCTATTGTTTTTCTTCATCTCTCATCATCTTTGGAGTCACAGCTCTCTGTTTCCTGGATAAAGGAGGTTCTTCATAGAAATATCCCAGGTCCAAAGGATGCATTCTACTCAGAGATCCTTTCTTGGTAACTATGAGATTCCCCTTTTCCACTTCTAGGATGTCTCATTTTAAGCCTTTCAGGATAGTAAAACTGACCAATCCCCCTGTTAGTGTTCCATGCCTTTTATTTTCATGCTCCCACTCCCAAAATCTTCCACACCAATTATGTACATTATCACAAGAACCTCATATTTTCATAATTTTATCTCATCATTTGATAGAAACAAAAGACAATAGCCAGAAGAGCCATATTAAGTATTTCACTGCACCACAAAAAGAATGAAATCTTGCAGAGTAATTTCAATCTTCAAAGAAATTAAGAAACTGAAAATCTTTTCTGTGAATGAGTAAATGTAGAGAAGATTAAAAAATTCATTTGCTAATATCACTGTGCCCCAATTTTTTACTCAAAATGAAACAAATGAAGTGTGATTAGTGGACAGGACGACAAGCTCAGAAGCAAGACTTTCTATTCATAATGTTGTTTAATTTAGGCATTAAGATGTGTGCCAAATTATGTGTTTTCTCAGAAAAACTTGTGAGTGAACATAGTTTTCACTAGCATTATTATATGGTGTGTCATTCCCTGTAGTCCTAGTAAGGCAATATAGGACTAGCACTGGGTTAATAACCACAAGGCTAATGATTCAAACCCACCGACTCCTTGGAAACCCTATACAGGGTCACTATGAGTTAGAATCGACTTGCTAGCATTTAACAACAACAACATGTTAATATGCATACCACAAAGTTTGAGTCCACCTAAAGGCACCTCAAAAAAACACCCTGAATATCTATTTGCAAAGCAAAATCTATCATTGAAAACGATGTGGAGCAAGGTTCTACTGTGACACATAGAGTTGACAGAGATAGATTTGATCTGACAGTAACTGGTTTCTATATAACTTGCCACCAAGATCTATGTGACACATTTAGTTATAAGGACTAGAAAAAAAAAAAAAAAAAAAAAGATATGTAAATATATGAAGTAAAATTCAGTTTCAGGCTGATCAGTCAAGAGCATTTTACTGTTAATATTTTCACATTTTGACAATATTTTTTGGATTTATTAAAAGGATTATTGGTGAAACAATAAGACCTAAATTGGGCAGTATCCCAGTTGTAACATAGTTGGGTGGTCATCTTGGAGTGAGGCATCGCTACTTTATATATTACCTAATTTGTTTTCTTTAATTACAAATCCAAGCCAAGGGGAATAATTTGGAAGCAACCTAATCATGTTACATATAAACCTAAGGGGAGATTTACTAAGTAGTTAAGTTAAACTTTGCAACAGAATGCAGGCACATTCAATATGAGGTGAGTTGCAACAATTCAGTTCTGCTCACAAGAGGTTAGCAAAAGATCATTATTGTCGTAATTCCATTAGTTCCTGGCACTTTAATGATTCATTGTATTCACAGAAAATGGTGGAGAAAAACCATAAAATCTATAAATACCTCCAGTAAACAAAATCTTCTATATATATTATTCTCCATGTTGGTTCTATGTTGACTTCATGCTTTTCAAGACTTAAGATGTGCTCTCAGATCTCCCTAACCTCTATTTTCTAATTCTAGTCTCAGACCACAAGTACTTACATTGTTGTTGTTATGTGCCATCAAGTCAGTACCAACTCGTAAAGATTCTATGCACAACAGAATGAAACACTGCCTGGTCCTGGGCCAACCTCACAATCGTTGCTACGTTAGAGCTCATTGATGCTGCCATTGTGCCAATCCATCACATTGATGGTCTTCCATTTTTACTCAGACCCTTCACTTTACCAAACATGATATACTTCTCCAAGTACTAATCCCACCTGAAAATCTGTCCAAAGTATGAAAGACAAAGTCTGGCCACCCTGGCTTCCAAGGAAGCTATAACTTCTTCCAACACAGATCTGTTTGTTGCTTTGGCAGACGATGGTAATTTCAATATTCTCCTCCAATACCATAACTCAAATGAATCAATTCGTATATGGTCTTCTTTGTCCACTGCCTAATTTTCACATGCATATGAGGTTATTGAAAATACCATGGTTTGGGTCAGGCACACCTTAGTCCTCAAACTGACACCTTTGCTCTTTAATAAATTAAAGAGGTCTTGTGCAGCAGATTTGATTAAGGCAATATGTCATTTGATTTCATGATTGCTGCTTCCATGAGTGTTGACATGGATCCTAGCAAAATGAAGTCTTTGGAAATTTATCTGGATGTTGTTTCTTTGTCCAGCGATGAGTTTTTGTTTTGTTTGTTTGTCTTTACATTGAGGTGGAACCCACATCTAAGGTGTGATCTTTGATCTTCATCAGTAAGTATTCTAAGTCCTTTTCACTTTCATCAAGCAAGGTTGTATCCTCTGCATTTCACTGGTTATTAATGAGTCTTTCTCCAATTCTGATGCATGTTCTTCTTCATATAATTGAACTTGTTGAATTATTTACTCAGCAAGCAGGTTAAATAAGTATGGTGAAAGAATACAACCCTATTGCACACATTTTCTAAATTTGAACCATTCAATGTTCCCTTGTTCAGTCCAAACAACCAGTTTTTGTTTTATGTACAGGATCCACATGAGCACAATTAAGTGTTCCTGAATACTCATTCTTCACAATGTTGTCCATAGATTGTCATGATCCAAATGAAAGTCTTTGCATAGTGAATAAAGCACAGGTAAGGAACCAACTTTCTTGTATTCTTTGCTTAGAGCCAAGATCCATTTGACATTAGCAATGATATCACTCATTCCACATCCTCTTCTGAATCCTTCTTGAACCTCTGGAAGTTCTCTGTCAATGTATGGTTGCCTCTGTTTTTGTATTATCACAGGCAAAATTTTATTTGCATGTGGTGTCAATGATATTGCTAGATGATCTCCACATTCTATTGGGTCACTTCTCTTTGGAATGGGCACAAATGCAGATTTCTTTCTGTCAGTTGGCTAGGTCCTTCAAATTTTCTGGTCTATTTCATATTGAAGAAGTTCATAGATTTCTGCAATTTCATCATCACTGAATTTAGTGATTTGTGTATAAATTTGAATAATAATGGTATTGACTGGTCTTCTTTACGATCGTCTGGATATTATCCTATCATGGACAGTGTTGCACTTCAAGACAGTTATTGATATTTACTTTTTGATGATAAATGTGACACCATTTCTCTTTGATTTGTCATTCCTGGCATAATAAACCATGTGATTATCAAATTTAAAAATGGCCAATACCAGTACATTCAGCTCACTAATACCTAGGGTATCTGCTTATGCATTCCAGTTCATTTTTTACTATTTCCAATCTTCCTAAATTCGTACTTTGCATATTCCATCTTCTAATTATTAATGAATGCTTAAAGCTCTTTTTTCATTTAAATTGTGCCCTGTCAGCATCATCTCACTAAACTCTACTTTTAGAAGGCAACTCTTCCCAAGTCGTATTGTGAGTGCCTCCCATCCTGAGTGATCTTCTGGCACTGTATCTGACAATATTCTGGTGCTCTTCAGTATGTTTCAATACTCAGTAATCTGGTTCTGACACTGTTCTGATGCTATTCATAAAATTTTCAGTGACTGTTCAGAAGCAGTTTGCATGTCCTACTTCCTAGAATTAACATTAGTGATGTTTTCGTTTTAATGCTTCTATTATCATACCTGTCCTCTTTTTTCTGTAATTCAAGATCAGCCTATCTTTTTAATAAAAAAAAATGTGAGAATAAAGTTTCAACTTCTTTTTCATTGCACGTCTGGGTTTTTCTTTTCCCTACATATTGCATTAATATAGATTCTCTGTTCTATATTCTCTGAGTCTTTGAAATTCTAACGTAAGTTTTCATGCATGTCTTGAATATTTACACTATAATACTGATGCACACATATTGGGCAAAATATTGAATGATGCAGAGACAAAATGATACAAAATAAAAATAAAGTTCACCATTTCAGGAGGTAGCATATGATCAAGAGCCAATGATCCTGAAGGAAGAAGTTCAAGGTGCATTGAAGGCATTGGCAAAGAATAAGTCACCAGGAATTGATGGAATCAAAATTGAAATATTTCAACAAAGTAATGCTGTACTGGCGGCACACATGCTTCTATTTCAGCAAATCTGGAAGACAACTACATGGCCAATTGACTGGAAGAAAACTGTATTTGTGCCCATTGCAAAGAGAAGTGACCCAACAGAATGTGGAAATTATCGGACAATATCTTTGATATCTCATGTAAACAAAGTTTTACTAAAGGTAATACAAAAATGGCTGCAACCATACATTGACACATACCTTTTAGAAGTTCAAGTTGTAGTCAAAAGAGAAGGTGGAATGAGAGATATCATAACTGATGACAGATAGATCTTGACTGAAAGCAGAGAATACCAGAAAGATGTTTAACTGTGCTTTATTGATTACACAAAGTTTTTAATTATGCAGATAATGACAAGCTTTGGACAACATTGGGAAGAATGCGTATTATGGAATACTTAATTGTGTTCATGAGGAACCTATATATAGACAAAAGGCAGTTGTGTGAACAGAACAAGGGAACACCAAATGGTTTAAAATTAGGAAAGGTGTGCGCCACAGTTGTATTCATACTTATTTATTCTGTATGCTGAGTAAATAATCCAAGGAACTATAGTATATAAAGAAAAATGTGGCATCAGGATTGCAGACAAACTCATTAACAACCAGCAATATGCTGATGATATAACTTTGCTTACTAAAAGCAAAGAGGACTTAAAATATTGATAAACATCAAAGACACAGCCTTTGATATAGATTGAATCTCATTGCAAAGAAAACAAAAATCCTCACCACTGGACCAATAAATAACATCCATAAAATTGAGAAGAGATTGAAGTTGTCAAAGACTTCATTTTGCTCAGATCTACCATTAACACTCATGGAAGCAGCAGTCAAGACATCAAACGATGTGTTTCATTAGGCAAATCTGTAGCAGAAGAATGCTCTAAAGTGTTGAAGAGCAAAGATGTCAGTTTGAGGATTTGGGTATGCCTGACCCAAGTTTTAATATTTTCAGTAACCTCATATGCATGCAAGAGTTGGTCAGTGAATAAGGAAGACAATAGAAGAATTGATGCATTTGAGTTATGGTGTTGGAGAAAATATTAAAAGTACCATGGACTGCCCGAACAACAAACAGATCTATGTTGGAAGAACTACACCGAGAGTGCTTCTTAGAAGCCAGGGTGGCCAGGCTTTTTCTCTCATACTTTGAACATTATATCACAAGATACCAACCCATAGAGAAGAATATCTTGTTTGGTACAGTGGAGGGTCGGAGAAAAAGAGGAAGACACCCAATGATATGTATTGGCAGAGTGGCAGCAGCAGTCTGCCAATGTAGCAATGATTGTGAGGTTGGTGCAGGACTGGACAGTGTTTCATTCTCTTTTACGTAAGGTCACTGAGTTGGTACTGACTTGATGGCACCAAACAATTTTCTTCACACATTCAAAAACTATATATCTTATTCACTACTAATCTATTCTTTGAAAACTTTGTTGCTCTAATGTTGTTTCTCAAAAATACATTTTATTGAGAACAAACAAGATGGTGGATTGGGTGGACATGTAGCAAAGAGCTCCGCCAACAACAACACAGAATACCC
>NW_006408638.1:9348170-9352161 GCF_000296735.1 Chrysochloris asiatica | reverse complement strand
GAGGACTCTAGATTCATCAACTAAGAAGAGAAGGACTAAGAACTGGTGGCCAGGAGCAGACTTGCAGAATGTGCCCTTTGGAGATGTAAATTATTATACATGCCTGAGTGGAGTTTTTAGTTTGTGTGTTTTTTTAAAAAGCTAAAGTGGATAGAGAGAAATACTTTTAACTGATGGTATATGGAAGGGATTATAATCAGTGTAATGAAACAAGTTATATGAATTGTTGAATGTGAAACTGATAATGTGACCTATAAACTTTCACTCAATCCACAATAAAAACCTTAAATTAAAAAAAACACAACATTTTATTTCATACCACATTTCTCATATTTTGTAAACCTTACTATTTACAGACTTCATTCTTCTGTTCTCTGGATACTCCTATGTTTCTATTGAGAATTTTCTTGCAATCCATAGCTCTCTTCTTAATGTTCTAACACTGAAATACCAGCATCCAATATTATACATTATAGGTTCCACACCCTCTTATATACTGTGTTTCAATTATTTTTTAATTATTTGTTAACTAACATAATTAAGACTGAGAATATCTACTAATTTTCCATTATTTTAAAATTTCCTGGCAAACAAAACCTCTGAAATAATGCAAGCTATTGTGCTCATTTTTTTCTTAGTTCTGTTTAAAATTTTCAGCAATGCACAACATTTTACTTCAGATTCATTGAACAACCACTGCATTGATTTTCTAAACCTGTGCCTTGACTCAGGGATAATGTAAATATTTAGCAGCCAATATGACACAGATATTGACCAATAAGGAGACTTCAGATAAAGTCCAAAGTAGTCTCCTATGAGCTCCCTGCTGTGCCTTGCCACCTGTTAAATTTTTAGTTGAAGTATTTGATGGAAATGTAGAATAAGCACTGGACTGTTATCTTCAAAGCCCACATTTCAAACCCATCAACTGCTTTCAAAACCCCTATACAGGGTCATTATGAGTCCGAACCAGCTTGTTGATGCACAATAACAAGAGCAGAAAGAACTTGGTGGCCAGAAATGCTATTTTTAAACCTGATTAGAAAGATTTTAACTTTGCAATCGCTAAATCCATGCTAATGTGTTCTAGGTAGATACTGGTGGTTATATGCTGTGGAGTTGGTTCCAACTCAAAGCAAGCCTGTACAGGGTTTCTGAGGCTGTAAATCTTTACGGGAGCAGAAAGCCTCATCTTTCTACAGTGGGAAAGCTGGTAGTTTCGAACTGCTGATCTTAATGTTCGCAGCCCGATTCATAACCACTATGCTACCAGATTTCCTTAGGTAGGTAGGTACTAGCCCTGCTTTTAAACGTTGCTGCTCATTTGCTACTAGGAAAAAAAAAAGTCCAGAAAATCAGAAAATCCCTTCAATATAGTACAAAGTTCCTTGGTGTTAATATTTACATCGACCCCATGTTGGAATATTAAATGCAGAAGTCTTACCCCAATTTCTGTAAATCAGAAAATCCAATATGATACTTCTTCTTACAGAAATTCAAGAAACAGTAGCTTACTTATGTTATCCTCGCTGCAACCTTACAAACTGGGCAATGCAAATATTATTAGGTCTATATTCAGACAAGAAGCTATCAATATAAGAAATCAGGGCTTCTCTTCTGCATTACAATATCTTTGTTCTTATTATTGTTAAGTGCTGTCAAGTCAGTTCTGACTCATATTGACCATGCATATTGTTTCTGTGGGTGACTGGTGGGTTACCTTACAGATATCCATTCAGTGTTTAGGTTTAATTTTTTTTTTTAGTTCCTTTGGATTTATGGTAACCTATGTGCTTCAGAGTAAAACAGTATTCTACAGGGTTTTCACTAACTGATTATTTTGAAGTAGTTCTCTAGATCTTTCTCTTGAGGAACTTCTGTCCTGACCAAGATCAGCAGCATTCTTGAGGTTATTAGTTAATCACTTAACCATTTGTGGCACACAGGGCTCCTCTTAAGAATGATTATTTCACTAGACACAATTGCCAATTCAAACTTACCAGCCACTCCTTAGAAATCCTGTACAGGGTCACTATGAGTATGAACTGACTTGGCGGCATTTAACAACAACAAAAACAAGGAGTTTCAAAGGAGTCCTGGTGATTTAATGGGCTAAGTGTTGGGCTGCTAACTGAAAGCATGGTGATTTGAACCCGCCAACCACTCTGCAGAAGAAAGATGAGGCAAGCTGTTTCCATGTATATTTACAGCCTTAGAAAATTGATGGAGCAATTTTACTAGCATAGGGTCACTTTGAGTCAGAATCAACTTGATGGCAATTGGTAATGGGTAAGGAGTTTAAAACATAGTAGAATCTCCCCTCAAATTTTGTTTTTATACGGTACATTTTTAAAATCAATTCCATTTTAATTTTACCTTAGAGTATCTTCTATTCAAAAGACATTTTGCATTCTCTACAATTGTCTGCTTCTTTAAAGCAATCGCAAAAAACTATAGTGTCAAAGCAAAATATTGGGAACACAAATTTTAATCAAAGTTGCTTTTGTAAGTGAAATCCGTATAAAGTACAAAGGACTTGCTTTTCCTAAAATACATGTGTGTCTTTAAAGGTAGAATTTTAAAAAGGAGAGGGTGATTATGGCTGCTAAAATATCTATCTTTGCATCATTTATTTCTATTAGGATACTGTAATAGATTCTGATCACTATCTGTTACACATAGTTCATAATCCGCAGATTGTGACCTGTCTCTCACTGAAAAACTGTAAAGGTGGTGATAAGTCCTTCATTTGTAAGCCATCAGCTTAAGGAATTTAACGCAAAGCAATTTTCCAGTTTGAAAAAACAACAACAACAACAATTTTCAGGCCTATCACAAATCAATTGCAAGAATGGCATTACACCAGACATGGTGAACTTTCAAAAGGAAAGTTTTACCTTTTCTTAGTCCTTCAATGTGAATCTGAATGCATCAATGTGCTGTCAACTCAAATTCCTTGAAACCAGGCATCCTTCATTAGCAGAATCTCTTTGTTTCGATGAAGATTGAGAGCTGGATTGGATAATGTAAGGTCTTTCCTGAGGACTCCATTCTTGACTGAGACATAAAAGGTGTTTGAGTGGCCAAATAGAATGGACAAGTTTCTGAACCTTATAGAAATTGGTAGAAGATATAAATATATGAGATCATCATGTTAGAGCTACTGATTCTCCCCTTTCCCCCATGAATAGCCAACTCACTTTTCTCCAAAGAGAGGTATTTGAACCACATCATAATATAACTTAAGGTGTAGTTTTTTGTTGTTTTTTTTTTTTTTTTTGAAAGTCATATTCCTAAGTCACAGAATGCTTGGCATTTATATCTTTTCAAAGTGACTTAGAAAGAAATACCAAGTATTTTCATGTATTGTATTTATATCTTTTCATAGTGACTCAGAAAGAAATACCAAGCATTCTAAATGATCCTTACAAACTTTAGAATTTTAAAACTATTGCTCTAAACTTATTGAAAGAGATGCTCTTTTATGGAAAAATGTGGCAGAATTTCAGACAGGCCTTGATTTTTCCACAAGCTTACAACTTTTCCATGAGATTTTAAGAGTAGAGGTAGAAAAAGATCAAAATTCTACAAATCTACCACCAAACCTGAAACTTCATTTTATGTTTATTTCTTAAGATTGATGCAAGCCATCCTTAAACATGCTCTTTAGATATTATATCTTGTGTTTGGGTAAGTTAACGATAATAATACTGGAATAATAACAATATTGGTTTCATAGCTTTTGTAAATTCATGAAATTTATATGAATGGATATATTTATGTACTCTCATGTGTTTGTTTCCACCACTCGTGTGTTAGTTTGTCATACTGTGATGGCTTGTGAGATGCTGTGATTCTGAAAGCTATGCCACCAGTATTTTAAATACCAGCAGGGTCATCAATGGTGGACAGGTTTCAGATGAGCTTCCAGATGAAGACAGACTAGCAAGAAGGAATGATGAACTACTTCTGAATATTTAGTCACTGAAAA
>NW_006408638.1:9345889-9347052 GCF_000296735.1 Chrysochloris asiatica | reverse complement strand
CAGAAAGAAAGCAAAAATTCATTAAGAAGTCAAGGAAAAAGGTAAAGGTCAAAATGGATATCAGAAGAGACACTGAAATTTGCTCTCCAACATAGAGATGCTAAAGCAAATGGAAGAAATGAGGAGGTCCAAGAGTTGAAGAGAAAATTTAAAAGATCAACTCAAGAAGATAAAGCCAAATATTACAACAAAATGTGCAAATATCTGGAGTCAGAAAACTGAAAAGGAAGAACATGTTCAGTATTTCTTAAGCTGGGGGAACTGAGGTAAACATCCAAGCTTCAAATTTCATAATTGAAGGATTTTCTGGTCAAATTATTGAATGCTGCACAGAGCATCAGAAAAGAATGGAAGGAATGCACAGTCACTTTACCAAAAGGAAATGGCTGATATTCAACCATTCCAAGAGGTAGCATGTGATCAAGAGCCAATGATACTGAAGGAAGAAGTCCAAAGTGCATTGAAAGAATTGGCAAAGAACAAGGCACCAGGAATTGATGGAATAAAAATTGAAATCTTTCAAGAAAGTGAGACGGCATAGGAGGCACTCCCTCATCTCTGCCAAGAAATTTGGAAGATAACTATCTGGCGAATGGATTGGAAGAGATCTGTATTTGTGTCCATT
Source organism: Chrysochloris asiatica (assembly GCF_000296735.1). Lineage (NCBI taxonomy): Eukaryota > Metazoa > Chordata > Mammalia > Afrosoricida > Chrysochloridae > Chrysochloris > Chrysochloris asiatica. The sequence goes on along the minus strand of NW_006408638.1, from coordinate 9,346,427 downwards.
CCCAAGAGAGGTGACTCAAAGGGTTGAGGAAATTATAAGACAATATCTTTGATATCCCACGCTAGAAAAGTTTTATTAACCTAATACAGAGATGGCTGCAAGTACACATTAATAGAGAACTTCCAGAGGTTCAAGCCGGGTTCAGAAGAAGCTGTGAAATGAGTGACATCATTGCTGAGGTCCAATGGATCTTGGCTGAAAACAGAGAATATCAGAAAGATATTTACCTTTGCTTTATTGAGTATGCAAAGGCTTTCAATTGTGTGGATCATTATAAGCTATGGACAACATTGCAAAGGATGAGTATACTGGAACACTTAATTGTGCTCATAAGGAATCTGTACATGGACCAAGAGACACTTGTTTGAACAGAACATGGAAACAATGAATGGTTTAAAATTAAGAAAGGTGTGCAACAGGGTTGTATTCTTTCACCATACTTATTCAACCTGTATGCTGAGCAAATAATCTGTGAAGCTGTGTTATATGAAACAAAACGTGGCATTAGGACTGGAGGAAGACTCATTAACAACCTGCG
>NW_006408638.1:9340937-9344544 GCF_000296735.1 Chrysochloris asiatica | reverse complement strand
GTTCTTCTTCATATGATCCAGTCAATAACTTTATTTGTTCAGCATATAGATTGAATAAATGTAGTGAAAGATTGAAACCTTGGCATACACCTTTCCTGCTGTTAAATCATTCAATATCCTCATGTCATATTATAATAACTGCCTGGTGGTCTATGTACACGTTTTCATAAACACAACTTAGTGTTCCAGGAGTTCTAGTCTTTGTATTTATCCAGAGTTTGCCATGATCCACAGATGAGTAACTTTGTATAATCAATGAAGCAACTTTCTGGTATCCTCTGTTTTCACCCAAGATCCATCTGTCATAAGTAATGATATCCCTCATTCCACATCCGCATCTGAATCTGGCTTGAACTTCTGATAGCAAAACTTTATTTGCTTGTGATATTAATGATATTGTTCAATGATTTATGAATTTTGCTAGCTTAATTTTCTTTGGAATGAGCACAAATATGGATCTCTTCCATGTGTCATTTCGGTAGCTGTCTTTTCAAATTTGGGGGCATACAGTGAGTGCATTCAAGGCTGCATCAGTTTGCTGAAACATTTTTTACTCTTGTGACTTGTTTTAATTTTCTGCATCTTTAGCCTGAATTTGCATATGAACAATTGATAGTCCAGTCCACAGTCTGCCCTTAGTCTTGTTTTGGCAGAAGATAATTGAGTTTCTCCATAGTCTTTTACTACACATGTAATTAATTTGGTTCATGTGTATTCTATCTGGTTACACTGTTGAAAAAAAGTATTTAAAATGAGAAAAGTCATTGAGCTGGCAAAGTTTTATCATGCAATCTACTGCATCATTTCTGTTACCAAGGCCATATTTCCCTTACTGACCCTTTATCTTGGTTTCCAACTTTCACATTCCAATCATGAGTAATTGTCAATGAATCTTGACTGAATATTAGATTAATTTTAGACTGAAGAAGATGATATAATTCTTCAATTTATTCATCATTGGAATCAGTGATTGGCACATAAATTTAAATATTAGTTGTATTAACTTATCTTCCTTGTTTGTGTATGAATACTATCATATCACAAACAACATTATCCTAGCACAGATCTTGAAGTGCTTTTTTTGACAATGATTGTGACACCATTCCTCTTCAATTTGTTGTTGCCAGTATAGTAAACCATATGATAGATGCAAAATGGTCAATACCAGTCCATTTCAGGTCACCTACAGTCCTGATGTGGTCCTGTATGATAAGTACTTTACCATAAGGTTGATTTGCTCTGCAACATCAGTGGTTCAAGTTCATCAGCCACTCCACAGAAGCCATATATAGGATTACTATGAGTCAAAACTGACTAAGCAGCACTTAGCAACAACAACAACATACCTAAGATATTGATTTGCATTTTTTGACAACTTCTAATTTTCCTAGAATCACTTTTAGTACCTTCTAAGATCTGATTACTATGGTATGCTTGCAGATGTTTCTTATCATTTTGAGTTTTGCCCCATTGACAAATGAAAGTTCTGAAACCCTTGTTAAAACCATATCATTAAGGTTAGCTCTAATTTTAGGAGGCAGCTCTTCCTCAATTGGATTTTGAGTACCTTTCAACCTGAGAATAGTCTTGTCCTATACAGGTTTTATGGCTATTCAGTTTTTCAGTAGCTAATCTTTATAAGTAGTTCTCCATTCCATCATCCTACTTTTCTGAGTCTGGAATTTCCTATTGTATCTGGCCACCTTGGGCGACCCTGTTGGTGTTTAAAATACTAGTGGCATAGTTTCTAGCACCACAGCAAAATAAAAGACACTGCAGTCTGATAAACTTATAGATGACTAGTGGAGTGGTAGCTGCATGTTTTAAAATCAGGAGAGGTATGTATCAGGGTTGTATCCTTTTACCATACTTATTCAATCAGTGTGATGGGCAAATAATCTACAAAACTGGACTATATTAAGAAGAACATGACATCAGGACTAGAAAGTGACTTCTTAACAACATTGAATATGTAGATGATGCAGCCTTGCTTCCTGAAAGTGAGAAGACTTGAAGCATTTGCTGATAAAGATTAAAGATTACTACTATTACACTTCAACATAAAGAAAATAAAAAGTCCCACAACTATACAAGTAAACTGCACCATGATAAACAGAAAATATTGAAGTTGCAAAGGATTGACTTTTTCTTAAATCCATAATCAACACCCATTGGAGCAACAGTCAATGAATCAAAGGATATGTTGTTATCAGGTCAGTCTTCTATTAAAAAAAAAACAAAAAACTTTTTAAAGTGCTAAAGAGTAAAGGTGTAACTTTAAGGACCTAAGTATGCCCAAGTCATTATATTTTCATTTGCACCATTGCATGTGAAAGCTGGACAATGAAAAATAAATAAGAACAAATAATTGATGCCTTTGAATTGTGAGATTGACAAATAATATCCTGGTGTGGCGCTGTAGGATAAGCACTACACTGAAAGGTCAGTTTGAACTGCAAGGTTGGTGGTTTAAATCAACCAGTTGTTTCTTGAAAACCTCATACAGGGTCACTATAGATCAGAATTAAACAGCAACAACAACAGACTGCCTAAAGAATGAAAAAATCTGTCTTGGAAGAACAATTGGAATGCTATCGGGGTCTGAGACCTGCTCAGACCACTGGGTGGGTTACTCGAAGGAGAGGCGAGGATTAATTAATCAGATAAGGATCAACAGGCTGATGGCCAGTGATAAAGTTTATTGTAGCAACGTGGTTTATATAGGACTTTTAGCATTAGGTCATAATTATTCTGCCTAGTTACAAAGTTTTCCATAGTAACAAGAATATGATTACCAACCAGGATACCAACGAGGATATGATCACATAAGTATAAGCATTGTTATAGCAACACAGAATCACGCGGTTTTAGTACAATTTAAGTTCCCTTTTCCCAAGATTACAATTAACAATAAGTCTCTATCACTTTAGCCAGTTGAAACTTGTCTTCAGGCCAATTATAAGAGCATGAGGGCCATCTCAACCTTCACCATTAGATGGCACCAGTGCTGGCTCCCGACATCCTTAGAAGCGAGGATGGTGAGCATTCCAAAGAAATTTGAACATGTTATCAAGAGGCCCACTAGAAGGATATCATGATGGTAAAGTAAAGGGGCAATGAAAAAGAACAAGAGGATCAATGAGATAGATTGACACGGTGGCTACAATAATGGGTTCGAACACAGCATGGATTGTGAGGATAGCAGAGCACCAAGCAGTGTTTTGCTCTTTTGTACATGGGGCTGCTATAAGTCAGGACCAACTTGGTAACACCAAACAAAAAGAACCTTTAAAATACGTAGTGCCTAGAATTCATGGACAACGAACCAATATGTAGCAGAAAAAGAATCATGTATATGTACATATTACACTGTTTGAAAACTGATGGTTTCATTATTTTATTCATTATGCTATACTAAGTAGGGTTACCACCACTTGTCTGTTAGTTTGTTGTACTGTGGTAGCTTGTGAGTTGCTGTGATTCTGAAAGCTATGCCACTGGCAATTTAAAATACCAGCAGGTCACCCGTGGTGGACAGGTTTCAGATGACCTTCCAGATGAAGACAGACTAGGAAGAAGGAGTGATCACTACTTCCAAATAATTAGT
>NW_006408638.1:9335867-9340425 GCF_000296735.1 Chrysochloris asiatica | reverse complement strand
CAAACATGCAATCAAGATGTATTGATCATAACTGGTGTTTGGAATGCAAAGATTAGGAGCAAAGAGAAAGGATCAGTAGTTGGAAAATTGGTCTTGGTGATAGAAATGATGCTGGAGAGTGCATGATAGAATTCTGCAAAATCATTGATTTGTTCATTACAAATACCTTCTTTGGACAGCATAAGAGACAACTATACACATGGACCTCACCAGAGGGAATACAGAGATATCAAATTGACTTCATCTGTGAAAGAGATGATGGAAAAGCTCCATATCATCAGTCAAAATAATGCCGGGGTAGACTGTGGAACAGACCATCAATTACTAATATGCAAATTCAAACTGAAGCTGAAAAAAATGAAAACAAGTCCAAGAGAGTCAAAATATGACCTTAAATATATCCCATCTGAATTTAGAGATCATCTAAAGAACAGATTTTATACATTAAACACTAAAGACTAAACCAGAAGAGTTGTGGAATAACATCAAGCACACCATACAAGAAGAAAACAAAAAGTCATTAAGAAGACAAGAAAGAAGGTAAAGGTCAAAATGGATATCAGAAGAGACACTGAAACTTGCTTTCCAGCATAGAGATGCTAAAGCAAATGGAAGAAATGAGGAGGTCCAAGACCTGAGCAGAAAGTTTTCAATATCAGCTTGAGAAGATAAAGCCAAATATTCCAACAAAATGTGCAAAGATCTGGAGTCAGAAAACCAAAAAGAAGAACATGCTCAGCGTTTACAAAGATGTGGGAATGGAAGAAAAAATTGAAGCCTCAACTTTCATTATTGAAGGATTCTTTGGGAAAATTATTGAATGATTCAGAAAGCATCAAAAGAAGATGGAAAGAATGCACAGAGTCACTGAACCAAAAGGAAATGGTTGATATTCAACTGTTTCAAGAGGTAGAATATGATCCAGAGCCAATGATACTGAATGAGGAAGTCCAATGTGCATTGAAGGAATTGGGAAAGAACAAGGCACCAGGAATTGATAAAATAAAAATTGAAATATTTCAAGCAAGTTAGGCAGCACAGGAGGTACTCACTCATCTCTGCCAAGAAATTTGGAAGACCACTATCTGGCTGACTGATTGGAAGAGATCTGTATTTGTGCCCTTTCCAAAGAGAGGTGACCCAACAGTATAGGGAAATCATAGGACAATCTCTTTGATATCCTGTGTGAGTAAAGTTTTACTAAAGGCAATACAGAAGCAGTTGTAAGCATACACAGACAGAGAACTTCCAGAGGTTCAAGCCAGATTCAGATGAGGCTGTGGAACTAGGGATATTATTGCTGATGTCCGATGGATCTTGGCTTAAAGTAGACAATATCAGAAAGATGTTTACTTGTGCTTTATTGACTACGCAAAGGCTTTCCATTGTGTGTATCATGACAAACTATGGACAACATTGCAAAATATGAATATTCCAGAACAATTACTTGTGCTCCTGAGGAATCTGTATATGGACCAAGAGGCAGATGTTCAAATAGATTATGGGAATCCTGAATGGTTTAAAATTAAGAAAGGTGTGTGACAAGGTTGTATTCTTTCATCATCCTTATTCAACTGGTATGCTGAACAAATAATCTGAGAAGCTGGGTTCTATGAAGAAAAACGTGGCATCAGGATTGGAGGAAGACTCATTATCAACGTGCGATAAGCAAGATGATAATGCGATAAGCAAGATGACAACCTTGCTTTCTGAAACTGACAAAAACTTAAAAATATTTACTTATGAAGATCAAGGAGCACAGCCTGTGGTATGGATTACATCTCAATGTAAAGAGAAACAAAAGTCCTAACCACTGGATCAAGAAAAAACATTCTTATCAATGGAAAAAAGATTGAAGTTGTCAAGGACTTCATTTTTCTTGGATGAACAATCAACACTCATGGAAGCAGCAGTCAAGAAATCAAATGATGTATTGCATTAGGCAAATCTACTGCACAAGACCTTTTGAAAGTGTTGAAGAGCAAAGATGTCAGCTTGAAGAAGACTAAGGTGTGCCTGACCTAAGCCAAGGCATTTTCAATAACCTCATATGCATGTGAAAGCTGGACAGTGAATAAGGAAGTTGGTAAAAGAATTGAAGCATTTTATTATGGTGTTGGAGCAGCATATTGAAAGTGCCATGGGCTGCCAAAAGAACCAATGGATCTGTGTTGGAAAAGTACAGCCTGAGTGCTCCTTGGAGGCCAAGAATGTCAAACTTCGTCTCTCCTACTTCAGACATATTGTCAAGAGGGACCAGTCATTGTAGAAGGATATCATGTTTGTTAAGGTGGAGGGTCAGAGAAAAAGAAGAAGCGAGATGGTTTGGCAGAGTGTCCACCTCAAATGGCTCAAGTGTGGCAACAATAGTGTGAGTTTGCCCCAGGATCAGGCAGTGTTTCATTCTGTTGTGCATAATGTTGCTATGAGTCGGTACCAACATGATGGCACCTATAAACAACAACCTAACAGTTCCAAGGTCTAGGCTTGGAATCAGACTAGAAACACTGGATGATTATGATATTGGTCTCAAACTTCCCTTGAGTGAATTGGAATAGATTATGTATGTTTCTGTCTCTTGTGAAAAGCGAAGGTTTCTGATTCAATTTAACTTTGCTTTAGTCAAGATCTTCTCCCTTGCCATTGCATATAATTAAGAACCTCTCTGTATTGTATAGACTCTAAAGAGAAAATGAGGATGCAACTAGGAAAGTTGAGTGACTATTGAGCAACTCTGCTCTATGAAACAAAACAAAACAAAACAAAATTGAATAGGGAGTTGTTTTCTGATACTTTAGAAAATATTAACATTTTATCAGCCAAAATAAGGAAACTGACATATTTCCTTTATTATTTGTGAAGTCTATCATTTATGTTTCCTGCAGGAAATAGACTAGCTGAAGGGGAGAGAGATGGAAGGACTAGGATTTTTTTTGGAATAAATTTTACCAGTAACGTACAATTTTAAAGACTTCTATTCATGTAAGATTGATAATTAATGCTGAATCTTCTTTAGCAAGCAAGAAGTTGGAAATAAATCAGACCTTTTATATTATACTTCAGACATGCTATCATTGTTTGTGATAGATGCAAAGGTTAAACTGTCTGAAATTTTATTTAAACAAATTTTAATATGGAATTTTAATTACAAAACGTAGAAAAATAGCTTTAATTGCATAGCATATATCTTAGCAAATAAATAATACATGATCCACTGAATCTTTAAATGATACCTACAGAACTTCAGTAAATCTAATTTAGTTGTGTTTCTCCCATCCATCAGTAATTCTATCATTTCAAATCTAATATTTCCTAAAGTTAAATTATTTAAAACTTTTCATGTGCTGACATATAGAAAGCTTTTTGTTCTACATTTGCAAAATGACATCTGCTCTCTTTTCATTTTCATTTTTTGAAATAAAACATAGTCCCTAAAGACTGAAAATTCAGAAATTTAGACAGAACACTTTGCTTACAGTAGTTATGCACTTCATGTTTTACATTAAGATATTTTAGACATCTACATACACACACACAGTTTTCTTTCTTTCTTTTTTACTCTAGAAAACATAGGAAAAGTTTAAGCAATAAAACACATGCCATTTAACAAATAGAATATTGACTATTATTTCAAGTGACAGTAGTACAATATTACTTATAGTACAAACAAGTCTTCCTACTTTATCATCTAAATATACACAGCCTGTGGCAGTTTCTATTCAAGAAGGGAAAAGTACAATTCTGGTCAGAGATAAGCTGTTTTTGTCACCTACTCACCTCATTCTCTCGCTCATTTATTTTCTTTCTCATCCATTTTTCACTATGTACACATGCACACATGCACACATTTATATACACTTATACACATATACAAATACACACTAGAATGCAGAATTTAATGCTGTGATTTCTGATGTCAAACTTACTAAGGTATATATCCAACTAGCAAAGTGGTTAAGTGTTTAACTACTAGTCAAAATGCCATTGGTTCGAACCCACCAGCTGCTCAGAGGTACAATGTGTAGCAATCTACTTCCATAAAAATTGCAGTCTTGGGAACCTTATGCATCAGTTCTTGTCTATGTTTTATGGTCAATATGAGTTAGAATAGACTCAAGGACAATGGCTTTGCTTTCTGATTTTTAACCGTTTACTAATTGTGTAAATTTGGGTAAGTGATTGAACCTCTTTAAACCTATATGCTTTCATTTGAAAATGAGGGTAAGTATAGTTCCTATATTTTTTTAATGTTTTATTTTGAATTATGTCATAGTTTACATGGGAGAACATCAGTTTTACATTCATTCTATCATATATTGTTGCCATGGTTACAGTCCCCTCCATGCATCATCAACCAACCAAAGGGTATACACTACAAGCCTGCACCCCAGTCTTCAGCACACAGCCCTTCTCCCTCTATGGATCTAAAGTCTCCAGCTGCTCCATCTCTCCATGTCATCATCTTTGCCTCCATCTCTGGCATCACTGCTTCTCTGGGTAGGGTCCCACTCTCCGCTCTTCTCCATGAATGGTCCCAGGGACCTCTGCTCCTAGACTG
>NW_006408638.1:9332327-9335262 GCF_000296735.1 Chrysochloris asiatica | reverse complement strand
CCAGGTCTTGCCACAATGCTGGCCAACCAGGTCTCCACCCGGGTTCACAGGAGTCTGTTGAACATTGTAGAGCTTAGCCTGCAGCTTCATTGCTGTTTTTACCTCACTTCCCCTTATCATTGATGAACGTGGTAACCAAACAGAGGGTGTATTCCCATTGAGTCTTAGTCTTGGAAGGGGGTTTGATCTGAGGGGACCCGATTTGATCCTGGGTGAGCAACTTGCTTGTTGTAGTAATAGTCGGTCTGCCTATATTGTTTTGTCTTTCTTTCAAGAAGTATCTTCTGTTCTTCTAGCCACTCCAGGCTGGTCTGTCCATTCCTTTAAGTGGAAATTTCCCACCTCAGAAGATTCTGGATGCTATTCAGGATTCCACCTATAGTGTTATGTTGACCAACCAGGTCTCCACCCGGGTTCACTGGAGTCCACTGAACATTGTAGGGCTTAGTCACTGCTTCATTGCTGTTTTTCCTTCACTTCCCCTTATGGGTGATGAGCGTGGTCACCAATCAGAGCATGTATTCATTCCCATTGAGTCTTAGTCTTGGAAGGGGATTTGCACCGAGGGGACCCGACCACTTGCCTTGATGTCTCCTGGGCAGTTCCTATTTTTAAATAGTCAATGTACTGGAGTTGCAATAATTACTATCACCGGTATAAATGTATTAATATAAACAGTAGTCTTGATATTAGAAAGTGCTGTTGTTTAGCTAACATACTTGAGAGGCTACTTCTATTTATAAGTCTTATTATGAGCTTATTCCTGGAACAAAATTGTTGTTGTTATCGTTGTTAAGTCCTGTTGAGTCAGTCCCAACCACTGCTACCTGTATAGCGTTTCCGAGGAGCTGTTGGTGAGTTTAAACAGCCAATGTTGCAGTTCAAACTGAGGAGTGCTTATTCTACAGTGCCACACCTTGACTCTCAAACAAAGTACACATACATATGAATAAAAATTCATTGCTAAGACTTCCTTGTTGTTTTCAAGTGCCATCGAGTTGGTTCCCACCCATAGCAATCCTATGCAGGGTTTCCAAGGATTGTCTGGTGAGCTTCAACTGCCAACCTATGATTCAAACTGACTTTGCAGTCCAACGCATTAACCCATAGTGCCACTAGGATGAATTAAAACAAATGTGAAGATAATCATGTAACACACACACACACACATATATACATATATATATATACATATATATATTCATTTTAATCTTCTTTTATTTGCTTAGTTTGTATATAAAGAAGAATATGAGAAGAGACTCAGCTGTACAAAATATGGATAAATTTGAGCAGATAGGATTGAATGTAGAGACCAAAGACATTTTATTTTATTATTAATACAGTCAACCTTTTTTTTTTTTTTTTTTGCTAATTTGTACTTTCTTTACTACTATAATTAGTCTATGCTCAAAACTGAATATTATTCGTGGTTTTGTTAATAGTATCCCTCATAGATATGATGCTTTATTAAGAAAGCTTCTAATATTAATAGTTTGTCTCAGCATCCAGATTATCTCCATCCTTTTACTGAAATGACATGGCAGACATTGGACATTTTAGTGAGAGAATAGAGATAATAAAAATCAGCATTTATATAACATATATCAGTCTATTCTGTGTCTGTTAAAGAATATTCCCTTCAGAAGTTAAGACTTTTCAAAGTACATACTGAGTTAAGTATACTAAAACCTTTCTCTGTTATGGTTTTACTCTTAAGGTCTGGGCTCCAGCATTTTTAATTCAGAAATCTAATTCTCTATGATACAAATAAAAATAATCTTGAATCAGTGTTGTCTATAAAATCAAATGCTTATCTAGAGATCAGAAAGTATCATCTAATCGTATATCATCTTCTATCTATCTTGATGGCACCCAGTAAATAACACCCATCCCCCTTTTAACATGAGAATATGTGATTAAAATATTTCTGAGAAACATTCTTATCTAATGTTTTTTGAGGGGGAAATATGCCACTATGTATTATTTTAATCTATCTAACACAGACTTACACAGACACAATTCACACTATACAAATACTCATAGACACACACACATACGAACTTGTACTTCTGTAGCCAAATATGGTTATGCAATACATTTACTCTTATAAAGTAAGTAAGAAATCTAAAATTGTCATCATATCTGGAGAACTCTATGCTATGTATATTTCACTAAGGAAATACACATGCCAGTGACAGAATCCTAGGTTTGACTTTTGCTTCATGATAAAATGCCTTTTTATTTTTCACTAGTAAAAGAAAAATGGGTGGTGCCATTTATCACCCTGTCGAATGAGAAGTGCTCAGCAAATGCTTAAGTGAAATTCCCCATTTCCCATTTAAGATTCAAGACCTCTAAAACCACATCTGCTTTATTTATTATTGATTTCTATCTTCTTTGCCCTCAAGAAATAGCAGGAAACATGTTCAATCCTAGCCTAGTGGAAAATAGAAGAAAAATAGTAACTTCAGAATCAATCCTATCCAGGGGCAAGATAACTTGATGACCTAATAGGTCCATCCTGACTCTAATTTGTGTAACTGACAGAGAAGACACCTTGTGCTATGTGAAAACTAAATTGAGAACCATAGTTGAGACAGAAGTAGCATCCAAATAGAGTGGTACATTAAATGTATTTGTCTAAGTCTGAATTTGACAGAATGTTTTGTTTTAACATTAAGGCAAACTGTAATTCTACAAACAAGCAAGTAAAAAAATAAAATAGTCACCAGCAAATCCTTATTGATGGGCAAAATAAGATGGGCTATTTTACTAGACTAAGACTGAATGGGAAGAAAAAGAGGAAGACAACTTCCAAATGTTTGTCATTATGTGCTGTGGATTCAGTTCTGACTCATAGCAACCCTGTATAGTTTTTTGAGGAGTGGTTGGTGAGCTAGAACCACAGACCTTAAGTTTTAAACCAACCTTACAA
>NW_006408638.1:9327771-9331461 GCF_000296735.1 Chrysochloris asiatica | reverse complement strand
CAGTGAAGAAGAAATTGAGGAATTCTATCCAACTCTTTAGTCTGAAATAGATAAGTCAGGATGTACTGATAATGACCGAAGAATCAGTAGTTGTAAAATATGGCCTTAGTGATAGAAATGATGCTGGAGAATGCATGATAGAATTTTGCAAGACCAATGACTTTTTCATTGCAAATGTCTTTTTTAAACAACATAAAAAAATGATTATAGATATGAATTTCACCAGATGGAATATACAGAAATCAAATTGATTACATCTGTGGGAAGAGACAGTGGAAAAGCTCCATATCATCAGTCAAAACATGATCAGGGTCAGACTGTAGAACAAACCCTCAATTACTCATATGCAAGCTCAGTCTGAAGCTGAAGAAAATTAAAACAAGTCCATTAGAGCCCATTAGACACTAATGACTGGACACCAGAAGTGTTGTGGGGTGATATCAAGAACGCCATATAGGAAGAAAACAAAAGGTCATTAAAAGATAAAAAATTAAGAAAAGGCAGAAATGTATGTCAGAAGAGACTACTCTGAAACTTGCTCTCCATCATAGAGATGGTAAAATGAATGGAAGAAATGATGCAGTCAGAGATTTGAAGAGAATATTATAAAGGGCAGTTCAAAAAGACAATGTCAAATATTATAAGATGTGCAAAAATATGGAGCTAGAAAACCAAAGGTATAGACATGTCGAACTTTTCTCAAGCTGAAAGAACAGATGAAAATCTTCAAGTATCGACTTGCAATATTGAAGGATTCTATGTGCAAAACATTGAATGATGCAGAAAGAATCAAAAGAAGATGGCAGGCATGCATAGAGTCACTATATCAAAAAGAAATGATAGACATCCTATGATTTTAAGAGGTAGCATATAATCAAGAACCTATGGTATTGAAGGAAGAAGTCCAAGGTGCACTGAAGTCATCTGAAAAAAACACAAGGATCCAGGAAGTGACAGACTTCAAATTGAAATCTTTCAATTGACTGATGCAGCACTGGAGGCATTTGCTAATTTATGCCAAGAAATTTTAAAAACAACTACCTAGTCAACTGACTGGAAGTGATCCATGTTTGTGCACATTCCAAAGAGAGGTAACCCAACAGAAATCACAAGACAATGTCACTAATATCACATGCAAGTAAAATTTTGCTAAGAGAATTTTAAAATGGCTGCAACAGTACATTGACAGGGAATTGCCACAGGTTCGAGTTGGATTCAGACAAGGATGTGGAATGAGGGATATCATTGCTAACATCATATGGATATTAACTGAAAACAGAGACTACCAGAAAGATGTTTATCTGTGCTTTGTTAACTATGCAAAGACTTTAAATTATGTGGCTCATGATAAGGTATAGACAACACTGCAGACAATGAGTATCCCAGAACACTTAACTGTGCTCATAAGAAACCTAAACATAGACCAAGAGGCATTTGTTCAAACAGAACAAGCAGACAGATATTCAAAGGTTTAAAATTAGGGAAGGAGTGCCCTAGGGTAGTATTCTTTGAGCATACTCATTCAATTTGCATGGTTAGCAAATAATCCAAGACATTGGATTTTATGAAGAAGAATGTGGTATCAGAATTGGAGGAAGAAGACTCACTAACAACCTTTGGTATGCAAATGACCCAACCTTGCTTGCTGAAAGTGAAGAGGACTTAAAACATAGGTCCTCACCACTGGACCAATAAATAGCATCATGATAAAAGAAGAAAAGATTGAAATTGTGAAATGCTTAATTTTGCTTAGATCCTTCATCAAAACTCACGAAAGCAGCAGTCAAGAAATCAAACAACATATTGCTCTAGGTAGATCTGCTGCACAAGACCTTTTTTAAAGTGTTCAAGAGCAGAGATATCAGTTTGAGGGCTAACGTGTGCCTGACCAAAGCCATGATATTTTTAATAGCCTTAACAGCATGTGAAAGTTTGACAATGAATAAGTAAGATTTGATACCGTTGAGTTATGGTGTTGGAGAAGAGTATTAAAAGTACCAAGGACTGTAGAAGAACAAACAAGAAGCCAAGATGGCCCTACTTCATCTCTCATACTTTGGATATATTATCAGGAGGGACTAGTTACTGGAGAAGGGCATCATGCTTGGTAAAGTGAAGGGACAGTCAAAAAGAGGGAGACTCACAATGAGATGGATTGGTGGCAGAGTAGCAGCAACTATGGACTCAACCATAGCAGCAATCATGAGGATGGCACAGGACAGGGTGGTGTTTTATTCTGTTGTAACTAGTGATGCTGTGATTTAGAACTGACTCAACAGCACTTAAAAACAACAGCAACTTTTTTCAAGTGAAATTTTCATGCTGTTTCTCAGATAGACAAGCTAAATCTTACAAAATGATAATGACTTATAGGTATTCTTTGTGTATAGCAGTTGAGCTTATTTGACTACTTAAACATTCCCTTATTACTCTTAAACAAGGAGCTCTGGTAGCCTAGAGGTTACGAACTGGGTTGTTAACCTCAAGGTCAGCATTTTGAAACTACCATCTGTTCTATGGGAGAAAGATGATGCTTTCTGCTCCCATAAAGATTTGTAGCCTTGGAAACCTTGTGCAGGGTCACTATGAGTCAGAACCAATTCCATGGTGCTTAACAACAACAACAGCATTACTCTTAAACAGTTAAATTGGAAAGGTGCATGAGACAGCAATCATCATGCCGCATTGTTATTGGTACAAAATAAAGCATACCAGGAGAAATGCTTCCTGATACATAAAAGAAAGGCACTGCATGGACATCTTCAGTAGACTCTCTAAGACTAACAAACCTCATCTATCTGAATATATTTAAAATTACTTTCTGAAATGTTCCCAAATATCCCAGTTTCAACAGATTTGGAATATTAGCTTGACCCATCTACTCTTTCTTCTATGTTTCTACCAAACTCATAGTAGAAATATAATTAGCCAAACAGACAGGTTCTTATATAACTGTTCTTTTAAAGAGTAGGTTACATGCATTATGTTACTAAGTTAAATACCTATAACTAATAATAACAATAATATTTGTGTTATGTTATACAACAACTCCATTGTACTAATATAGGTTTTCTCTTTTAATCTTAATGACAATCTACTAAGAAAATACCACTAATATCTCACTTTATATATGATGAACTGCTTTGCATATATGTTTAAATTTAATAAACTAATAAGTAGTAGAGACAGGGTTCAACGCAGTCATTATGACCCCAAATCTGCCTTTTTAAGTGTTCGGCCACCCATATAATATCATAGGAGTGTATTATACATTCCTGTTGTTCTTGTTAAGTGATGTCTATGCTGTTCCAGTTTATAGTGGCCCTGTTCCCATTTCCAGAAGTTTCTGAGGAGCTTTGGTTAGTTTGAACCATCGAACCTGTGGTTCAAACCAAACTTGCGGTCCATTTCTTATCGTACAGGACCACACTGGGACTCCATATTCTATATTATGGAAAATGTTAAAATATTGTTAAGAAATTATAGAAACCTTCATACAACAAAAATGTTAAAATGTGAAGCCACATTTCTTCTCAGATCCTCTATCTTGTTGTTAGGTGCCATTGAGTACGTACCACCTCATAGTGACCTTATGCACAAGAGAACGAAACACTGCATGGTTCTGCACCAACCTCACAGTTGTTGCTATGTTGGAGTCTCTTGCTGCTGCCATTGTGCCAATCTAGCTTA
>NW_006408638.1:9325304-9326516 GCF_000296735.1 Chrysochloris asiatica | reverse complement strand
ACTAAACAGAATTCTATTAACCACAGAGTCATGTAACTTGTCATTATACTTTTACTTATAATGTTAATATTACAGAACCATCTTCACTGATTTCTTCTCCTAGTAGGCTAATGAAGAGATTACTATATTAAAATAACTTCGCTCTTTAAAAATAAAATATTAGGTATCTCAGAAATGAGATAAAAAAGAGAAACATTTTCTTGACTGAAAGCATTGTAAATGCCCCCTACTATTGAGGCATGGAAACTATATAAATCTATTTGGTCTCCACAGTAATTTTCTGGAATTTTGGAGGCTGCTGTAAGGCCCTCAGAAAAAATACCTTGTGATGCTGATGGAGACTCCTTTACTGCCTACTTTAAAAGCCTTTAAACTTCCAACTCAAGCTATATATCCCAAAACCATATTTTTATGAAAGATTCAAATTGGTATTCCTGCCTTTAGTACCCAATATCCATGTCTCTCTGTGATGCCATCAAAGTGTAATATTTTTACAGAGGCAGAATAATATCCTACTACCAGAGATTCCTTACATCCTTTGTAGACAGCAATGACTGCTCTCTCCAGAAAGAAAGTCATCTCTCTACATATTATGTTTGAGTTTCATAGGTTTGAGGTGAGGGGCTGTCATGTTTTAACCCTTCTTACTTGTGAAGGCTTAAGAATACTAATCTAGTTCTTTGTGAAATGATAATAAGACGACAAGGGTGATTCAAGAATTATCTGCACTATGGCTGTAGAATGTAGTTTAATTAACTTTTAGAAAACACAGATGTATCAGGGTTTTTTTTTTTTTTTTTACATAAACTGATTGCTTTTCAATATACTTTGTCCATCGGTCAACAAGCTTTTGTATTCCCTTATTTAAAATGTTTTTAAGTTGAGCTGAGCCATGAGTGCATTGCTGTCCTCACTTGTTCATCAGAGGTGAATTTTCCTCTTCAAAGGGCTACTTTCAGGGACCCAAACAGGTGAAAGTCCATGGAACAAGATCAGTTCAATGAGGAAGATGCTTTAATACCACAAAATGAAAATTTTCCAGTGTCAACAGTGTTGGCAGAGGTTTGTGGATGTTCATTGTCATGCAAGATCACAATATACTTGGATAGCAGTCCTCTGCATTTAATCCAAAATTTAGACTTCAGCTTTTCACTAAGCATCTCACTATAGAGAGTACTTATGATTGTAAACCTTTTTCCTGATAGTGTTCCA
>NW_006408638.1:9323227-9324114 GCF_000296735.1 Chrysochloris asiatica | reverse complement strand
TGAGTGTGATTTCCCATTAAGTCTTAGTCTTGGAGGGGGTTTGCCCTGAGAGGAACCGACCGCTTGATGTCGCCTGGGTACGCAACATGTTTGTTCTTTAAGTAATCAGTTGGACTGCATTTATTGTTTTGTATTTTTCCTGTTGGTCTTTCTTTCAAGAAGTATCTTCTGTTCTTCTAACTGCTCCAGGCTGGTCGGCTTCTCCTTTCAAATGGAAATTTCCCACCTCTGAAGATTCTGGATACTGTTCAGGATTTCACCTATGGTCTTATGTAATGTAGAGGTTCTGCAGAAAGCCTCCTTAGCTGAACATGTTGTACCCCCGTTTTAGGTATTCTAGTCATTTATAGGCAGAAGATGGATTTACAAGCTTGCCATGGTGATATTTCTGGCTATTCATTTCTCTCCCCCTCCAGTGTTGATTTTATAATGGTATGCCAGGGAAACCAAGATTCAAAAGCCAGCCAAGCATCTTAACCTTATTTCCCCCATTTTGTCCATTCCAGCCATACCTCAATCCCTGTATCCCAGAGACCTATTGTTTCAAGGTTGTACTTCTATCATTATTTACCTCTGTCCCACTTAACCCATGCAAACCTGCCTAATTGTTTTCCCATCCACTTTGTTCTTCCATTCCCCTCCGAATCTTGTATATTGCCTCCCTCAGTAGCACCCAAACTTTCCTATGTCTATTCCCTACCCTGTGCTACACCCCTCCCTCCCCTCACCCCAACCCCACATACCAGTAATTAGCAAGGAACCCCACCCCCTTTAATATGGGTTCTTTTACTTAGTCTTTTACAGTAGTGGTCCTATGCAGTATTTCTCCTTTTGTGACTGACTAATTTCACTCAACATAATGTCCTCTAGGTTCATCCATGTTATGC
>NW_006408638.1:9292486-9294151 GCF_000296735.1 Chrysochloris asiatica | reverse complement strand
AGGACATTATGTTGAGTGAAATTAGCCAGTTACAAAAATAGATACACTTCATAGGACCACTATTGTAAAAGACTAAGAAAAAGAACCAATAGGGCAGGGTGGAATCTTTGCTAGTTCCTGGTTTGTGAGGGGTGGGGTGAGGAGAGGGAGGGGAAGGTGGAGCACAGGGTAGGAAATAGACATATGGTAGTTTGAGTGCTGGGAAGGGGGCAATACATAAGAAGGGGGAGGGGAATGGAAGAACACGGTGGATAGGAGAATAGTTAGGCAGGTTTGCATGGGCTAAGTGGGACAGAGGTAAATAATGATGTATGTATGATGTATGTATGCACAACCTTGGAACAACACGTTTCTGGGATACAGGGATTGAAGCATGGTTTGAAGGGGTAAAGGAGGGTAAATTATGTTAAAATGCTTGGATGTCTTTTGAATCTTGGTTTCCCTTGCACACCATTATAAAATAGACACTTGAGGGGGAGAGATAAGAATGTTCAGAAGTATTACCATAGAAAGTTTATAAAGTCTATAACTGATTGGGAGACCTAAAATGAGGCTACCGCTTGATCAGTGAAGGAGGATTCCTGCAGCGCCATTGCATCAAACCATGAGTAGAACCCTGAACCCCATCCAGAATCTTCTGAGGTGGGAAATTTCCACTTGAAAGAACAAGCAGACCAGCCTAGAGCAGCTAGAAGAACAAAAGATATTTCTTGAAAGAAAGACCAACAGGAAAAATACAAAACAATAATGGCAGTCCAACTGACTACTATAAGAACAAGCAAGTTGCTTGCCCAGAAGACATCAAGGAAAGTGGTCTGGTCCCCTCAGGGCAAACCCCCTTTCAAGACTAAGACTCTAGGGGAATACACAAGCAGACATGTGCTCTGACTGGTGACCATGTTGTTCACCAATAAGGGGAAGTGAGGGAAAAATAACAATGATACTGTGAGATAAGTTCTACCACATTCAATAGACTCCTGTAAACCCAGGTGAACAGCTGGTCGGCCAGCAGTACTGCAAGACCTGGGGACTCCTGGGCCCAGAATCAGTGACATAGCCACAGTAATATAGTCAGTGACATAGCTAGAGTGAAGAGTGAAGCATCCAGCTAATAAGAAATGAAGGCATTTGCACAGAAACACTCACACTTGCAGAAAATACCCACTTGACCTAACTTCAATGACTGGATGATCAGAACTCAACTAGAAGAAGAAAGAAGAGGGGAAAAAATAGTAATTTGATACAGTTTGATGAATGTAACCTACACCTATGAATGTAGTAGCTCAAAAGAGAGGACAGATCTTTACAGCGAGGACAATTCTCGCCCCCTCAACACAAAGGGTAGACAGGGATGGGTAATTTGGACATTGGCTACCCAAAATAGGGGTGGGGAGTATAAAGGCAAAATGTGACTGGCTTACAAACTTTCAAGAGGGAGCCTAGATCCAGAAGGTGCAGAGGAAGGCAGACTCTCCAATGAGTAGTATCCAATCTGTCTGGGTGGGGCTGAAGAAAGGAGATGGGGATAGGACTCTTGTAGTACAATAGTGAATAATTGCTATCAGGACTCACTGTGAGTGCTGGAAATGTAAAGGTAGACATTTTGTAGCAAAAGGAGGGGAGTGGTTGACATTGCAATCCAGGAGCCGAGGTCCCTGGGACCAT
>NW_006408638.1:9282642-9291906 GCF_000296735.1 Chrysochloris asiatica | reverse complement strand
ATTTTGTTCTCTTCACAATATGTTAAAAAGTAAATATTTAAAAAGTGAACTTTAATGCATCTTGTGAAAATATTGTCTTTTATTGATCTTTATCTTGCAATTTAAATTCACCATATATAAATTTTCAGAGTACAAAAATTAGTGTATACAACAATCTTAAAATACACAAACTTGTGCTTTTCACAAACAGAACAAAACAATCATTGAATATTTGACTAAGCATGTTGAAAATAAAATAGAGTTGACGCTGTAGTTTTGAGAGAACAGTAAATGTGGGTGTGGATATTCCCTCCCTTCTCTGTAATAGCTGGCAGGTGCAATCCTTTTGCTTAATGAGATAGAATGGGACTACTTCATATTAAAAATAACTTACCTGAGACAAAAGAGAAATAAAATTTAAAACAAAAGATAATGGAAGAAAAAAGAATAAAAATTGCTCATTATTTTTCATTTCCCCTTTTCTTTAAATTCCCTGTTTTTACAGACTCAGAGAATGTGGCAGATGTTGATTTTGTGTCTTTGTCACCGAACTGACAGTTTGCTTAGAGAGCAAGAACATTAAAGCAGTTACCAGAAAAACAATTCTTTGTGATCCAGAGAAAAAGAACAAATACTTGGAAGATGTTTTAATGTATATTTTCAACTTCTTTAAAAGCAATTTGTGCATATTTTTTTTCCCATTGGAATTTCTTTTTTCATCATTTAAGTCTTCTGAACATTCTAGTAGTGTATGCTGATGTAACTGGTATGCACAGGTCAAAAATAATCCCAAATCAAGAGATCCTTGATTACCACCACATGTAAATACAAATCATATGACCTTCTTCTAAGCTGCTATCAGGTTTTAGGAACATCAATGACTGTTATTTTACCAATATCTCTGGTGCAGCTGGTTCAATTACATCTGCTTTTTTCTGGCCCCAGATCAGACTTCATGTTACCACACATACATTTAAAAACCATATTTATGTTAATACAATATATATGTATATATAAATACAATATATTAAATATATAAGTATGCTTAGTGGAAGAACTGTTAGACATGTGGCTGATAACCAAAAGGTTAGTGGTTCAAAACCAGACAGCAGTTGTGTGGGAGAAAGATCTTGCAATCTACAAAAATAGTTGTTGTTGTTAAGTGTCATTGAGCTGGTTCCAATCCATAGTGACCCTGTATAAGGTTTCCGTGGAGCTGCTTGGGGGTTTGAACTACTGATCTTCATGTTCAAACAGACCTTGCTGTCCAGTGCATTATCCTACTGTTCCACATTGCAGCCATCAAAAGCCTTTAGAAAATAAAATAATCTACTTTACCAAATTTGGTACTGAAGGGTCAAAATAGATTGGGCAACACACAACAAAAACAACAAAGTGCAAATGGAAGGAAGACTGGTTTATTTCTCAGAGATTGGATGATTTTCTACTTCTCCATACACGTCTCAATTTCTGCTACTATATATAAATATATAAGTATTTTCTGGAAACTTTAAGAGAATGCTAGACATTTTAGAAGTAGTCTCTGTCTTTAACTATAGATTTAATTAAACTCGAAAAAGGAATGTTTCACAGTCACAGTTTCACAGTGTTGAATTTTAAGGTGTGAATTGTTAACTATAGGCTCCTTCAAATGCTTGTAGAGGCTAAGAAAGGGATTATGTGAGATTCTGGAGAAAAAGAAAAAGATAAAACATAAATACTCCCTAAAAAAGGAATTTAAGCAAGTAAGTTATATAATTCCATCATAGTTAAGTAAAATTTCCAGAATATTCTGAGTATTCTACTGAGCATATAGAAAATATATAATCTGGTTGGTAAAGAAAATACAAAATAACCTAAAAATATTTTTAATATACATCCACAGGAATATGTGTGTATAGGGTAAGATGTTCAGTTTCAAGAAACAAAATTAAACTCATATTAATTTAGATCATTTTTTAAAAAGAAATTATTGGCATGCTTGAATAAAAACTTAACTTACAACTAGATCCAGAGGCTCCAATGAAGACATTTATAGCAGTAATATTTCCTTCTGACTCACATTTATTTTTCCTTGAATATTGCTTTCTAGGATGGTCTATTACAATATTATGTACCCCAGTGTGTACAGTTCCACGTTCCCACAGTGAGAGACAAATATTTATCTCTTATTCAGTTTCAACAGAAGTAATTATATTGTGTATAATTAGCCTTGGCTTGCCTGATTTTTGTCATATGCATTAATAACTGTGAATAGGAGTTGCAATTTGATTAACATAGACTAGATTTTATGTCCATAACTGAAGTCCTGGTATAGTGCTATATGATAAACTCTAGATTGTTAACCACAAGGTTAGCAGTTCAAGCCCACCAATTGTTCCTAATAAACATTACACAGGATCACAATGAGTCAGAACCAACTCTACAGCACTTAACAATAACAGCAATTATTATTGGTTCAGGACCAGATCAACAATAACTAGAAATGGGTAAAAAGTAATCCTTGAAGACTAGTGAAAGTCCTTTTGTTATTAGCAAAACGGAAAATGGTTGTATATTCAATAAAGAATAAACCTCCATTTGAACCTATCCTTGACAAGTTATACCAAATGAAAACCAAACTTATGGTCATCAGTTCAGTTCAGACTCATAGCAATTGTACAGAAGAGAGCAGAGCTCTGTAGGATTTCAAATACTGTAATCTCCATACTCACAACTCATTGGTCACCACTGGACCAGTAAATAACATTATGATAAATGGATGAAAGATTGAGGCTAGACTCAGAGGATCAAATTGGTGGACGCCATCCTTCCAAGGAATGGAACAGCGAGAAGCCTTATGCATGAAAAATTCATTGTTTAGCAAAGTGACAATGAATGTCCCCTTGGTTGGCAAAGCCACAAAGGATGATTCATGCAGGGAGCCCCACGGTCTCTAGTTTTCCTTTGGAAAAATAGTTTATTTCTGATTTCCTTATAAGAAATTTTAGAAAATCTTGCATAATCATTAGATACTTTAAACAAACCTCACGTTGTAATAGTTGCCTTTCACATTAACATTAACTTTCACACCATATTCAATCTCATGTAGTTATAAAAATTGTTCTTTACATTAACATTAAGTTTTAACATTAGAAATAACCACACTAGCTAAAGTTTTAGCAATTCAAGCTTAAAATTGTAAGAAACATTCCATGTAGTTTTGGTCAAGGACATCAAGGCCTTTAGAAAGCAGCTTAGAAGACAGTCAAGGGCAGTGAGAGATTGGGAACAGAAGTAAACATTTGATTAGAGGTTTTGAGAAATTGTTAGCATGAGAGAATTCCTGCTTTGTTCTTAACTATGAAACTTTAGGGTACTTTTATGTTCTTGTTAAATCAATTATATGTATGACCAGTTATAGTAAAAATTATGTTTTTGATTGTGAGTTGTAATTAATGAATCTACAGAAAGTAATAGATGTTGGTGAAGTTAGAAGTTAAGATGTAGAACTTTGTTTAAAATTAACCTGACATTTAAAAAGGATTAGAGAAAAACAAATCAAGGCTAAACTAGACATTTTAGGGAGGATTAGAGAGTCAGAGAGTCATCATTACCATCATCTGAAAATGAATAAGGAAGACCATAGAAGAATAGACATACTTGCGTTATGGTGTTGGAAAAAAATACTGAAAATACCATGGACTTCCAGAAGAACAAATCAATCTGTATTGAAGAAGTACAGTCAGAATGCTCCTTAGAAGCCAGGATGGAAAGACTTCCTTTCATACTTTGGACATATTATCAGGAGGGATCAGTTCCTGAAGTAGGACATCATGCTCAGTAAAGTGGACAGTCAATGAAAAAGAGGAAGGTCCCCAACGAGATAGACTGGTATAGTTGCAACAGCAATGGACTGGAGCATAGCAAGAGATATGGGGATGGTACAGGACCATGCAATGCTTCCTTCCTTTGTGTCTGGGGTCACTATGAGTCAGAAATGTCTTGACAGCACATAACAAAAGAATCTCCATATGGTAAGTACTAGACTGGGAACCACAAGGTCAGCGGTTCGAACTCAACAGGCACTTCACAGGAGAAAAATGAAGATTTCTGCTCCCATGGAAATGTAAAGCCTCAGAAACCTTATACAGGTTTGGAGAAGTATTGAGAACACCTAACAATAGCAATAATCCTTATGGAAGTAGAAAGCCATATATTTCTCCTGTGGAGTGACTGGTCAGTTTAAACTGAGGACATTTCTGTTAGCAGCTGGGTACTTTTATCTACTGTCCCTCCATGACACACCTGACAAGTGATACAATAGGATGCAAATGCCTATAGCTAGTTTACTTGAAAGGAAATGTTATTCTGAAAATGTTGCATTAACCCACATAAGACATTCTTCTGAGTCCCTGTGTGTTGTTGTAGGATAAGCACTCAACCATCAGCAGTCCAAACTCATCAGCCACTCCTCAGAAACTATGCAGGATCACTATGAGTTGGAACTGACTCAATGGCACTTAACAACAACAAGACATTTCTCTGGAAATATTGTAACTTTGCTTCTTCTTTACCACAATTACCTCATTCCTGCGGCTCTTGTTACTTCTCTTCTCTTTTGTCTGATAGTTTTATAATATCTAGACAGATCATTTCAAATTGACATTCCTATTTCATTTCTGGTTGGGGAACAAGTGACATTGTGCTACTATTTTAAAATAACCAATTCCAGTTAAATTTTGCAAATATTTAATGATTTACTTGGAATATTTGCAGTTCAGACACTGCTGATTATTAAATTATTGAATTACATTAAATAAAAAACATGATTAAGTGTTAGTTCCTGATTTCAGTAACTTAAGATTAATACACAAAAGCAATAGATAAGGGCAGGGTGCAGTATAAAATTCACCAGATTTTTAAAAAAAAAAATATATTAGCCAAAGTAAAAATTCACTGCTACTAGGGTTCTAATTCATATATGCACAATTTTATTACAAACAAAGCATGTTTAAACATGTCTAAGATCAGTGGCTGTTGCACATATGTTCTCTCAATGGTACACTTATCTTAGTCCCCTTTGTTGTTGTTGTGAAGTGCCATTGAGTTGGTTCTGACCCATAGCAACCCTGTATAGGATTTCCAAGGAGCAGCTGGTGAGCTTGAACCACCAACCTTGCAGTTCAAATGGCTTTGCAGTCTGGCGCATTAACTCACAGTGCTACACCAGGACTTGGAGCCTTAAAAATGTTACTTATTGTGCCATACAGGGAATGAAGAAGGGAGGACCTTTTCTGAGATCCAGGCTAGTATTAGAGTTATTTTTAGAAAACTCAAGTGAACATCTTCTCAAATCACTGAAATTTTGCAACAAGTTCATGCAAATGCTGCCATATATATATATATATATATATATATATACACACACACAAAAATATTAGGTGTGTCAATGTCAACCAATGAAAAATCTGTGGTTTAAATCGAGAAAGTATTAGAAGAACTCAGAAATACTTTTGATGAAATTGGTTTCTCACATGGATCAGTAGTTCGAATCAACCAACCACTGAGAAAAATGAGGCTTTCTGTTCCTGGAAATATTTACAGGGTCAGAAACACTATAGAGCGTTGCTATGAGTTGGAAATGACTCAGTACACAGCAGCAACATAACATTATTTAGAGATTTCTTGTTTTTTTTTGTTTGTTTTTTTTTCTTTTGGTGACTGCCATCAAGTAGCTTCTGACCAATAACCATCCTGTATAGAGTTGAAAGATGAGGCTTTCTGCGTCCATAAAGATTTACAGCCTCAGAAACCCTGTACAGGTTCGCTAAGTCGAAACCGACTCCATGGCACAGAACAACAACACCATAGAATTCACAGCATTTAGATTTGATAGTTTAAGAGACATTATACTTTTTATTGAATTATTAATCCATAGATTCAAGTTCCAGAAGGCTATAGCTTTATGGAGAATTCCGTTACTGTATTTTAAATCATCTTACTTCAACTCTACTACCAGTATTCAAAAATTGATATGTATCCATGTTTCATAATAAAATAATAAAAACTTCAAATTACATGTGTTTAGTCATAAAGTCAACTGGTAAAATTGCTGGACTAAAAGTCAGACTGGCTTTCTTTCTTTCAGAGTCTTAAAACTATTATGATTCTTTCTGCTTTTTTCTTTAGCCACCTAGTAATGGCTCAAGTTTTTGGGAGAAAAAGAGGAAGAAGTATCTTTCTATAATCATAGGATTTAAAAGCTGAAAAGGACCCTAGATACGAGTTAACCTAACCCTAATGGTTTTAGCTTAGAAAAAGAGTCCCGGCCTAAAGGCCTGCAATTACTCACAAATATTTGTGTCCAGGCCAATGTTTCTTTGCTTCTGGCTCTTTTTTCCTATGTCACATAATTTAGTGCTCTGAAAACTGAAGAGAAAGCAGACAGAAGAAAAATGAATGTTTTTATTAAACTTACTTAATATTATTTTAACTTACCAGATAATCACTATAAAAGATGTCACACTTTTTTTCCTGAAAAAAATTATTAAAATGAAATTATTATAAACCATTGCCTAAGTTCTCTAAGGAGCTCTGATGTGGCACTGCTAGTTAATGCACTAGATTGCAAGGTTGGTTAGAACCTCAAGGTTTGGATGTTCAAGTTCACCAGGCGCTCCTCAGAAATCCTATACAGGGTCACTATGGGTTGGAACTGACTCAACAGCATTTAACAACAAGTCCTATAAATGATAAGCTTATCCTTAATAGCCACATCAAAGTAACTAATATCTACATGTAGTAGACATTGCTAGTATCTCAAAACAAATCCTAACTTGAATTTGAAAAAGATGGGCATATACTAAGGCATTAAATGATAACAATCATTACAACAGAGGTCTTTCCAGCATCCCTGACTCCAGAAGTAAAATACAACCACATCTTCCTTTTTAATCCAGAAAATACAGGTCTGAACTAATCCGACATGGGACAGCTTTAAAATGTCTAAAAAAATTAAAATCAGTGAAATGTTTGACAGGGAAGAAAAAACAGATTGGCAGAGAGACTTGATCTGTGATTCAAGGGCAAAACTGTGCTCATGCTACTAAACAGTGCCAACATAGATCACTGAAGTATATCCCTATAATCACTATGCTGTGGGATGTGTGCCAATTATCCTCCCTTGTCTCCGCCTACTCCTTTATCTGCTTTTCCTTCTC
The DNA here is from genome assembly GCF_000296735.1 of Chrysochloris asiatica. NCBI lineage: Eukaryota > Metazoa > Chordata > Mammalia > Afrosoricida > Chrysochloridae > Chrysochloris > Chrysochloris asiatica. The sequence continues at coordinate 9,284,725 of NW_006408638.1, read as the reverse complement.
TATCTCTGCCTCTTCCTTTGCCTTAGCTTTTACCACAACCTCAGGTCTTGCACGTTTTTCACAACCTGCACTCAGCATACCTTTGAGCACGAAATCTCACTAATCATGTTAGTAATCTTCACAGTGTCATCAACTAATACTCACTGTTGAGATGGTGGGAAAACACAGTGTGAGTTTGATAAGTAAACTAGTTTTAAAAAGAACAAGTTAGATTCATGCAGTCTGTGTCTCAAAAAAAGGATAATTGTACATTGAAGAATGACAGTCATCCTATGGATAAAACTCAGAGAATTGTGCACAATTTTCCACCATATTATTATTATTATTATTATTTTACTAATAAGCCCTGAAGATGGATAAGAGGAATATACAGGATTTCCAGTTTATTCCAAATATTAATTTGATTCTTAATGAATTCTTTGAGATAATTATTACTCTCAAACCATTATAATTCAAACACCATTTGGTAATAAATAATAGTAAATAAAATGCTATTTAAATAGCTTCTGTCACTGTGTTGATCCATGTCTTTGGTGATCTTCTTCTTTTTCACTGACCCTCCTTCTCCAGGGTCAGTTGCCCTCCTGATAACTTGTCTGAAATATGAGAGACAAAGTCTAATAGAAACACCATAATTCAAATCCATCAATTCTTCACAAGTCTTCCTTATTCATTGTCTAACATTCACATGCATATAATGCAATTGAAAATACCACGGTTTGGTTCAGGCTCACCTTAGTTTTCAAAGTGGCCTCTTTGCTCTGCAATGCTTTAATGAAGTATTTTGCTGCAGATTTGCCTAATACAATATGCTATTAGATTTCTTTATTTCTACTTCCATGAGTATTGATAGTGAATCCAAACAAAATGAAGTCATAGCACACTTTGATCTTTCTTCCATTTATTATGATACTATTTATGGTTCAGTTGTAAGTATTTTGGTTTACTTTACATTGAGTTTTGATCCATACTGAAGGCTATAATCTTTGATGTTCATCAAAAGTATTTAGATTTTTCTTTACTTACAGTAAACAAGGATGTATCACCTGCATATCACAACAGGTTGCTAATTGGTCTTTCTCTAATCCCATATCACATTCTTCTTCATATAATTCCGTTTCTCCAATTATTTGTTTAGCATACAGATTGAATAAATACAGAGAAAGGAAACTAACCTGGCACACATCTTTCCTGATTTTAAATGCCTCAGTATCCTCTTTTTCTCTTCTGATAACTACCTCTTAGTCTGTAGATAGGTTTCTCATAAGCAATATTAAGTGTTCTGGAGTATGTATTCTTAGCAATGCTAGCTGTAGTTTTTCAGAAGCTTTTGCACAGTCAATAAAACACCAGGAAGTATCGTACCTGTATTCTCTGCTTTCCATCAAGATTCATCTGCCCTCAGCAATGATATCTCTCATTCCAAGTCCTCTTCTGAATCTGGCAGCTCCATGTAAATGCACTGCATCAATAGTTTTTTTAGTTATCGTCACCAAAATTTTACTTGCTTGGAATATTAATGATACTGTTTGATGTTTTCCACATTCTGTTGGGTCCATGCTCTGGAATGTGCACACATATGTATCTCTTTCAAGAAGTTCACCAGGTTGCTGACTTCCAAATTTCTTGGCATAGATGAGTGAGTGCTTCCAGTGATATGTCAGTTTTTGAAAGATTTCAACTTGTATTTAATAAATTCCTGGATCCTTGATTTCACCAATACCTTCAGTGTAGCTTGATCTTCTTCTTTTAGTAACAATCAGTTATTTATCATACACTACTTTTTTAGAACACTCTGGATGTGATATTGTAGGATAAGCACTGAACTGCCAACCACAAGATCAGCAATTCACACTCACAAGCCACTTTTTGAAAACCCTACACAACACTGCTATGATTTGGAACTCGACAGCAATTCACAATAATATCAATCTCTTGAGATATTTGAAACAGATCATTTCTTTTTGGTACCATGCTTCTTCTATGTATTCCTTTCCTCTTCTTTTGATGTATTCTGCATCATTCAATATTTTGCCCAAATTATCAATTTAGTATTGCAAAACTCGGCTTGATTGTTTTCTTC
>NW_006408638.1:9275920-9281662 GCF_000296735.1 Chrysochloris asiatica | reverse complement strand
TCCCCAAATCTTGCCACACTGCTGGCCAACCAGGTCTCCACCCAGGTTCACAGGAGTCTATTGAACACTGTAGGACTTAGCTCGCAGCTTCAGTGCTGTTTTTCCCTCATTTCCTCTTATCAGTGACAAACATGGTCACTAATCAGAGTGTGTATTCCCATTGAGTCTTAGTCTTGTAAGAGGGTTTGCCGAGTGGAGCTGACCGCTTGCCTTGATATCTCCTGGGCGAGCAACTTGCTTGTATTCGTAGTAATCAGTGGGACTGCTGTTATTGTTTTGTATTTTTCATGTTGGTCTTTCTTTCAAGAAGTATCTTCTGTTCTTCTAGCCACTCCAGGCTGGTCTGTATGTCCTTTCAAGTGGACATTTCCCACCTGAGAAGATTCTGGATGTGGTTCAGGGTTCCACCTATGGTCTTATGTAATGCAGAGGCTCTGAACGAAGCCTCCCTCACTGGGAACATTGTAGCCTGGTTTTCGGTATTTCAAGGAGTTATGGTATCGTAGTGGTTATGATTCAGGCTGTGAACCACAAAATCAGAAGTTCAAAACTACCAGCTGCTCAGCAGGAGAAAGACGAGACTTTCTGCTCCCATAAAGATTTACAGCCCCAGAAACCCTGTACAGGGTCATTATGAGTTGGAACTGACTCCACGGCACATAACAACAACAACAATCATCAGTTATAGACAGAAGATGGACTTACAAGTTTTCTATGGTGATATATCTGGCTATTCCTTTCTCTCCCCCTCAAGTGTCTACTTTATAATGATGGTATGGCAAGGAAACCAAGGTTCAAAAGACAGCCAAGCACCTTAACATTATTTCTCTCTTTTAGAACAATACAACCATGTCTCAATCCCTGTATTCCAGAGCCCTGTTTTTCCAAGATTGTGCATACATCATTATTTACCTCTGTCTCATGTAGCCCATGCAATCCTGCCTAATTGTTTTCCCATCTGCTTTGTTCTTCCATTCCCCTCCCCCTTCTGGAGTATTGCACCCCCCTCCTTAGCACCCAAACTACCCTGTGTCTATTCCCTACCCTGTGCTCCACATTCCCCTCCCTCCCCTTGCCCCACACCCCAGATCCCAGTAACGAGCAAAGAACTCCCCTCCCCCTCTGTTTACTCTTCTTTCTTAGTGGTATTGAGAGGCTTCTCTTCCAACTCACTGGTTCTGCCTTCCATCTCTTCTGTTCTAGTCCTTTGCTTTTTCAGTGTATTGTCTATTTCTGATATTCTATTATTGATCATTTGGACCTCTTTTTGTAGGTTTTGAATTGTTTCCAATGTTGTATCTATCTTATTTGATTGTTCCTGTAGTGCTTTCCTGACTTCTTCCTTATTTTTTCTAAACTCTATTGTAAACTGTTTTGAAACATTTCATGATCATTTTCTGAATTCCTTTTCAGGCATTTCCAAGTCTTGTTGTCCTTCCAGAATGTATTCCAGGTCTACCTCTAGGTCATTAGTCTCAGGCATTTTATCTTTTTTCTGGACATGTGCTGATATGGTCATCTGCTTTTGTTTCTAGGACATGCTTTGTGTTTATCTGTGGCCTTAATACTTAATTGAGTATGTGTTTTGGTATTTTTTATGATTTCTGATTGCTTCCAGCTAGATGTGATCAGGATGTGGGCTACCCTTTTCACTCTTCTTATTGCTTAACTCAGAGTAACTCTCACAGATGTTGTCTGCCTCCCTGGTATATGGCAGTTGGTATTGGTTCTTGCCTGGATTTTGGTATTTTATAGAGTGTGATTGTAGCTTGACTATATGGCAGCAGTTGCTGTCTCTTCTTGGGTAATATAGGGAGAGAAAAAGTCCCCCAAATTTAGAAGGGAGAGCATAAAACAGCAAAATAGCACCAGCAAAAAAAAAAAAAAAATCAAACAAAACAAATAAAAATCAACAACAACAACAAAAACCTACTAAACTGGGTACTGTAGTCTATAATCACAGAAAAGGGAGAAGAAGGGCTGAAAAAAAAAATCTGTAGCCTAATATGAGTATGATTTTTGCCTTCACCTTTTTGTTTTATCCTCAGGGCTCGATCTACCAGGAAGTGTTTTTTGTTTTCCTGAATCAAATTAAATCTTAGTTAAACCTATGTACCTGGATCTTGGGCATGGGGATTCCTCATTCCTCTTCCTTTTCCTACTTAAATATTCTATCTGTAACTGATTTTGAGGAGTACGGTAGGACAGACTCATTAGCAGTGTCATATCCCTATTTTGTATTGGTATATAATTTTGGTTCTAAGGATGATTTTCCTATTACCCTATTTCAACTGTAGTGAATTATTTGGGGATTAGAAGTGTTCTCATAAACTTACAGAAGCAAACAAAACTTTGCTTCTATTGTTGTTGTTTTTGTTAGATGCCATTGAATCAGTTCTGACTCATAAAAACATTATGCACGATAGATCAACACTGCCTGGTCCTTTGCTATCCTCACAATCATTGTTAAGCTTCAGCCCATTTTCCATCTTGTAACAGGTCTTCCTCTTTTTTGCTAACCTTCCACTTTACCTAGCATTATGTCCTTCTACAGGGACTGTTTCCTCCTGATAATATGTACCAAGTATGAGAGACAGATCTTGCAATTTTGGATTCTAATGAACATTCTGGCAGTGAGAAGAATGTGACCCTACGCAGAGAGGCCGTGACACCAGGGATGGAGACAGAGACAATGATGTGGACAGATGGAGCTGCTGGGGACACTGGACTCAGGGAGGTAGAGGGGTTGTGCACTGAAGGCCCGGGGTGCGTGGTGGTGCTGTAGGGTGTATCTTTTGGTTATTTGATGAAGCATGGAGGGGATTGTGATCATTGCAATAAAATGAAATACAATAGGATGAATGTAAAACTCATGTTCTCCCATGTAAACCCACATAATTCACAATAAAAAGTTACTTTAAAAAAAAGTTAATGCTTATTAAATTATTATAAATAGAATTTGTGTATCATTTCAGGAGGGACTGGAATAAGTTTTGGCATTGTATTATTTCATTTTGTTTGCTTTTAGGAACATTTCTATTTTAGCAATGTTAAGAAAACACTGAAATATAAGATGGTTACTAGCTGTACTACATGCATGCTAGAATGATAGATAATATCATAATAAACAGAGAAAAGATTGAAGTTATCAAGAATTTAATTTTGGATTCAATTGGATCCACAATCAGTGTTGATGGAAACACTGGTCAAGAAATCAAATGACTTCTGCACCTGCCAAATCTGCTGCAAAAGATATATTTAAAATGTTAAAGAGCAAACAAGTCACTTTGAAGACTAAGGTGGGCCTGACCCAAACAATGGTATTTTCCATCACTTCCTATAAATGTGAAAGCTGAAAATGAACAAGGAAAATTGAAGATTAATTTATGCATTTTGATTGTGGTGTTGGTGAAGAATATTGAAATATGAACTGACAGAAGAACAAAAAAGAAAATCTGTCTGGGAAGAAATACAGCCAGAAGTCAACTTTAAAGGGAAGATGGTGAGACATCTATTTTGGACATATTGTCAACAAGAACTAGTCCTAGAAAAGGACATCTTGATTGGAAAAGTAGAAGGTCAGTGAGAAAGAGGAGTTCTTCCTACAATACTGATTGACACAGTGGCTGTAACAGTAGACTCCAATACAGGAATGATTGTGGGATAGTCTAGGGCTGAGCAGTGTTTTGTTCTGTTGTGCCTAGGGTAATTATGATTTAAAGCCAATTTGATGGCACCTTACAACAACAAGGAAAAAAAAAAAAAGAATATTTTTTAGGGAAACTATGAAAATTATAAGACAGTGGGTGACATCATTAAACATTGAAAGAAAAAAATAAATAAATAATGGCCAAAACAAATTTTATATTCCCTAAAAAAAATCTTTCAAAAGTTAATAGAATTAACATTTAAATGAAAAATGTTGGCAAAACCAAATTCTCAAAAGGATAGTTGAAACATTTACTGGCTTTTTAAACATAAATTTACCATATTATCTAGCAATACTGCTCATTGGTATTAACTCTAGATAAATGAGAACTAGTTTTCATACAAAATGGTACAGGAATGATTTTAGTAGCTTTTTGGTTATAACTAATGCTAGAAAAAACCCAAATGTCAGTAAATTGATGAGTATATAAAGAAACCATATGACAGTTACAGAGTATAATATTACTCAGTAATAAAAAAAATAAAATATTGATACACACAATACCATGCAGAATGCAAATACGACAATATCAAAAAGTTACTTACTGTATTATTCTATCAATATAATATCCTTAAAATAACAGAATTGTAGTAATTGAAAACAGGTCAGTTGTTTCTAAGAGCTAAGTTTGGAGGCATGGTGTGCCTATAATTTGCAACATGCGAAAGTCTCTGCAGGGGATGGAATATATCTGTATACTGATTTTAATGGTAATTACATTAATCTTTCTTTCAATCTGTGTAGTGCCATAGGATAAGCATTCAATCTATATCTATATCTATCTACATATATCTATCTATCTATATGTTGTTGTTAAGTGCCATCAATTTGGCTCCTAGTTATTCCTAGTTATATATATATATATGATGTGGTGCTGTAGGATCAGCATGGGACTACAAATCACAAGGTTGGCAATTCAAACCCACTGCTGCTCCTTGAAACCCTAAACTTCAATAAGTTGCTGTTATTAAGCACAGTTGAGTTGTTTTTGACTCATAGTAACCCTGTACATTGTTCAAACTGAATTGTAGTTGATCAAATTAACCTGTCTTCTCTCTCTCTGCTATTCATAAGGTTTTTGGTGACTAAATATTCAGAAGCAGTTCATCTCTTCTTCTTCCTAGTCTGTCTTCATCTGAAAGCTCATCTGAAACCTGTCCACCGTGGGTGAGCCTGCTATTATTTAAAATATCAGTGACACAGCTTCCAGAATCACAGCAACTCACAAGCCAACACAGTATGACAAACTGATAGAGGAGTGATGTAAGATAGGGTTGTGTTCTTTCCCCATATTATTCAATCTGTATGTTGAGCAAATAATGTGAGAAACAGGGTTCTATGAAGACAAATGTGGCATCAGTATTGGATGGAGACTCATTAACAACCTGCGATAGGCACATGATGCAACCTTGCCTGCTGCAAGTGAAGAAGACTTCAAATACTTACGGATGAAGATCAAAGACCACAGCCTTCATTATGGATTTCATCTCAATGTAAAAAAAAACAAAAACCCTCAACACTGGACCAATAAACAACATTCTTATCAATAGAGAAAAGATTGAAGTTGTTAAGGAATTTGTTCTTGGATCAATTATCAACACTCATGGACGCGGCCGTCAAGAAATCAAACGATGTATTGCATTAGACAAATCTGTTGCACAAGACCTTTTTTAAAGTGTTGAAGAGCAAAGATGTCAGCTTGAGGGCTAAGGTGTGCCTCACCCAAGCCATGGTATTTTCAATAACCTCATATGCCTGTGAAAGCTGGACAGCGAATAAGAAAGACCATAGGATAATTGATGCATTTGAGTTATGGTGTTGGAAGAGAATATTGAAAGTACCATGGGATTCCAAATGAATCAACAGATCTGTGTTGGAAGAAGCTCAGCCAGAGTGTTCCCTGGAGGCCAGGATGGCCAAAATTCATCTCTCATACTTTGGACATATTTTCTGGAGGGAACAGTCTCTGGAGAAGGATATTATGTTTGGTAAAGGGAGAGTCAGACAAAAAGAGGAAGTCCCCCAGAGAAATG
>NW_006408638.1:9254729-9274729 GCF_000296735.1 Chrysochloris asiatica | reverse complement strand
CATATTACATATAATTTTATGCTCTTTGTATATCCTTTATATATCTAAAATATTCTCCTACATAGCATATTTTATTTGGAAAATTAAAGAATTGATGTTTTCCATAAAATGAAAATTCGATTGTAATTAACAAATATTTCACACATAAATCTTGAAAAATTCAGCCAACTAGAAGTAAATTTCAGAATTAAATAACAGATTATAATGTTTTAAAATATTTAAATATAACACATTTTTAGTTCTTCATGCATGCATATGCAGTAGTATTATATAAAGAAGCAAGAAAATAATAAACACCAAGCTAAGAATAAGATTTACCGCTGGTTAAGGAGTACATGGAATAAGACTGAAAGGAATAACCAAGGACTTAAAATATTATGCTATAATTTAAAATTTTTATTTTCCTTTAAAATGTGTGCATATGTAAAATATATAACAAATTAAGTTTTCAAATAACTTTATTGAAGCATGATTTGCATACAGTGAACTGCACATATTTGTATTATACAATTTAGTATTTTGACATATAAACTCCCCTCCTTGCCCCTATTCAAAAACATACCCATTGCCTTTGAATTAATTCTAACTCGTTTTGAACTCTACATTGAATTGCTACATAGCATTTTATTTGCTGTGATCTTTACAGAAGAGCCTCAGGCCTCTCTTCTATGGTGTTACTGGGTGGTGCAAACTTTATATTATTGTTGCTGTTGTTATGTGCCGTGGAGTCGGTCCCGACTCATAGCGACCCTGTACAGGATTTCCGAGGCTGTAAATATTTACGGGAGCAGAAAGCCTCATCTTTCTCCCGCGGAACAGCTGGTAGTTTTGAACTGCTGACCTTGCGGTTCACAGCCCAATTCGCAACCACTACACTACCAGAGCTCCGTATTAGGCAGGCATAAACTGTATGTGCCACCCATGTAACTATGCATATGCATGTGAATGTAAAGTGTGTATGTTTGCATAGGTATGTATATGAAACAACTGATACCATATATATCACTCCTAAAGCTTTCAACATTTTGTGATTCTTTGCTCTTGCCCCTTCCAATCCCTGCTATTGTACCCATTTACAGGTAATCACAGTTCTGCTTCCTGTCAGTGTAGATCAGTTTGCATCTTCCAGAGTTTTTTTGCAAATTGAATCATACAGCATGCACATTTTTTCCTGGCTTTCATCACCAAGCAAAATTATTTTGAGATGCATTAATTTCGTAGCATGTGTCAGTAGTACATTTCATTTTGTGTTGTATTACACTAAGTTCTTGAGCTATTCACATTATTAAGCACTCAACTATTAGTCAAAGTTTGAGACTCAGAGGCACCTCTGCACATAGGCTTGGGCATCTGTAACAAAAAGTCACATCTTGAAAACCCTATTGAGCAGTTCATTTTGCACATATGAAGTCATCATGAGTAGGAATTGACTCTGTCAATCAACAATAACAAATCTTTTTGATTTATGATTTATTTTGATTTAATATATGCTTATGATGCAAAATGTAAATCAGATTTGTTTCATTATACATAAGGATAGCAAATTTTTCAAGTACCATATCTTACCCAAACAAAACAAAACAACAACAAAAAGCTAAAAATTTTCTTTTATCTACTTATTTGTTATTTTATCTTTGACAAAAACTAGATTAAGTAAAAAAGTATTGCTACATTTGCTACATAATCATACAACCCTTTATTAAACAAAAGTATCAAAATATGAAATACTAGGTCTGGTAGCGTAGTGGTTACGAATCGGGCTGCGAACCTAAAGGTCAGCGGTTCGAAACTACCAGCTGCTCCGCGGGAGAAAGATGAGGCTTTCTACTCCCGTAAGGATTTACACCCTCGGAAACCCTGTACAGGGTCGCTATGGGTCGGAACTGACTCGACGGCACGTAACAACAACAACAACAGGTCTGTATACTTCTGAAGGCAGCATTTTCATCTTACTCTTCTCTGAAGAATTCTGTGCTTTTAAATTTCATTTTATATTATTTTATTAAGGACTCATAACAAACCTTTCTAGGATTTCTGAAGAGATGCTTGTGGGTTTTGAAATGGCAACCTTGCAGTTAGCAGTCAGTGCATATCCTATAGTGTCACACCAGGATTCCCTTTCTATATATACCAAGTCAAAATGGCAGGTTTGGCCTCCTCAAAAGATTCAAATCATGTTCCTTTTAAATTTTAGGACAAAATTATTTAATCAAAACGTTTGAAGGAACAAGATTAGGGCTGGAGGGTAGATGGGGTAAGGCTTCCTAGTGAATGTCCAGTAGTATAGTATTTGCAAACCTGGAAGAATGAGCAGGTGCCTTGCTGTAATAGAAAAAAGTTCTTCAGCGCAACTTTTCTGGCAACACTCCCTGGTGTATACAATTGACAGGGGCATTGCTTTAATTAGGGCTAATGATCTGTACTGCAAAGTTGTTTTGAACTGCAAGGTCAGCATTTCAAGCTCACCAGTTGCTCCTTGGAAACTTTATACAAGGTTATTATGGATCAGAGTCAACTCTATGGCACTTAACAACAACAACAATGATCTGTACTGAAAAGTTGTTTTGAACTGCAAGGTCAGCATTTCAAGCTCACCAGTTGCTCCTTGGAAACTTTATACAAGGTTATTATGGATCAGAGTCAACTCTATGGCACTTAACAACAACAACAATTTTTCACCACCATTGAGACTATTCACCACCACGGAGACACTGAATATACTACCTAATTTGTCCTGAAATCTAAATCTTCAGTATTACTTGTGGGAATAAGTGCTACTCTTGTCTCTACAATAACATGAATTTTGTTCTAAATCTTTCTGGTGTTTCTTTGCATGGGTAATTTTCTCACAAAGACGTGGGGTAAGTATTTACCTGAATGCTTGAGATGGGTCTACTGCATATATGCGGCATTCTCTCTGTGTAGCTCTTTCTTCTATTCTATTGTTTTATTTATTGTATCATTTCTGGCAAATTGGTTACCCTGGATTCTCAGTTCAATCCTTTCAAGGGATTTTCTAAGCTCTGCATGGATACTCCTTTTCTGTAATATGTCCTAAAAACAGTCTAAGTGGAGAATTAGTAAATTCCTAGGCCTTCCCCAAACCCTCACATTACTCAGAGAACAGTCTTTATTTGACTGATTATTTGAAAATCATAGTTTTAATTCACTGAGGTTTTTTTTTTTTTTTGGTTCTTTCAAGAGGCAGGGTGAGTTACATAGCTATAACTCCACCTCAGTTGGGAGAAGACGTTAATATTAACTTTTTTAAACTGAAAGGAGTGTAAGCTTGTTTGTTATACTGTTCTATATTTTCATGTAATTTTTACAAATCACATACTATATTAAAGTGTCATAATAAGTAAGCTTTCATTAGGAGGTAGAACTCTGATGATCAAGTGTAAGTTATAGGAGTTGGTAAGAATAATGAACCAAGAATCATCAAAACAACATCATGTTGTCATTATTTAATAACTGACGGGATCATGACAGCATTTCAGACACTGGAGGATATGAATATTCATTTGGATTATTTTAAATCATATTGTGACATCAGAATGAAGCTTCAAGGGTATAATGTTTCCAGCCTTTTAACTTCAGGGCAGACAGTGGTGTCAAAACATTACCATATTATGATAGGAAGATCACCTGCTCTTTTTTCCCTTTGAAATTATTATTGAGTTCTGGAATGGGCTAGTAGTCATCACATTTAAATTTTGGATTTTGAACTTGTGAACAGAATATTAGCAAAGGAAGCTAATAAAATCAATAAACAGTCAGCATTTTCAGAAGTTAGCCTATTGGACTATTTTAAGGTGTGGTGCTGTGGGTTAATGCATCAGACTGCAAAGTCATTTGAACTGCAAGGTCAGTGGTTCAAGCTCACCAGCTGCTCTTTGGAAACCCGCTACAGGGTTACCATGGGTTGGAATTGACTCGACAGCACTTAACAACAACTCTTTCATTGGGAGTCCGAGTGTGGCAATGTAGGTTAATGTACTGAACTGCTAAGTTGGTTTGATCTATAAGGTTGGTGGATCAAGCTCACCAGCAGCTCCTTGTAAACCCAATAGAGGGTTGCTATGGGTTGGAATTGCTTCAGCAATACTTAACAACAACACTCTTTCATAGGTCATACAATGGCTCCATAGAATAAGCAATAGACTTCGAACAGCAAGGTCAGTGGTTTGAATACAGTAGGTACTCTTCAAGGAGAGATGAGGCTTTCTGCTCTCCTAAAGATTTAAAGCCTCAGAAAACCTAAACAGAACAGATTTAGTGGCACATAACCATAGCAAGTCTTTCATTAACAAACTTTATCATGAGAGTCTTAGAATAATATTCAAAGAATTCTTTTTGTGTACATGTTGCTTAACTGTTCATAATTATGAATGGTATGATAATATTTGCTTCTCTTTCTCATTCTGTCTCTCACTCTTTCAGTGACCCACTTCACTTCAATTCTAATAGCTATTTTGAGAGGGTATATGGTTACATAGAAATAATTTAACTATGTCATTTTTAGAACAATAAACCAGATTTTTCACTATAAAGCAAAACTGATATTGCTGTTTTTTGTTGGTATTAAGTTCCATTGGGTTCCAACTCAATGTGACCCTACATAGGGTTTTCAAGGAGCAGCTGGTGTTCTTAAACCTCCTACCTTGTGGTTAGCAGTCCAGTGCTTATCCTGCTGCATCACACCAAGACCTCATATATTATCTAATCAGAATTATAAAAATTTCACTATTTAGGATTACAAAGACATCTAATTTTCTGTGTTTTTTAGAATAATTGTCCTTCAAATATATCAACATTCTGATCTGTAGAACAAGTGAGTACCTTGTCTTATTATAAGGTATTATATGATTAAAAGAGCTCTACTGATATTACTGGAGTCCTGGTGTGGCGCTGTGGGTTAATGTGCCAGATTGCAAATCCATTTGAACTGCAAGATCGGTGGTTCAAGCTCACCAGCTGCTCCTCAGAAATCCTATACAGGGTCACTATGGGTTGGATTGACTTGACAGCACTTAACAACAATAATGACTGATATTATTAATATAAAGTTCATGAAATGGAAAGGCTATGCTGGATTAGCTGGATAAACCCAGTAGATTCCCAAGGGCTCCTATAAGGTTATAGATGGGCAGGAAAGACAGAATTAAAGGATGAGATGTTACAATGAAATCAGAGGTTAGAATGATGTAATTCTTGGTGAAGTGTCTATAAGATGTAAATTCTGTCAGATTTAGAAGCTAGAAAAGGGAAGAGAACAGATTCTTCTCTAAATTCTCCAGATGAAAGTGAACTTTGTTAGCAAGCCAATTGTAGCCCACAGACTAATTTGGCCTTAAGAATTATAGCCTTAAGAATTATAGCTTAATAATTTTATCAAGCCACTATTTGTAGTGATTTGTGACAGCAACAGTATGAAACTAATATACTTTCTAATGAGACCTCATTTTTACACTGCATTGCTGTTATTTGTTTATTTACTGTTTTCTCTAATAGGCTAAAAACTCTTTGAAGTAAGTTCTCTGCCATAATTTTTATACTCATAGTGCTAATCACAATGAGACATAACATAGTTCATTTAATTATGTTGATTCTAAATATAAAAACTTAATTTCACCACCAATATGGTCCATGCAATGGAAGCTTATCAGTACAGAACAAATCAAACTTTTTAGCAATGGAAATATAATGTGATAAATGAAGACTGTAATAAATCCAGTGAGAATATAGTTAGGTTAGGTATTGAATTCTGAAAGATTCTGAGTTCATCCTCCATTTATTTCAGCTTTGAATTGGACCTAATTTTTAAACAACAAAAATAGAAAAGTTGGAGATATTACATAATTATTTCAGCATACATCTACTTAGTTGGTTTTAACAAAAAATAGAAATATTAAGGTCTCTTCCTGTATCTTTGAAACTGCAGAACATCGTCTGATACAGTGGTGAAAGGTGAACCCCCTCAGGTTGGAAGGCACTTTCAAGATGGACAGGGGACAAGCTGCTTCCTCAAAGCAGAGTTGACCTTAATCAATTGAACAGAGTAAAATTTTAAGGTCTTCATTTACATACATGGCAGGGCTCAAAAATGGAAAGACATAGCTTCAAACATCTATTAGAGATTTAACAAGAAGCTCACAAAGCATGAAGTATGGGAAATTTGAAAATTGTCAAAAATGAAATGAAACACTTGAATATTGATATCCTAGGCATTAGTGAACTGAAATAGTATAGTAATGCTCATTTTTCTATATTCACCATCAAAAAGCACATTTCAATATCCATCCTGCAATAAAACACTATCAATGATAGAATAATATCCATATACCAATGAGAAAGACCAATTAGCACAACTATTATGCAAATTTACACACTGGCCACTAATGCAAAAGATGGAGAAACTGAAGATTTTTTTTTGCCAGCTTTCGTGGCTTTGAAATTGATCAAATCAAGATGCATTGATAATTACTGGTGATTGGAAACAAAGAGAAAGGACCAGTTCTTGGAAAGTATAGCGTAAGTGAGAGAAATTACTTAGGAGATCTCATTGTAGTATTGTGAAATGACAAAAACTTATTCATTAGTAAAACCTTTTGTTAACCACTTAAATGAAGACTGTACATATTACCTCACCAGCTGAAATACACATGAATCAAATTAACAACATCTGTGGGAAGAGACAATGGTGAGACAATATCACTAGTCAGACAAAGTCAGGAGGCAAATATAGAATAGATTATGAACTGCTTATAGATTATGCAAGTTCAAGTTGAAACTGAAGAAAGTTAAAAGGAGTCCATCAGAGCCAAAGTACAAACTTGAGAATACCCCACCTGAATTTAAAGATCATCACATCATATTTGACTAATTGAATACAAATAATCAAAGTTGAGATGAAGAAACTAAAAGGTCATTAGCAAAACAGAAAAGACAGAAAAATCCAAAATGGATGGCAGAAGAGACCCAGAAATTTACTCTTAGATATAAAATAAACAAAGTGAACAAAAGAAATGATGAAGGAAAAGAGTTGAAGGAAGATTTCAAAGGACTGCTCAAAAAGACAAAGTATTATAAAGTAATGGGCAAAGACCAGGAGTTAAAAAGCAAAGAGTAATAGCACAGTTGGCATTTCCCAATTTGAAAGTATTAAAGAAGAAATCCAAGCCTTAGGTTGCAATATTAAAGAAATGTATAAGCATGTAAATACTGGACAGTGAATAAGGAAAACTAGAGAAGATTAAATACATTTGAATTACAGTGTTGGCAAAACATGCTGAAAGTACCATGGATTTCCTGAAGAACAAATAATAAATAAGTCCATTTTGGAAGAAGTACAAATGCTCCTTTAAAGTTCTAGAAGAAGGCTAGTATGCTCCTTAAAGTATAGTGCGACTGTCTCACATGCTTTGGATATGTTATCAGTAGGAACCACACCATGGAAAAGTAAGTATTTCTTGATATCGCAGAAGGTCAGTGATAAAAGAGGAAGGCTTCCCAACTATGGATTGATGCAATGGATCCAACTATGTGTCAAAAAATAACAAAGATTATGAGGATGACACAGGACCGGACAGTGTTTCATTCTGCTGCAAATTGAGTCACTATGAATCATCGTTCACTTGATGGCATCTAACCGCAACAAAGGAGTCCTAGTGTGGTGCTGTAGGATAATGCACTGAACAACAAGGTCTGTTTGAACTGCAAAGTTGACAGTTCAAACTGACCAGCTGCTTTTTGGAAAATCTATTCATGGTTGCTATGAGTCAAGAATGACTCGACAGCACTTAACAACAAAAAATAAAACCACCACAACAAGCCCAGGCATAATGCTGTAGGATAAGCACCAGACTGGTAGCCAATAATTTGGCAGTTCGAATCCACTATACAGGGTATGAACTGGAAACTCTATACAGGTTGTTATGAGTCAGAATCAATTCAAAGGACACACAACATCGATGCCAACAAAGGCAAAATATTGTACAACTCATTAAGCAATAAAACACAGTAATTGTATAAAAATAAATTAGTGTTCAATCTATTCAGGATTTAGTATATGATTAATAACTAATGTTATTGGAGAAAGAAATTCAAGCTCTATTGAAAGCATTCATAAAAATACAAATCCAGTGATTAATGAAAAGTTTCAACAAACCAATGTAAAAATGTAAGGAGTCGTTTGTCTTCAAGATGTTTGAAAACCCAGCCGACTGAACTAGAAGATACCCATATACGTGTCCATTGCAAAGAAATATTATCCAACAGAATATGGAAATTATAAATCAATATCATTCATATCACACTAAAGTAACATTTTGCTGAAGTTGATTCACTAGTGGTCACAGTAGTAACTTGACAGGCAACTGCCAGAAATTCAGGATTCAGAAGAAGATATGGAACTACGTCTATGTCACATGAATCCTAACTAAAAGCAGAGAATGCCTAAAATATGTTTTCCTGGGTTTTTTTTTTGTTTGTTTGTGTTTCTTATGCAAAGGCATTTAACTGTTTGGATCCTAACAAATTATAGATAACATTGGGAAGAACGGATATTGCAGAACATAACAGTGTTCTTGCAGAACCTGTACACAGATTAAGAAGCAGTGGTTATGCAGAAAATGAAGTTCCATGGCTTTAAACAAAACTCCTCACAAATAGACCAGTAAGCAACATCATGATAAATACAGAAAAGATTGTAATAACTTACTTTATTTGAATTCACAATCAAAACAGATTGTAACAATTTAATTTTATTTGACTTGACTGTAGTCCATGAAAACAATAGTCAAAAATCAAACACCATATTTCATTGGGAAATTTTGCTACAAAAGACTTCTTTAAAAAGCTAAAAAGCAAAGATATCACTTTGAGGACTATGGTGTGCAAGACTGAAGTTAGGGTATTTTCAATTAACTTATATGCCTGTGAAAAATGAACAGTAAATAAGGAAGATTGAAGAAGAAATTATGCTCTTAAGTTATGATATTGGTGAAGAGTATTGAATACATGGGTTTCCAGAAGAACAAACAAATCTACATTGAAATAACTAAAACTGGCTTCAAAATATTTTGTAGAAAAATCCCATTATCTTTTTATTAGATTTTTAAAAAACTTTTTGAAACCCCACATACAGTCAAATGTCCCTTAGAAGTGAGCACCTAAATTGTACGTATTATCAACATTATACATATTATCAGGAGACACCAGTTCCTAGAAATGGACATCATGTTTGGGAAATTGGTGGGTTAGCAATATATATATATATATGAAGATCCTTCCTGAGATGTAGTAGCACAGTGAATATAACAATGGACTAAAATATAACAGCAATTGTACAGAACTGAGTAGTGTTTCCTACTGTTGGACATAAGAATAGGAATCATCTCCACTCACTTAACAACAACAATTTTAAAGAAGTTCAAAATAATTTTCTAAGAATCTACCTTTGTTTGATGGTCTTCAGTTTCTATTGTGAAATTGCATTATGCAAGGGTGTCTTACTTTCCTATTGCTACTGTGACCCCAAACCACAAATTGGTGACTTTAAAGAAGAAGAAGTTATTTTCTTAGAGAAGAAATACTAATTCTGGACTTCTGGAGACTAGAAGTCCTAATTCAGAGTATCCACTCTAGGGAATGGCTGTCTATTTACTCTGGGGAAAGCTTTATCTCTTTTAGTTTCTGTTGTCCTGGCATTCCTTGGTTCCTGCTTTCTTGATGAAACTCACAGGCATTGATTGCCTCCCCACAATTTGTGCTTTCTTCTGTGTCTAATCTGTTCTTTATGTAATTTAGAATTGATTTGGTCTTGGATATCCTCTATACTGAAATGGTCTCATTAATTTAACAAAGAAATGCTATTGCCAAGTAGGTTTGTTGTGGTTAAGTGCCTTCAAGTTGATTCTGACTCATCGCAACCTGTAAAGGCTTCCCAAGGAGCAGCTGGCTTGTGAGTTTGAATTACCAACCTTGTGGTTCAATCTGACCTTGCAGTCCAGTGCTTTATCCTACAGTGTCATTACATCCTTAGATTTGGTGGTGATGATAGCTATTTGCCGAGGAGTTGCTTGCAGCTCACAATGACCCTGTATAGGATTTCCTTAATCTTTACAGGAATAGAAAGCCTCATCTTTCTCCTGGAGAATCACTGGTAGTTTTGAACAGTTGACTATGAGACTAGCAGTCCAACAGGGTCACTATGGGTCGGAACCGACTCGACAGCACTTAACAACAACAACAACACTACCAGAGCTCTGGAGATATAGGAGCCAGGATTCCAGCACATGACTGTGGCTCATACGCTCCTGACGGAACTACACTGCATGGACACCCTCTTATATTATTCAGCAAACCTAGTAAAAGCCTGTGTTATAAGGGGCTGCACAAAACCCACCCAAGACTTTATTATCTTTATTTATCTTCAGTATGTTATCATTGTAAGACATCTTCATATCTATTATTGAAGTTGTTGTTGTAGTTAGGTGCCATCGAGTCAGTACCGACTCATAGCAACCTTATGCATAGCAGAACAAAGCACTGCTGCCCACTCATGGGCCAACTTACTACACTTGCCACACTTGAGTCCATCTATGCAGCCACTTGGCCAATCCATCTCCTTGGAGGGCTTCCTCTTTTACTCTGACCCTCCACCTTAACAAACATGATATCATTCTCCAGCGACTGGTTCCTCCTGACAATATGTCTGAAGTATGAGAGACGAAGTTTGGCCATCTTGGCTTCCAAGGAGCACTCTGGCTGTACTTCTTCCAAAACAAATCTATTGGTTCTTTTGGCAGCCCATGGCACTTTCAATATTCTCCTCCAACTCCACAACTCAAAAGCATCAATTCTTCTACAGTCTTCCTTATTCACTGTCCAGCTTTCACATGCATATGAAGTTATTGAAAATACCATGGCTTTTGTCAGGCACACCTTAGTCTTCAAGCTGACATCTTTGCTCTTCAACACTTTAAAAAGGTCTTGTGCAGCAGATTTGCCTAATGCAATATGTCGTTTGATTTCTTGACTGCTGCTTCCATGAGTGTTGATAGTTGAACCAAGAACAAATTCCTTGACAACTTCAATCTTTTCTCCATTGATAAGAACATTGTTTATTGGTCCAGTGGTGAGGATTTTTGTTTTCTTTACATTGAGATGTAATCCATACAGAAGACTGTTCTCTTTGATCTTCATCAATATGTTTTAAGTCTTCTTCTCTTTCAGCAAGCAAGGTTGTATCATCTGCATATCACAAGTTATTAATGACACTTCCTCCAATCTTTATGCCACATTTTTCTTCATAGAACCCAGCTTCTTGGATTATTTGTTCAGCATACAGGTTGAATAAGTATGGTGAAAGAATACAACACTGTTGCACACCTTTCTTCATTTTAAACTATTCAGTGTTCCCATGATCTGTTCAAACAACTGCCTCTTGGTCCATGTACAGATTCCTCATGAGCACAATTAGGTGTTCAGGAATACTCATACTTCGCAATATTGTCCATAGCTTGTCATGGTCCACACAATTGAAAGCCCTTTGGTAGTCAATAAAACACAGGTAAACATCTTTCTGATATTCTTTGGTTTCAGCCAAGATCATTGAAGTAGGGGGACAGAAATAGACAAGACATACTTTAAATGAAATGGGACAGTGAGCATACCATAAACAATGCTCAATTACAAATGGAAAATTTATTGTTGTGAGAAAATTCTCCCAAGGTCTATTGTGTTTCTGTACATCTTTTTGAAAAAAAAAAAAAAAAAAAAAAAAATGCAATGGAAGTTTTTGTTCCAAATTGACAGTTCAAGGATCTCTGTAGAGTAACAGCCTTAGATATTAAGGAGTAAGTCTCCCTCCAGAGCATAACCACAGGCTTATTTTAAGATCAGCATAGTAGATGGTCTCAAGCTTAACAGCTGCTCCTTGGAAACCCTATACAGTGTCTCTATGGGTCAGAATCGACTCGATGGCACTTAACAACAACAACAATAATAGTTTTAGTCTTGTGTGACACTGTAGAATAAGCACTACAGTGCTAACCACAAGGTCAGTGGTTCGAACCCACCACCTGGCCCTCAGAAACCCTATACAGTGCCACTATGATTTGAAACAGACTTGACGGCACTTAACAATACAGCCTCCTCCTGGACAGTTTCATGTAACTATCTTGATATTTGAACAATAATTAGAACTGATCTAAACATGAAGTCCTACTGCTTGCTGTGCAATGTGTAGTAAAGTCTTTGTTTCTGACTTTGGAGTAACATGCTTTTACCAGCATCTATGAAGCATGTAAGCTAATTTGTTAGCATGTTAGTAGGGGAAATATCAAATCCTACATTTGAGTTTTTGACATTCAAATGAGTTTGTTAATTCACTGGTAAATTAAGAATTCTTACAAGGGGACTTCAAAAAGTTCATGGAAAAATGAAAACACTGGAATTTTCCACAAACTTCTGAAACTTTTGATTTTATTGAGGTCTATCCTGGTATGGTGCTGTGGGCTAATGTGCTGGACTGCAAAGTTGGTTTCAACTGCAAGGTTGGTGGTTTAAGCTCACCAGCAGCTCCTTGGAAGCCCTATACAATGCCATTGTGGTTGGCACTAACTCAACAGCACTTAACAACAACAAAATAATTTTATGGTTATGTTCTCTGGCACAACATTTATAAACACACAGACTAAGTAGTTCTCAAAATATTTTCCTAGGCCATTTCATGAGAAGCTTTAGATATTATTGCTAAATATGTACATACACTTACTGAAACAGACTCTTTGGGAGTGTGCTAGAAGAATCTGTAGTTTTTAAAACTAAATGTTAGAGGATTTTAAACCACTTTAAGTTTTATCAGCCACTGAGATGGAAAATACTTATTACTTGTAATTCATATATAGTATACTATTTTTGTTTTTAGATATACCTTGTTAGTGTGTGTCATTGAATTTGTTCTGACTGATAACAACCTTGTATAGGGTTTCTGAGGAGCAGAAGGTGGATTTGAACTGCCAACCTTTTGTTTCAAAGTCCAATGATGATCCTACAGCATAACACCAGAAGTCTGTATAGGGTTGACAAGACTATGTATCTTTACTGCAGCAGAAAGCCTCATCTTTCTCCTGTCGAATGACTGGAGGACTTGAACGACAGAGCTTGTGGTCAGCAATCCTATGTTGATCCTACAGCATCTAAGTCAATGTCATACATACAATATATATATATAACATAAGCATTATTAAAAGTTAAGTGATTTGGGGACTCATCAAATCTATTCTCTCTTGTTCAGTGCACTAGACACTGGACTTTTGAAATAGCAAGTATGCTTTAGCAGAACAGCATTTTCTATAAATTTCTGTTCACGTTGCTTGCTCCTCTAATTTAATGTATTCAGTGAATCTGGGCTGGGAGATGTGACCTAGACCTGTCTAGCTGCATTGCTACTCTAGCAGTAAGAACCAAGACTGAACAGCCAACCACGTCACTATAACATTTGGGTAGCTTTCAAAACTGCTCTGGTTATTGGGAAACAGTTCTTAAGCAAACAGATTTGCTTAGAAAAAATGGATTAGTAAAATGGAATTATCAGTTCTTAAGGACTGTCAAAACAAATACTATGCTTCTCACTTAAAAGAATTTCCAAATTGCCCTGCAGTCTATGAAAATGCTGCCATCACTTTGTATTTTTAGGTTGTGAGTTCAGCTCTTAAAAGGTTGTTTTACTTTTCAGTTTTGTATCTTTTTTTAAACCAATTTTTTAATCCTTCTGCTATTGACTCAGATTTCTGAGATCAGTGTTTCTGACTTGTCCCTTTGTCCTTTTGATATGCAGGTACAAAAAATTATATTCCAGCAGTAATATATAAATGAGAGACATCAATGTTTTCTGTAAATCAATTTGCTAAATTATTCATTTTCATTTAAAAAATTAAAACTATATGGTTAATTCCATAGAATTGAAAGATCGTGACCAGTGCTTTGTTCAAATCCTAGCTTTTTCTCTTCTTGATGATTAATTTTTAGAAATAAGGAAGATCCTTCTTATTGTTGCTGTTGCTAGGTGTCATCAAATCAATTTTCAATTCTAGGTTATCATCTGTTTTGGGAAGCAGATCACCAGGTCTTTTTCCCATGGAGCAGCTGGTGGGTTTGAACTATCAACCTTTTGGTTAGCAAAAGAGACCGTAACTATTGTGTCACCAGTGCTTCTTATGATGGTATTAAAGATTTCCACACAATAGAAGAATTTACATTTAGAAGAGTATTTTTACAAAATAGATATCTAACTAATATCACTATCTGGTAAATATAGCACACACCTTCACACATATACAGACATTCAAAGACTGAGCATATTTCTAGGTCTAATTTTTCCTCAAGGCTAATTTTAGATAGAATATAAAGCTTCAGCCAATTTGTTGCTAAAACTCCTACAGCTTTTCAAAATCACCGCCTTTAAGTTCTGAAGTGGAAGATTTTTTGTTGCCTTGGATTTTCTTGCTCTGATTTAAATAAGTTGTGATTAGAATTTCCGCTAATATTTACAATGTCCCCATTTCTATATGTCTCAAATGCAGAAAGTCTTAGGAGAGACAATACTCTTTAAAAATCAGTTTCTTAATTGTTGTAATATCATAAAGGAATAGATGTGATCATTTCATTGGTTTATAATCTTTGAAATTTTGTAGGATAAGCACTGGACTTCTAACTGCAATGTTGATGGTTCAAACCCACTAGCTGCTCCTCAGAAACCCTAGACAGAGTTCCTGTGAATCAGAACTTAGTCAATGTCACTTAACAACAACTACATTAAATTAGGAAGATGTTTTTGTGGCTATACAACCAAGTTTTGAAAATATTTCACTTAAAATCATAATTGCTCTTTAAAAGTCAGTTTATGATTGAGGTTGCTGTTGTTGTTGTTATGTGCTGTGGAGTCGGTTCCGACTCATAGTGACCCTGTACAGGGTTTCCGAGGCTGTAAATCTTTATGGGAGCAGAAAGCCTCATCTTTCTCCCGCAGAACAGCTGGTAGTTTCGAACTACTGACCCTGAGGTTCGCAGCCCAATTCGTAACCACTATGCTACAAATTAGAAATTAATCAGGAGTTAGGAAATTAAGCTACTACTCCTCAGAAACCCTATACCGAATAGCTATGGGTTGGAACTGACTCGATAACACAACAGCACTTGATAACACAACAACAGCAACAACATTTGAGTTCATTTTCACA
Source organism: Chrysochloris asiatica (assembly GCF_000296735.1). Lineage (NCBI taxonomy): Eukaryota > Metazoa > Chordata > Mammalia > Afrosoricida > Chrysochloridae > Chrysochloris > Chrysochloris asiatica. Next base: position 9,259,481 of record NW_006408638.1, on the reverse strand, counting down.
AGTGAAATTTTGTCTCAGATATTCAGATAGTGATGTTTATGTTATTATACATATATATAAATTCATAAGTATCATTAGGATTAACGTTGGCTACATATAAAAAAAAAATCTAAAATAAAGATGTAAGCACAGTCATTTTTCTATTCCATAACATGAAAAATATCTGGGAATCTGTGACTCATGATGGATGTGGGTGTTCCCTATAGTGTGACTAGACCTTCTCTTATCTCCTTATTTTCCATCTTCTTCCTATGACTTCCACCTCATGTTGGAAAGACCAGTCATTGTATCTAGTAGCAAGAAGGAAAAGGAAAGGTTTTAAGAAATGCAAACTTTCTCCCTTTCATTAAGAAAAAATACCTACATGTCACATTTTATTTCTGCTTACATTTCATAAGATTGTTACTTATGTCTACATTTGGTTGAAAAATAGTAGAGAAAGAGATAGTGATTATTTCAGGTGACATCATGACTAGCTAATAATAGGAAAGTAGTTACAAAAAAAAGAAGAAGAAGAAAAAATAAAGAGCTGATCTGCCACAAAACAAAAACTTAACATAAGAACAAAAAAACCAAGTGTTATGAAACAGATTATGACTTATAATGACCCTGTGTGAGATGATACATATTGTCAGGAGCAGAAAGCCTCATCATTCTTCTGTAGAGTAGCTGGTGGGTTTGAACCACTTACCTTGCAGTTAACACCACAGTGCCAGCAGGCACCTTAGTTAACATGCAGGGAGTAAATTAAAATTCTCCCAAATGTTAAATTAAATTTTGTGAGGAGCAAAAAAGGGCATTTAATAGTATTTTTATTAGGAATATTTTAGTATTTTGAAAAACATTTACAAGTAAGTATTTTATTTAGTATTGAAAAGGAGATTTGGTAGTGTAGTTTTTATGAGTTAGGCTGCTAACCTCAAAGTCAGAAGTTCAAAACTTCCTGCAGTTCCGCAGGAGAAAGATGAGGGTTTCTGTTCCCATACTTCAGGTATATTGTCAAGAGGGACTAGTCACTGGAGAAGGATAACAAATTTTATAAATCAGGAAAATGAGTCTCAGAAGGTGAATTGTATTTATCTGATCCCATGCAAAACTCTGGTCTCCTGAACTGGAATATAGAAACAAAAAATAACCTTGTTCTATATTTGATTCCCAGCAGAGAATCCTTCATGGCTGCTGTTAATTAAGAACTTTTTTCTTTCTTTCTTGGTATTAATACATACTTTGTTTATGGTAAATGCTATAAAACGTACCTCTTCTGATGTTAGTTCCAAATATTATTGAGTACATAAAAATATGTCAAATTAGATGCTGGGTGACAAGTTCTAAACAAACCTCAAGAAAGCAAAAGTGATGTGCAACAATATAATGGTATTTGCAATCTAAAATTTATTTTTTAGAACACAAATTAGTGAAGCATTTATTCATTCACTTTATACCTGACCAAACAAAAACCCACTGCTATCAAGTCAATTCTGACTCATAGCAACCCTACAGGACAGAGTAGAACTTCACCTTAAGGTTTCTGAGACTGTTAACTCTTCGCAGGAGCAGACAGCCTCATCTTTCACCTGCTGAATGACTGAATTTGCAGTTGGCAGTCCAATGTTTATCCTACAGTGGCAAAGTTTAAAATACTGGTGTTCACTTTTCTGTCATGTAAAATGAAGAGAGAAAGTAGCTAGTACAGATTTGATGCATTGTTACTTCTATGTAAACAATGTCCCAGAATCATTATAGTCTGAGTTGCTCTACCTTCAGTATGTGTGTCCATCTGCACAGTTGCCTTGTGTTTGCATTAGCTGAAGCTCCAACCATCATATCATCATCAAGAGCAGTGATTGAAAGGGCACACACAGAAGAAGAGTTGTTGGCTGAGATAGGACCCAATTCACCAAAGCTTTTTGGAAGTCCTATTAAATGAGTTATGACCACATGATTTTAGTTAAAAGTATTAGTCATATATCTTTTCTTTTTTCAAAGTAGTCTTATGAATATACTTCTTTCAATTGAGCATATGACCCTTCATGAAAGCAGTCTGTCATTAGAAGGGGAGACTGGACACTATAATTGCAACTACAAGTCTCGGCTATGAAGGTCACCTCAGAAAAATCCAAGAAACATGTGGCATTTACAGCCATCCAGGATTTATCAGGTTAAGAAAAAAAATGCTCTACAACCTTAATAACTTTCCTCAAAGTAATCAGACACTCAGCACATAACAAACCTCTACAGAGAGCAATCAGTATACACTATATAAAAAGCAGGCAGTGTACACTATATAGAAATCAAATTATCTTTCTAGAGAGTTTCTTTCTTAACCTCTCTAAAGAAAAAAATACTGAAACCAAATGTCTCCTTTTAGATAAAAATTAGAGGACATTGTTTTTACAGGAAACAAAATTGCCTGAGACCCCGAAAATGCATTTCTCATTTTCTTCTTAGATGAGATTCAGCTGAATTCTATGCAGACTTATATCTTCAGATCAAATTAGCACAATTTCAAATGATTTATATATCTGTAATTATTCATGGAGAGTCCTGGTGTGGTGCTATGGACTAATGCACTAGACTGCAAAGTTGTTGAGGTTCAAGCTCATTAACTGATCCTCAGAAGTGCTATACAGGGTCGCTATGGGTTGGAACCGACTTGACAGCACTTAACAACAAAAAATTACTAATGGAAAGTCCTTGTGTGGCACTGTGGATTAATGTAGTGAACTGCAATTTCAGTTCCTGGTGTGGCACTGTAGAATAAGCACTGGACTACTAAAAACAATGTCAGAGGTTCAAACTCACCAGCACTTCTTGGAACCCTATACAGGTTTGCTATGAGTCAGAATTGAATAGACAGAACTTAAAACAATAAGCTATTAATGTGGTGACTCTGTAGGATAAAAATGGGACTTTGAACCATAAGGTCAGTGGTTCAAGCCCACCAGCTGAAAGATAAAGCTTTCTGAGCCCATAAAGATTTATAGCCTCTGAAACCCTTTACAAAGTGACTATGAGTTGGAACTGACTCAAAGACATTTGAGAACAACAACAAAAAATTAATGAGATCATATACTTTGCTCCTAAACAAATTTCCATGAATGTGTTGTTAATTTTCTTTAGTGTAGCCATACTCTGAAAAACATTGTGATGTTCATTGTCTACAAGCAAACGGTTTTTAAAATGAGTTCTAATTATGATCATGATTTAGTAGCAAGAGCAATATAATTATTAAAATGCCCTTGCTAGATATGAAAGTATCCAGAGAGGAAAAGTATTAACTACACATGCAACATTTCTATGCATAAATTTCCAAAATGAGTAGAGATGTAAATGATTTCAAAAATCATTACTTAATTGTTTTATCAATACTTAATTGTCCTTTTGTCTAATTACAGATGGTGTAGTATATTATAATTTATATTTAGAATCAATTTCAATATGATGTTATTAATATTTTTTTAAGATGAAAAAACAAATTTAAACGTAAGTGATAAATTCCTCAACTTTTCTGCTCACAATACAGAAATGAAATGAACAGATAGATATACTTAACCTGTATCATAAGGAAGATAAAATAACACTTAATTTAGGCATTTATGCAGTCAGATTACTATAATCTTATTTATTTGTGAACTAATTATTCATTGGACACACATTTTTCTTCAATGTCTTATATGTACTTCATCTCCAAATGGTTGTTTTGCATAATTAGTGGAGACAAATGTTTTCTACTTAACATCTACATTAGATACATACTATCTATTGCTACTAGGAAATAATCGGGCAATAATTTGATATCCCATTCAAGTAAAGTTACTAAAGGTAATACAGAAATGGCTGCAAGCGTACATTGACAGAGGACTTTCAGATGTTCAAGCCAGATTCAGAAAAGACCATGGAATGAGAGATATCATAGCTGATGTCTGATGGATCTTGGCTGAAAGTAGAGAATATCAGAAAGGTGTTTACCTGTACTTTATTGACTATGCAAAGGCTTTCAATTGTGTGGATCATGACAAGCTATGGACAACATTGTGAAGTATGAGTATTCTGAAACACTTAATAGTGCTCATGAGGAATCTGTACACAGACCAAGTGGCAGTTGTTCAAAAAGAACATGGGAACACTGAATGGGTTAAAATTAAGAAAGGTATGCGACAAGGTTGAGTAAGTACGGTATGGTGCCACAAGGTTGTTTTCTTCCACTATAATTGTTCCACCTGTATTCTGAGCAAATAATCCAAGAAGCTGTGTTATATGAAGGAAAACATGGCATCAGGATTGGAGGAAGACTCAGTAGCAACTTGTGATGTGCAAATAATACAACCTTGCTTGCTGAAAGTGAAGAGCACTTAAAATATTTATTGATGAAGACCAAAGACCACAGCCTTCAGTACGAATTACATCTCAATGCTAAGAAAACAATAATTCTCACAACTGGACCAATAAACAGCATTCTTATCAATGGAGAAAAGATTGAAGTTGTCAGGGACTTCATTCTTCTTGAATCAACTATCAACACTCATGGAAACAGCAGTCAAGAAATCAAACAATGTATTGCATTAGCCAAATCTGCTACACAAGACCTCTTTAAAGCTTTGAAGAGCAAAGATGTCAAGTTGAAGACTAAGGTACCCCTGACCCAAGCCATGGTATTTTCAACAACATCATATGCATGTGAAAACTGGACAGTGAATAAGGAATACTGTAGAACTGATGCTTCAGTTATGGTGTTGGAGGAGAATATTGAAA
>NW_006408638.1:9233927-9235207 GCF_000296735.1 Chrysochloris asiatica | reverse complement strand
TTTAATCCCTTAATGAAGAAAATCTAAATGTCCATCAATGGAAGAATGCATAGACAAGTTTGGTACATTAACCCAATGGAATATGACTCAATGTTGCAGAATAAAAATGAATATTTGAAACACCTCATAACCTTGATGAACTTGTAGGATATTATGGTGAGTTAAAATAGTCAATTGAAAGGATAAATATTGTGTGATATTAATATTATAAAAACTTAAGAAAAGGTTTTCACAGTAAAATAAACATTCTTTGGTAGTTACTAAGAGTAGGGGGGAAAAGGGAATAATTCAGTATCTAGGAGGTAAACGTGTATTAACTTGGTGATGGAGAAGGAAATATACAAGAGAGAAGTTGGCAGATGAATGATGAAGGCAGAGAAAGACATGGAAAATAGTGCAAGAGTTAAAGGGAACAGAAACAAATACCATATATACACAACCCTGTAATAACAGTGATCTATGGGAAGACAAGTGAATAGACACACTGGTTGAATGGGTATGAGAAGGAGTATTGGAATATATCCACTGATATTTAAAGCTTTGACACAGGATATTTGTACATGTGTATTTACCTTTGCTGCAAACTTATCCATGAAAATGGTGGAACATAAAGGGGAAACAATGATGAATTTCTCTTAGAAATAGCCAGATAACTTGAGGAATGATCCACTGGATTTGGGGTTCAGGACCCTAGTCTATGGGACAAATGGTCAATTGGTATTAGATAGTTCATAAAATCAATTTTGTATATCCTAAATTGGTGAGTAGCAGCTGGATTCTAAAAAGCTCATTAATAAGCCATCTAAGATATAACTACTACTCTCTTTTTGTCTGGAGGAAAGAATGATGATGAAAATTAAAGTTATTTGAAAGCAAGTAGTCCAATGAACTAATATACCATGTGAACATCAGTCTCCATGACCTTTAGACAAGAAGAACTAGATCGTTCCCAGCTAGACCAGCAATTGTTTTGAAAGGGATCACATTAGAAGGTCTGAGTAGAGTGGGGAAAATTGTGGGAAAAAGACAAAAAACAAAACCAAAACCACAAAAGGCCTACTGGTCAGATAGAGACAGGTGGAACTCCAAAATTATATTCTTAGGTCATTCTTCAAATTTAGAGCTGAGCTCACCTCTGTGGCTCAATTTTCAGCTAAATAATAATTAGGCATATGTTGTTGTTGTTAGGTGCCATCAAGTCTGTACCGACTCATAACAACGTTAAGCACAGCAGAACGAAACACTGCCTAATCCTGGGCCAATCTCACTACTGTTGTCAC
>NW_006408638.1:9222437-9233013 GCF_000296735.1 Chrysochloris asiatica | reverse complement strand
AAAGCCTTTGTGTAGTCAATAAAGCACAGGTAATCATCTTTCTGATATTCTCTGCTTTCAGCCAACATCCATCAGACATCAATAATGATATTCCTCATTCCACGGCCTCTTCTGAATTCGGCTTGAACCTCTGGATGTTCTCTCTCAATGTATGCTTGCAGCCATTTCTATATTAACTTTCATAAAACTTGCATGGGATATCAAAGCCATTGTCTGATGATTTCCACATTCCATTGGGTCACCTCTCTTTGGAATGGGTACAAATACTGATCTTTTCCAATCATTCAGCCAGATAGTTGTCTTCCAAATTTCTTGGCATAGATGAGTGAGTGCCTCCTGTGCTGTCTCACTTTCTTGAAAGATTTCAATCTTGAAAGATTTTCAATTAGGCATATAGAAGAGACAAAAACTCTAGTGAGGTATGTACAACATAGAATGACCAATCTTTCAAGATCGAAAGAACAGCATTTACCTATGGACAGGAGAGGAGGCAGGGAAATAAGAAACAAAGAATGGAAAGGAGGAAATGAGATGAATGATGCTACAATGGGGGGATCTGCAGCTGAGATGATACAAAGTGTATGACTTATGAATTTAAAACTGATTATCTGCTCTATATACCTTCACTGAATTCACAATAAAAATTAATAACAATAATAACAAAAGTATTTAAGGAGCTCTGGTAGCGTAGTGCTTATGGATTGGGCTGCGCATCTTAAGGTCAGCAGCTCGAAACTACCAGCTGCTCTGTGGAAGAAAGATGCGGCTTTCTGCTCCCGTAAAAATTTACAGCCTCTGAAACCCTGTATGGGGTTGCTATGGGTCAGAATTGAGTCGACGGCACTTAACAACAACAACAACAATAAAAGTAATTACACAAAGGAGGCTTTGTCCAAGAGCCAATGTACAACAGATTTGTATTCTAGTCAACTTTATTTTTCTCTTAAATAAACTTAAGTGTGATATTTAAGTTTCACTCTGTATGTAAGACATACAGATAAACTTATTTTCATCCCTTAGTTTATATAGACATGGTATAAAGTCAGTTATATAGTAATTCCTGTTAATATGAATAGTTAAAATGTGAATTCAGTCATATCATTGCCCCATTCTTTATCTCAAATTAACAACTGTTTTCTCCCTCTAAGCTTCGCCATTGATTCATGCAACAGAGCCAAAGTGCAAGGAGTAAGGTCTAAACCCATCTGTGTTTTTAAATATCTTTTTTATAATAACTATAAAAGAGATAAAAAAAATCTGTCAAAAACGTATTTGAATATTTGAGACTGAATTCTCCTTATTTAATTTGTATGATGAAAAATAGTTTCATTTTTTTCAATATTGCATAATGGGCAAAAGGTAAAATAGGCACAAAGATCAATCAATAAGCATAAAATAACCAGCTTAGAAGGAATCTTTGAGCCTTGGTTTCATTCAAGAAGTATTTATTCAACACCTATTACATGCCATCACTACTCTCTTGTCAATTTGTCATATAGTGTTGGCTTGTGTTGCTATAATTTTGAAAGCTATTTCACCAATGTTTTAAATACCAACAAGATCAGTCATTATTGACTGGTTTGATCAGTGCTTCCATACTAAGGCAAACTAGAAAGAATAGCCTGTTCACCTATTTCCAAACTTAGTCAATGATATCCTTATGGATAACATCAGAGAACCGTCTAACTCAATTGCTTTGGATGCATCTTCAGAGTGGAACAACTGAAGAACTAATGGACAGTACTTATCTCAGCTTCTAGCACTCTGAGACAGAAGAAATAGATGGTGCCTGCTTATCACTGTGGACGACTCTTAAAGGGATCACAGTAGAGGGTCCTGAACAGAATAGTAAAAATGTGGAAAAAATTCAAAATAAAAAAGACCAGACTTACCTTTCTGGCAGACTGCTGAGAACCCTGACACTATGGTCCTTGAACTGGAACTAAACTCATCCCCATGTCTCAACACACAGCCACACAATACACAGTCCTATACAGTGAACAAACAGCACCTTTCAAAATCAAAGATTCAGCAATTGCATTGGGATAAACCTCAAAAATCAGAAATGGAAAGAAAATAAGGACAAATGGAAATTGTATACACTTTAGGAAGTGGGAAGAATGCTGCTATATTGTGGGTTCTGCAATCCATGTTAATATATAACCTATTTGTGAGGTTGCTTATTGTGTTCTAGAAAAAAAGCCTGCCTTCTTAATAATTTAAATATCAATTAACATTCAAAATGAAATGTTGGTCAAAGAGGCTAGTCAAAATAACATTTTCAGCCTTTCTTGTTCTCATCTCCTTTGTAATTTGGCTCCCTTTCCATCTTTCCACTTTAATCCTCAACTTAATTTAAATCTGATAGTCATTAATACTGAATTTGAACAGAATTAAAATAGCTTTAATTTTATCTGATTAAATATACCCAATTACTCTTTGAATCAACTAGTGAACTATTTCCTTAAAGTATCTTAAGAAATCCATATTTTAAGTTCATAAATATCAATCATTCCAATAGCAAATTACTTTTTTTAAATGTACATAATAATCACTTTTCTACAACTGGCTAGGAGACAAAGCTTTAGCCTATAAAAGTAAAAGAGAAAATGGCTATTTATTGTAATAACTATAAAAATAGTCTCTACCTAATATTGAAATGAAACTGTACTTTAATTTTTAAAAGATCAAATATATACATAAGTAATAAAAGTTATGGCTATGTAAAAATCATGTTCAATATACAGTTACAAGCAGCACGTGAGAGTTTCTGTAATTGGTACTCCCATTTTGGGACTTTTGCTGTTTTGAAATATCATTTGAATTAACTACAGACATTTTGATAGTTTACCATAAAATCTAAAGTCATAATTGGGTTTTATGAAGCATTCTGAATGCTAACAGAAAAGCACACGCAAATGATTTTTAAGTAGATTTTATAAAAGGAATTGAGGCAATGCAACTGTATACATATTTTCTGAAATCATGCTAAATAGTAAACAGAAATTATGCAGGATTCAAATTCCATTGATTATTTGTATTATTCGCAGACTTGTCTCAAAATATAACTGCATTTTCTAATAAATACATTTTTACTTTGATTAATTTTTGTTTAAGACAAGTAATGAACTCCTGACACTCACTAGTTTTAATAACTGCTTCTTCCTCTTCCCCTGAATTTACTGTAGTTCATCTTTTCCTGATGTTTATTGGACAATGGACTCTTTACAAAGAGGTATGCATTCCCCCATGTATAAATGGAGTCATTGGTCTTAGTCCTTTTAAATTTGCATATATTTTATAATCAGATAATAAAAGGAAATATAAAATAAATATTTTGCAGCTATCTAAAAAAAAAGATCTATACATAACAATAAGTAGTTCTGGTAGCATAGTGGATTATGAGTTGAGATGCTAATCAAAAGGTCAGCAGTTTGAATCTACCAGCTGCTCCATGGGAGAAAGATAAGGCTTTCTGATCCCCTAAACATTTACAGCCTCAGAAACAAGTACAGGGTGGCTAAGTCAGAACCAACTCCACTGCACATGACTACCACTACCACCATACAAGACAATGGTGGTTTTTAATCTGAAGATTTTGATTTTATAATAGTATTTTTAGTTTAATGACATACAACTGTAAAATAAATAAATAAATAAATAAAGTGTGCCAACATCATTTAATAATTTTATCTATCTTGTCTGAGGAGTCCTTGTATGGCACTGTGGGTTAATGCGCTGGACTGCAAAGTCATTTTGAGCCACTCCTAGGAAGTCCTGCACAGGACTGTCATGGTTGGAATGGATTTAATGGCACTTAACAACAACAAAAACCTTGTCTGAACTATTATAAACATTACCCCTAACTGCCTAAAAATATAATGAACAAAATTTATACCTGCAAATATTTCTATATAACATATTGGACTTATAAGCATGTAAGGATATTGTAAAGTATTGAGTATATTTTTAATTATAATGAGTAGGTAAAAACACATTCTATATACATGCAGGTAATATTAATTGTGCATCCACATGTATAAGGCATTGGACTATCAATATGTAGCAATGAGTAGAGAAAAGCAAATAATCACATTTAAAAACAAAGGTTTTGGCTTATTAAATAACTTACAGTTGTTGTTGTTAAGTGTTCTCAAGTCGGTTCCAGCCAATAGAACCCTGTATATGGTTTCCAATGAGCAGCTGATGAGTTTAAACCACCAACTTTGTGATTCAAGCAGACCTTGCAGTCCAGCACATTAACCCACAGAGCCACGGTAGACTTGCTATAAGAGACATTTACAAAATTAATCACATAAAATGTTTAGGAAGTTTAATTTTAGCCTGACTATGGCAGGGAATCAGTCTCACGATGATAATTTTAGCTATTGTTGTTAAGTGATGTTGAATTGGTTCCAAATCATAGGAACACTATAGAGGGCTTCAGAGGCATGATTGGTTGGTGTGAATCACTGACCTTGCAGTTAGCAGTCCAGTGCTTATTCTATGGTGTCACACCAGGACTCCAATTTTTACTTACTGTTTGTCAAATACTTATTATGTTCTAGGCATCATGCTAAGTTTATGTTAAGTATTTGAAATTGCCAATACTCAACTCCCTTAGCCAAATTAAAATAGAAATGTATCCAAGGTCATAGACATGATAAATGGTAGAGCTGGAAATAGAACTTTTCATTCATTGTAGTATTAAGTTTTAATGAAGGAGATATTTAGAAATATATTTTCATCTGGAAGAAAGATTTGCTTCTTTATAAAAGAGCACACTTTTCTTTCTGGGGATTATATCTGTGTTCATAGCTTTCTTTTATTATTTCCTCCTCAGTATATAAAATCCTTGGTTTACAGTATCTCATTTGCTTCCAATTATCTCAAAGGAAGGTACAAAATCCTCTAAGCCAGATTGACTTTAATTAATTTCATTATTAAAGAGCAGATGACATATAATACTTTCAGAGAATGGGCAAAGGTATCATAAAATGGCAGCTACTAGTAGGTAGGAAGACAACTGATTAAGGATACTTCATCAGATGAAATAGCTTGGACAAAAGCACAGGGAAAAGAGAGAGAGAAATAGTGACATATTCAAGGAATGGAAAGTGTTTTCAATAAAATTGCTAAGTAATTGAAAGGTGCTATACAACAAATAGATCAGAAGGTGAGATCATGAACATGTAATGAAAAACACATGAAGCAGTTTTGAGGAAAGAGCACTAAATATGTGCTAGGTACCATAGAGCACAAAAGGTAACCAATGAATTTGTTTCTTCTCTTTAAAGATTAAAATGATTTCAGAACAGGAAAAGTTAGAGTAAAGCATATAAACATTAACTATGGTATAGAAACTAAACATGTAGTATGAAGCTATAGAATGTTTTTAAATCTTAACTGGTAATAAGGTTATGAATGGTCTTCCTGGGGTTAGGAAAAGGAAACTAACCTGGAAGAAACAATCTTTGATGGCTTGGCTGATTTGCTAAGTATTCCACATCAATAACATGTGGTTGAACAATCAGGATAACAGTAGCTTGACTGAAACTGATATTAACACACAGAGAGTTATGACCAGTGTGCATTGCAGGTCCATCAAAGGTCTTTTCAAATATGTCAGCTAAAGTGAGAAAAACAAAGCTAAATGAATGAATGTATATATACATTGTCTTATGGAGAAAAGTGGAGTCCTGGTGTAGTGCTGTAGGTTAATGTGCTAGACTGCAAAGTCTTTTTGAACAACTAGGTCAGTGGTTCAAACTCACCAGTCACTCCTCAAAAACGCTATACAGGTTCTCTAAAGTTTGGAATGGATCTATGGCACTTAACAACAACAATAAAGAAAATTTTCTGAATAATTCAGAATTTGTTGTTGTTAGGTGCCATTGAGTCCATATCAGTTCATAGTAACCTTATGCACAGCATAACGAAACACTTCCCGATCCTGGGCCAACCTCACTACTGTTGCCATGCTTGACTAAATCGATGCTACCATTTAATCAATCCATCTCATTAGGGGCTTTCCTCTTTTTCTCTGAACTTCCACCTTACCAAACATGATATCCTTCTCCAGTGACTGGTCCCTCCTGACAATATATTCTAAGTATGAGACATGAAGTTTGACAATCTTGGTTTCCAATGAGCACCCTGGCTACACTTCTTCAAAAACAGATCTATTGGTTCTTTTGGCATTCCATGACACTTTCAATATTCTCCTCCAACACCATAACTCAAAAGCATCAATTCTTCTATGATCTTCCTTATTCACAGTCCAGATTTCACATGCATTTGAGGTTATTGAAAATACTATGGCTTGGGTCAGGCGCACCTAAGTCCTCAAGCTGGCATCTTTGCTCTTCAACACTTTAAAAAGGTCTTGTGATGCAGATTTGCCTAATGCAATGTCATTTGATTTCTTGACTGCTGCTTCCTTGAGTGTTGATAGCTGATCCAAGAAGAATGAAGTCCTTGACAACTTCAATCTTTTCTCTATTGATAAGAATGTTGTTTATTGGTCCAGTGGTGAGGATTTTTGTTTTCTTGACAATGAGATGTAATCCATACCAAAGACTGTGCTCTTTGATCTTCATCAATAAATCTTTTAAGTCCTCTTCACTTTCAGCAAGCAAGATTGTATCATCTGTATATTGCAGGTTGTTAATGAATCTTCTTCCAATCCTGATGCCATGTTTTTCTTCATATAACCTAGCTTCTCAGATTATTTGATCAGCATAATCTTTGAATAAGTATGGTGAAAGAATACAACCTTGTTGCACACATTTCTTAATTTTAAACCATTCAGTGTTCTCCCATGTTCTGTTTGATTCCTCATGAGCAAAATTAAGTGTTCTGGAATACTCATACTTCACAATGTCCATAGCTTGTGATGATCCACACAATTGAAAACCTTTGCTTAGTCAATAAGTCACAGGTAATATCTTTCTGATATTTTCTGTTTTCAGCCAAGATCCATAGGACATCAGCAATGTTAGCCCTTGTACCACAGCCTCTTTTGAATCCGGCTTGAACCTATGGAAGTTCTCTGTCAATGTACACTTGCATCCGTTTCTGTATTCCTTTAGTAAATCTTTACTTGCATGGGATATCAAAGAGATTGTCTGATGATTTCCACATTCCATTGGGTCACCTCTCTTTGGAATGGGCACAAATACACATGTCTTCCAATCAGCCGACCAGATTGTTGTCTTCCAAATTTCATGGCAGAGATGAGTGAGTGCCTCCTGTGCTGCCTCACTTTCTTGAAAGATTTCAATTTTTACTCCATCAGTTCCTGGTGCCTTGTTATTTGCCAGTTCCTTCAATGCATCTTGGACTTCCTCTTTCAGTATCATTGACTTTTGATCATATGCTACCTCTTGAAATGGTTGAACATTAACCATTTCCCTTTGGTACAGTGACTCTGTGCATTCCTTCCATCTTCTCTTGATGCATTCTACATCATTCAATAATTTGACCAGAGAATCTTTCAATAACAAAAGTTGAGGCTTAAATTTATTCTTCAGTTCCCCCAGGTTTGGGGATTGTTGGTGTGGTCTTCCTTTTTCATTTTCTGATTCCAGATCTTTGCACATTTTATTGTACTATTTGGCTTTATCTTCTGGAGCTGACTTTTGAAGTTTTCTGTTCAGCTCTTGTACCTTATTTCTTCCATTTACTTTAGCACCTCCACATTGGAGAGCAAGTTTCAGGGTCTCTTCTGACATCCATTTTGACCTTTTCCTGCTTTCTTCTCTACTTAATGACTTTTTGCTTTCTTCATGTATGATGTTCTTGATGTCATTTCACAGCTCTTCTGGTCTTCGGTCTTTAGTGTTTAATGTATCAAATCTGTTCTTCAGATGATCTCTAAATTCAGGCAGGATATATTCAAGGTTGTATTTTGGCTCTTGTGGACTTGTTTTTATTTTCTTCAGCTTCAGTTTGAATTTGTATATGAGTAATAGATGGTTTTTTCCAGTTTCACTCCTGGCCTTGTTTTGACTGATGGCATGGAGCTTTTCCATTGTCTCTTTCCACAGATGTTGTTAATTTGATGTCTATGTATTCCATCTGGTGAGGTCCATGTGTGTAGTTGTCTCTTATACTGTCTAAAAAAGATATTTGAAATTAACAAATCATTGATTTTGCAAAATTCTATCATGCATTCTCCAGCATCATTTCTATCACCAAGGCCATATTTTCCAAATACTGATTCTTCCTCTTTACTCCCAACCTTTGAATTCCAGTCACTGGTAATGATCAATACATCTTGATTGCATGTTTAATCAGTTTCAGATTGAGGATGTTGGTAGAATTCTTCTATTTCATCCTCACTGGTTTAGTGGTTGGTGTGTAAATTTGAATAATAGTGGTATTAACTGGGCTTCCCTATAGACGCATGGATATTATCCTATCACAGACAGCATTGTACCTCATGACTGATGTGGATATGTTCTTTTAGACAGTGAATGCAACACCATTCTTCTTCAATTTGTCACTTCTGGCATAGGAAACCATATGGTCATATATTCAAAATGGCCAATACCAGTCCATTCAGCTCACTAATGCCTAAGATATTGATGTGTATGTGTTCCATTTAATTTTTGACTGTTTTCAATTTTCCCATATATATACTTCGTACATTCCATGTTCCGATTTTCAACAGATGTTTACAACTGTTTCTCTTCATTTTGAGTTGTGTCCCACAAGCAAATGAAGGTCCCGTGGTCTTTACTCCCACGGGTTTTACTCAATTTGTGTCATCGTGGTCAACTCTACTTTGATGAGGCAGCTCTTCCCCAGTTTCATTTTGAGTGCCTTCCAACTTAAGGGCTCATTTCCTGGCACTATATATGACAATGTTTCTCTGATACTCACAAGCTTTTCAGTTACTAAAAATTTGGAAGTACTTTGGCATTCCTTCTTCCTAGTCTGTCTTCATCTGGAAGCTCATCTGAAACCTGTCCACCATGGGTGACCCTGCTGGTATTTAAAATACCGTAGCATAGTTTTCAGAATCACAGAAACTTACAAGCCACCACAGTATGACAAACTGAGAGAGGAGTGGTAATGTCACTGAAAAGTAGTAAGAAAAACATGGAAAGATGACATGTAATCATACACATGCCTTTGTAGACATAACATTCCCAAAAAGGAAGTAGCATAATCAAGTGAGACATAGGATCAATAAAAGCAAGAATTCAGGGAGTAGACTATACTTGGGAAATAAATAAGTGAAGGTATGAGAGTGGTTCTCAGAAAAATAGAAAATATGAAATTATTATTATTATTTTTTTTTGGAGGAGGTATAATTAAGGAGTTAGGATTATGGTTAGGACCATGGTTATATCTAAGGTCAATTCAGTTATGATTAGGTTAATGTTTGCTGTTGTTAAGTGTTGTTGAGTCATTTGCAACTCATAGCAGCCCTGTATACGATTTCCAAGGAGTGACTGTTGGGTTTGAACAGCCAACCTTGCAGTTAGCAGTCCAGTGTGTATCTTACAAACCACAACAGAACTTCAGGTTATGGTTAGGTCTAGGGTTAATGATAGGGGTGTGGGTAGGGATTAGGATAGGGATTGGTAAAACGTTTGATATAATTTTAAGATTATAGTTAGATTTATTTATTTGTTTTTATTGATTGATTGAAATCTGTTTGATTTTCTCTTTATGTTGAAATACTGTAATTATATTATTCCCTCTTTTCACATTTTGGTTTTGTTGCTATTGTTATTGCAAACTGACATCTCTGGTTACCTATTTTCAGATTTGTAGACTTGTTTTATGATGGATATTTCTATATCTGTGTTGAGTTCAGGATAAGATTGTCATGTATGTTAATTGATGTCAGATTGTTCTCTATTGTTGCAAGTTATCTCTCCAAAGAACTCCTTTCAGTATTTTTTGTAAGATCAGTCTCTTTTCTTTCTTTCTTTCTTTTTTTTTTTTGTAAAATTCTTTTCAGTTCTACTTATCTGGAAATGTTCTAATTTCACTGTCATATTTAAGGCAATTTTGCTGTGCATGAAAGTCAAGATATCAAATGGCATACCCAAGCAGGCAATTCTGCTGCAAAAACCTCTTTAAAAGTGGTTCAGGTATACCTGAACATGCCATGGTATGTTCAGCCATGCCATATGCATGTGACATTTGGACAATGAATAAGGAAGACCATAGGAAATCTGATGCACTTGAATTACGGTGTTGGAAGAGAATATTAAAAGTACCATGGACTGCCAGAAGAACAAACAATCAGCCAAAATGCTTCTTAGAAGCAAGGATGGCAAGACTTCATCTCTGGTGACTGGACATGTTGTCAGGCGGGAGCAGTCCTTGAAGAAAGACATCATGCTTAATAAAGTGGAAAGCAAGTGAAAGATGAAATTCCCTGATAAGAAAGATTAACACTGTGGCAGCAATAATGGCTTCAAACATAACAATTGTGAGGATGGTGCAAGCCTTGACAGTGTTTCACTTTGCTATGTATAGGGTTGTTATGGATGAGAACTAACTCAACAGGCCCAAACAAGAACATATTACTCTTGGTTGACAATTTTTTTTTTTT
>NW_006408638.1:9220087-9221772 GCF_000296735.1 Chrysochloris asiatica | reverse complement strand
TTTCCTTGATTTCATTGCAATTTTCTCAGTCATTCACTGAATCTATTGAAGGTACCTAAATATTATAATATTTATACCATATATGGTATTATATTTTCTGATTCTCATGGCTCTGGACTACTAACCTCAAGGTCAGCAATTCAAATCCACTAACCACTCTGTGGGAAAAGACAAGGCTTTCTGCTCCCTTTAAGATTTACAAACTTAGAAACCTGATATGGCATCACTGAAAATTGGAATTACCCAATTTGGTGGAAGTATTTTAGAGACTTATTTGAAATATTATTGTGTTTCTTCCTGTAAGCTGAAATTGTCTGTTGTTTCTGAAACATTGTGGCTTTTCTGTATTTATATTTAATTTATGATTGTATGTTGATGTGTTTTCAGGCACTTTTGACCTGTCTTCTGGTGGATATTATAGAGATTGGAAGAGTGTACACATTTCACTG
Source organism: Chrysochloris asiatica (assembly GCF_000296735.1). Lineage (NCBI taxonomy): Eukaryota > Metazoa > Chordata > Mammalia > Afrosoricida > Chrysochloridae > Chrysochloris > Chrysochloris asiatica. The sequence goes on along the minus strand of NW_006408638.1, from coordinate 9,221,323 downwards.
GTCATTTTTTGTGTAATGTCATTTAGTGTGGTTTTGTACGATGCTGGCTGATAACTACTGCTAATCAGGTGACAAAGGACTGGGTAGTGGCATTTGTTCAGTAGGTGGAGTCATAGGAGGTAACAGATATGGTTGTGACATATGGGCACAATAACTATCTCCCAAAACAAACAAAAGCAATAAAAGATCTAATGAGGCAACATTCACACTCATCCAGACACAGTCATGGGATACCTGGAGGTTGGTCTCATGTAGAACAGAGGATACACAGTAGGGGTGCTACTGAATGATGGGCAGAAATGAATGGGAACTTGTCACACTCCTGACTACCAAGAGGGCATGGGAAACAATGGAAAAACCTACTCTCCTTGTCACTGCCAACCTACAGCACACATCCTATGCCTACCTACAGACTGCTATATCAATAGCTGTCAACAAAAATTCAAATGATAATGCTGCATCAAGCAGCCAACAAACAGTCTATTTCCTCTTTCACCATTCCTGCTCAGATTCCTCTCCCAGTTAGCATTCATTCCACCTCTCTATTTTATCCTTTGAAACTCATGGTTTTAAGGTCATCATGCATCTGTATCACTTGGTCTCAGTGTACTTGTTGCAGTCTGTTCAGCACTTCTGCCTGCTCTGCCATCTTGCCCTGGAAGCCAATACATAAAGAGATTTATCAATGTAAAGAAAGAAGACAAATGAGAAAAGGAAGTAGGACCAAGCAGTCTAAGCATAGTTACCTCATCATTTTACAAAGTATTTTTTTTTTTCAATGTAACTGATAATAAGGTGGTGTTGGTTATGTGCTGGGAATCAGAACCGATTCATAGCAACCCTGTACAGGGTTTCCGAGACTGTCAATCTTTACGGGAGCAGAACACCTCATCTTTCTACTGCAGAACAGCTGGTAGTTTCAAACTGCTGACCTTAAAGTTCACAGCCTGATTGGTAACCACTACGCTACCAGAGCTCCTTGTAACTAATAAGAGTTAGGTGTTATTACCAACACTTTGCTTATGAGAAAATTGCTTAAAGAAACTAAATGCATCAGTCAAGAAATCCAGGCACTTGATGGTGGAAATAACACTTTAATCATGTTTTGTTTTAATAGAGGCCATATATTTCCTCTCCATTGGAGGCAGTATAACCATAGACATTTCTCTATCCAAAGTTGTTCAGATGTATAAAGCCTGTGTTTTATGAAATTGTGGTAGCCAACAACATAGGAAA
>NW_006408638.1:9217378-9218332 GCF_000296735.1 Chrysochloris asiatica | reverse complement strand
AGATGTAGTCAAATTGATTTGTACATATTCCATTTGGTGAGCTCCATGTGTATAGTTATATTTTATGCTATCTAAAGAAGGTATTTGAAATGAACAAACCATTGATTTTGCAGAATTCTATCATGCAATTTCCAGCATCATTTCTATCACCAAGGCCATATTTTCCAACCACTGATCCTTCTTCTTTGCTCCCAACCTTTGCATTCCAATCACCAGTAAGATTAATACATCTTAATTGCATGTTTCTATCAATTTCAGATAGAAGAAGTTGGTAGAATTATTCTGTTTCATCCTCACTGGCTTTAGTAGTTGTTGCATAAATTTTAATAATAGTGATATTAACTGGTCTTACTTGTAGCTGCATGGATATTATCCTATCACAGACAGCATTGTACCTTATGACTGATCTGGATATGTTCTTTTTGACAATGAATGCATCACCATTCCTCTTCAATTTGTCATTCCTGGCATAGTATACCATGTGGTTTTCAGATTCTAAATGGCCAATACCAATCCATTTCAGCTCACTAATACCTAAGATATTGATGTATGTGTGTTCCATTTCATTTTTGACAATTTCTAATTTTCCTAGATTCATATTCGTTCATCCCATGTTCTGATTATTAATCTTTATAGCTATTTTTTTTTTTCATTTTTGTTGTGCCCCATCAGCAAAAGAAGGTCCAAGGACTTTTCTCCCATGGGCTTTACTGCATTTGCTTCATCATGGTCAACTTTACTTTGCAGAGGCATCTCTTCCTCAGTCTCATTTTGAGTGCCTTCCAATTTGAGAGGCTCATTTTGTGGGACTATATATGACAGTGTTTCTCTGCTATTCATAAGGTTTTCACTTAATAAATATTTGGAAGTAGTTTGTCACTCTTTCTTCCTAGTCTGGCTTCATCTGGATATGTTGTTGTTGTTGTTGTTATGTGCAGTGGAGTGAGTTCCGAC
>NW_006408638.1:9215463-9217128 GCF_000296735.1 Chrysochloris asiatica | reverse complement strand
GCTTTGAACCAGAAGGTCAGCAGTTTGAACTCACCAATCACTCCTTGGAAATCTTATACATGGTCACTTTGAGTCATACTTGACTCAGTGACACTTAATAACAACATATGTATATGTTCTCAGAAAATTATTTAATAACACACCACACATCTGATCTGAATTTTCTAATTTCAATGTAACAATATCAATCAATTCATCATTTAGTAAAATAAAATAAACTTTCTTTAATTTCAACTACAAAGGAATTATTTTTAAGCTTCACCAAAATATGAAGGCATAGTTCAAAATATATGACAATAATTAAAATTATACAAGACACATAAAAATCTTAAATGAACAAATGTCCGTAGAAACGAAAGAAAATAGAATGAAAGAAATAGAATGAATCACTTTATAAAACTGCATATACTGAAATGACCTTATAGAGAATATAAAATGCTTAGTAATGCATGCATAAATAAGGATCTATCAGAAATAACTAAGCTGTAGTATCAGCACTGGGCTGATAACCACAATGTTGGCAGTTCAAACCTACTAGCTGCTCCTTGGAAACCCTGTACAGTACCGCTATGTGTAGGAATTGACTTGACAGCAGTTAATAAGGTAATTTATAAAATAAATAAGATAATTTTAAAAGCAAATTTTATTGCAATTTAACTCAGAATAACATTGAAAATTACTTTGTATATAGCAGAAAAAGAAAATAACTTGAACTATGTTATTAGGTACTCTCAAGTCCTTCTCGAGAGGATGGTTTCACCTAACAAGATGTCTGAATTATGAGAGACAAAGACTTGCCAACCTGGCTTCTAAATGTAATTCTGGCTATACTTCTTCTAACACAAATTTGTATGTTCTTTTGACAGTGTGTTGTACTTTTAATATTCTCCTCCAACACAATAACTCAAATGCATTACTTTTTTTATGGTTTTCCATATTCATTGTCTTTCACATGAGTATGAGGCAATTGAAAGTACCATGGCTTAGGTCAGGTGCAATTTAGTACTCAAATGGATGCCTTAGTTCTTAAACACTTTAAAGAGGTCTTTTGCAGTAGGTTTGTCTAATGTAATATACAGTTTGAAATCTTGACTGCTGCTTTTATGAATGTTGATAGTAGATCCAATCAAAATGAAATGCTGGACAATCTCAATCTTTTCTCCATTTACCATTATGTTATTTATCTGTCAGTTGTGAGTATTTTTGTCTTCTTTACATTGAGGAGCAGCCCAATTTGAGGGCTGTGACTTTTATCTTCATCAGTAAGTGTTGAAATCATCTTTGCTTTCAACAATCAATGGTGTATCATTTTCATATTGCAGGTTGTTTATGAGTCTTTCACCAATCCTGATGCCAAATTCTTCTTCATATGATCAAGCTTATCAGATCATTTGCTCAACATACATAATGAATAAGTATGGTGAAAGAATACAATCCTGATGCACACCTTTCCTGATTTCAAACCATTCATTGTCTCCTTATTTTGTTGGAACAACTGCTTCTTGGTCTATGTACAAGTTACTCAAGAACACAGCTAAGTGTTCTAGAGTACTCAATGTTATCCATAATTTGTCATGATTAACATAGTCAAAAGCATTTGCATAGTCAATAAAGCACAAGTAAACATCTCTCTGGTATTCTTTACTTTCAGCCAAGATCCATCTA
>NW_006408638.1:9214314-9214938 GCF_000296735.1 Chrysochloris asiatica | reverse complement strand
TTTGAACACCGACCATTATTATTGGTACAGTGACTCTGTGGATTCCTTACATCTTTTTTTGATGCTGTCTGTATCATTCAATGTTTTGCTTATACCCTTTAATATTGCAAATCAAGACAATATTCTCAATTTTTTCTTCAATTCTTTCAGCTTGAGAAATGCTCAGTGTGTTATTCCCCTTTTGGTTTCCTACCTCCAGATCTTTACACATTTAATTATAATATTTAACTTGCATTCCTGAATTGCCCTTCCAAATTCTCTGTTAAGTTGTTTTACCTTCTTCTTTCTTCCATATGCTTTAATAGCTCCATGTGGGGCAACAATTTTCAGAGATTCTTCTGACTTCCATTTTGGTCTTTTCTTTCTTTCTTGTCTTCTTAATGACCTTTTGCTTTCTTTGTCGATGATATTCTTGATGTCATCTCACAACTCGTCTGGTCTTCAGTCATTCGTTTTTAATGCATCAATTCTGTTCTTTAAAAGACCTCTAAATTCCAGTGAGATATGTTCAAATTCATCTTTTGGCTCTTATGGACTTGTTTTAATTTTTTTTTTTAGCTTCAACATTAACTTGTATATAATCAGTTGGTCTGTTCTATAGTCTGTCCCTGACATTGTTTTGGC
>NW_006408638.1:9212551-9213814 GCF_000296735.1 Chrysochloris asiatica | reverse complement strand
GAACCAACTCCATGGCACATAATAACAACAACAAACCTAAGAAATTATCCATTATGCTGCAGAGAGATATGTAAAGACATTGAAAAACAACAGTAATAGTCAGAAGGCCTAGCAAAGTTGTTAATTGGATTTCTGGAATGACAAAATTGAGAAAATGAGAAAGAGAAAGATTCTTTCTGATTACTGAAAACATATTGATTGAATATATTTTCAGAATTAGTGAAATAATCATTTTAAAAAGCTGAGAAATTACAAGCAAATTAAATACATACATTTGGACAAATTTTAGTGCTTATGCAGAACACTAAAGGCAAGAAAAGTTTTAAATGTAGATAAAGAGAAAATCTCCATTAGTCAAATGTTAATATCAAAACTGTAAGTCAATTAATTGTACTGCCTTTGAGTGAACCCTGATTCACAGTGACCTTGTGTAGTGTCTCCAAAGCTGTAAATCTTTATAGAAGCAGAAAGCCTAAACTTTCTCCCTCAGAGCAATTGCTAGGTTTTATCTGCTGACCTGTGGTTAGTAGTCCAATGCTTTTCCTATAGAGCCAACTGGGCATCATAGCTAAAGAATAGTTGAATAATAGTTTCAAAATGTAGACTATAACTTTTAATTTGAAATTTCTGAACAAGTGAAATTGGACCTTAATAAAAACAAGCAAAGCAAATAATCAGAATTTGTGAAATGCATGTTGAAGGCAATTTAAATGAATAGATAAAACATTAGATGTTAAATGAGAAGAGAAAAAGTTTCCAAGAATATTGCAGAAGACTGGTCCCTATGAAGTGGAGGTTAAAGACAGCCCAAATGTCCAAATTTTCCAAGATGCTATATCACTCCAAAATCCTGTTATCCACCACTATTCCTCCTCTTGGTATTTTCCTTCACATCCCATGATTCCACAATTCACTGAAATGTCCCATAAAACTCATGAACCAGCAAGGAAATGGCTCACAGTTTTGGAGGCTGGCAAGTCCCAAATCAGTAGTTTAGGTGTCAGTTTGGAGGATTCTCCTCACACTCATCAAATTGGACTTTTGACTACAGAGGCTGTGGAAGCTGGCAAATCAGGTCAGATGATAGACCCTGATTTACATCCCAAGAATCAGAGGTCAGAAAAAATCATGCCAGACACATTATCCACAGCAATACAGTGAATTCTGTCAAACAGCCAGGATAAAAAAAGGTCTTACTTCATCTTTCTCCTGCAGCAGATGGTAGATTTGAAATGCTGATTTTGTAGTTAGCAGCCCAACTCA
>NW_006408638.1:9201515-9211921 GCF_000296735.1 Chrysochloris asiatica | reverse complement strand
CCCACCCAGCTTTGTGTATAGTTCCTCCCCTAAATAAAACGGAGGCGCAAAATGAATCCAGGTGCATTATGACTGGCAAGGCGTGCGTTACAGCATGCAGGGGGCTCAGTCTAGCATTGCAACCATACTGCCTGTTTAGCCAAGATGTTTACTATGCAGGATATTACAGCCTTCCTGGCTGAGATGTTTGCTATGCAGGATCCGCCTGATGACAGTCCCACATCCACTCTGGTTTCGGGGTGTCTCTTTGTCTCTCTCTTTGTATCTTTCTGTGTATTCTTTCTATATCTTTACCTCCGCCAGGTATCCCCACCTCGTAAACCAAACACCTATGTTGAGGCCAGTCCCTGGCAGTTGGCAAGTACCATTGAGTTGGTTCCAATTCATAACAACATTGTACAGGGTTTCCAAGGAACAGCTGGTGGGTTTGAACTACCAACTTTGATGTCTAAACTGATCTTGTAGTCTAGTGCTTTTCATATAGTGCCTTTAACCACACCTTAATCTTTATACCTTAGCATCTTATTTCAAAATGTATCTTGAATTTACAAAGCATCACAAAATGGAGAAATTTGACTAAAAAGGGCCTTAAGAAATCATTAGCTGCCCTACATGGTTAAACATCATCCATTTCTCTCTGGTAGAGTGATTGTGTGTGTATTCCTTCCATTTTTGTTGCTTTCTGCATCATTGAAAAATGCTGAGCGCACTCTTCCCTTTTGGTTTTCTAACTCTAGCTCTTTGCATATTTCAACGTAATACTTGACTTTGTCTTTTTTGGCTTCCCTGTGAAATTTTCTGTTCAGCTGTCTTCTGTCTTCATGTCTTTGATTTACTTTATCATCATTGTGGTGGACATCAAATTTCATTGTTCTTTTGACATCCATTTTGGTCTTTTTTTTTTTTTTTTTCATTCTTGTCCTTTTAATGCCCTTTTGCTTTCTTCCTGTATGAAATTCTTGATGGCACCCCACAGCTTTTCTGGTTTTAGGTCTTCAGTGTTTAATGCATCTTCTTTGTCCTTGAAATAGTCTCTGAATTCAGTGTTTGAGGTTATATGCACTATATATCACAAACTGAAATATTATGGTTAGAAGGGCCATACGAAATAATCAACTACACACTTAGATTAGAAAGTGAAAAAAAAGTTTGATAATTTGGAAAAATACATTAGAGAAGATTGGTAAATCCAAAAGCTTATTCTATGGAATACCTAATAAAATTGTGAGGTAATTGGTCATCTTAATATAAATAAAGGTGGGGGGATCAAATGAACAATGTCAGGGGAGAAATGGGAACACTGGTAAAGCAGAAATTAATATATAGCAACAGAATTTTAATATATACACGTGCTTCCCTTTTGATTTTCTAGCTCCATATCATTGTACATTTCATTATAATATTTGACTTTGTCTTCTCCATAGCTCCCCTTTGAAAATTTTTATTCACTTCCTTTACTTCCTCATTTTTTTTCCATTTGCTTTAACATCTCTACCCTGGAGAGAAAATTTCAGTTTCTTTTGATACCCATTTTGATATTTTTTCCTTCTTTCTTATCTTCTTAATAATCTTTTGGTTTCTTCCTGTCTGATGTTCTTGATTTCATCGCACAACTCTTCTTTTCTTCAGTCATTAGTCTGTAATTAATTAAATCCCATCTTGAGGTGATTTCTAAATTCTAGTGGGAAATATTCAGGGCCATATTTTGGCTCTCATTGACTTGTTCCAATTTTCTTCAGCTTCATCCTGAACTTGCATATGAGAGCAACTGATGTTCTGTTATTATGCTTTTCCACTGCCTCTTTCTGCAGATGTAGTCAATTTGATTTCTATGTACTCCATCTGGTGAGGTCCATGTGTATAGCCATTTGTTATGTTGTTCAAAAAAAGTTTGGCTATGAAGAAGTCATTGGTCTTACAAAATTATATCATATAATCTCCAGTATAATTTCTATCACCAAAGCCATATTTTCCAAAGAATGATCCTGTGTCTTTTTTTCCAATCTTTGAATTCTAATCACCAGTAATGATCAATACATCTTGATTGCATATTTGATCAAATTCAGATTGAAGAAGTTCATAGAATTCTTCAATTTCATCATCACTGGCTTCATTGGTTGTTGTGAAACTTTGAATGATAGTATTCCTCCTTGTAGGTATATGTATATTATATTAACACAGAAAGCATTTTACTTCAAGAGAGATTTTTGAAGTATTCTTTTTGATGATGAATGCAATGCAATTCCTTTTCAAGTTTTTATATTGGCAAGGTAAACCATGTGGTTGTCAGGTTAAAAATGGCCAATACCAGTCCATTTCAGGTCACTAATGCACTATTGTTGTTGTTAGGTGCCATTGGGTTGGTACTGATACATACATAGTGACCCTATGCACAACAAAATGAAACAATGTTTGAGCCCATTGCTGTTGCAATGTGCCAATCTATCTCATTGGCAGTCTTCCTCTTTTTCTCTGACCCTCCACTTTACCAAACATGATATCCTTCTCCAGTGACTGGTCCCTCCTGACAATATGTCCAATGTATGAGACAAAGTCTGGCCATCTAGCTTCCAAGGAATATTCTAGTTGTACCTCATCCAACACACATTTGTTTGGTCTTCTGGTAGTCCATGGAGCTCTCAATATTTTTCTCCAATACTATAACTCAAATGCATTAATTATTTTACAGTCTTCCTTATTCACTGTCCAACTTTCACATGCATATAATGTTATCAAAAATGCCATGCCTTAGATCAGGCATACCTTAGTCCTCAAACTGAAACCTTTACTCTTCAACACTTTCAAGAGGTATTGTGCGGCAAATTTGCCTACCTAATGCAATACGTCATTTGGCTTCTTGACTGCTGGTTCCATGAGTGTTGATGGTTGATCCAAGAAAAATGAAGTCTTTGATAACTTCAATCTTTTCTCTATTGATAAGGAAGTTGTTGATTGGTACAGTGGTGAGGATTTTTTTTTTTTTTTTTTACATTGACATGCAACCCATAAAGAAGCCTGTAGTCTTTGATTTTCATCACCAAGTATTTTAAGTACACTTGGATTTCAGTAAGCAAGGTTGCATCATCTGCATATCACAGGTTGTTGATATGCAGATGATGCAATTCCATGTTTTTCTTCATAATACCCAGCTTCTCATTTAATTGGCTCAACATACAGATTAAATATGTTTGATAAAAGAATACAATTCTGGCACATACTTTTTCTACTTTTAAACCATTTGGTATTCCTTGTTCTGTTTGAACAACTTCCTTTTGGTCTATGTACTGGTTCCTCATGAGTAAAATTAAGTGTTGTGGAATACTCATATTTCACAATGTTGTTCATTGCTTGTCATGGTCTACACAATCAAAAGCCTTTATGAAATCAATAAAGCTCAGGTAAACATCTTTCTGGTATTCTTTGCTTTCATCCAAGGTCCATCTGATATCAGCAATGATATCGCTCATTCCAAGAACTCTTCTGAATCTGGCTTGAACCTCTGGAAGTTCTCTGTCAATATATGGTGGCAGCTGTTTCTGTATTACCTTTAAAAAATTTCACTCACATTAATTATATTGTCAGATGATTTTCACATTCCATTGAGTCACCTCTCTTTGCAATGGGCACAAATATGGATCTCTTCCAGTCAGTTGGCCAGGTAGTTGTCTTCCAAATTTCTTGGCATAGATGAGTGAGGGCATCGAGTGCCACTTCACTTTGTTGAAATATTTTAGTTTGTAGTCTGTCAATTACTGGTTCCTTGTTCTTTTTCCAATGTCTTCAATGCACCTTGAATTTCTTCCTTCAGGATCATAGGCTGTTGATCATATATTTCATCTTGAAATGGTTGAACATTAACCATTTCATTTTGGTGCAATGACTGTGATTCCTTCCATCTTCTTTAGATACTTTCTGCATCAATCAATAATTTGGCCAGAGAATCTTCCAGTACAGCAAGTCAAGACTTGAATTTTTTCTTCAATTCTCTCAACTCTAGAAATGCTGGTGTGTTCTTCCCTTTTGACTTTCTAATCCCAGGTCATTGCACATTTCGTTATAATATTTGACTTTATCTTCTACAGTTGACATTTAAATGTTCTGTTCAATTCTTTTACCTCCTCACATCTTACATTTGCTTTAGCATCTTTATGATGAAGAGCAAGTTTCAGAGTCTCCTATGACATGCATATTGGTATTTTCCTGTATGAAGTTTTTTATGTAATCCTAAAACTCTTTTTATCTTCATTCTTTATTGTCTAATGCATCAAATCTGTTCTTCAGATAATCTCTAAATTAAGGTGTGACACACTCAAGGTCATATTTTTGGCTCTCATGTACTTGTTTTCATTTTCTTTATCTTCAGCTTGAATTTTCATATGAGCAATTGATGGTCTGGTCCACAGTCTACCCTTGGACTTGTTTTGGCTGAGGATATGGACCTTTTCCACCATCTCCTTCCACAGATGTAGTCAATTTGATTTTTGTGTATTTCATCTTGTGAGGTCCATGTGTAGAGTCATCTTTTACATCTTTTATATTATTGTAAAAAGGTGTTTAAAATCAATAAATCATTGGTCTTGCAAAATTCTATCATGCAATCTCCAGCACAGTTTCTATCACCAAGACCATATTTTCCAACTACTTATCTTTGTTTCCAACCTTTGCATCCCAATCACCAGTAATTATCAATGCATCTTGATTGCATGTTTGATCAATTTCAGACTGAAGAAGTTGGTAGAATCCTTCCATTTCATTCTCACTGGCTTTAGTGTTTGGTGTGTAAATTTGAATAATAGTTGTATTAACTGGTCTTTATTGTAGGCATGTGGTTATTTTCCTATCGCAGACAGCATTGTGCTTCATCTTGATATGTTCTTTTTGATGATGAATATGATGCCATTTCTCTTCAATTTGTCATTCCCAGCATAGAAAACCATGTGATTGTCAGATTCAAAATGGTCAATATGAGTCCATTTCAGTTTACTAATGCCTACAATATCGATGTTTATAAGTTCCATTTCAGTTTTGAAAATTTCCAATTTTCCTAGATTCATACTTCATATATTCCATGTTCTAATTATTAATGGATGTTTACAGCTGTTACTTTTCATTTTGAGTTGTTCCCCATCAGCAAATGAAATATCTAAAAGCTTTATTTCATTTGTATACTTATGGCCAACTCAAATTTGAGAAAGTATCTCTGCGCCAGTCATATTTTGAGTGTCTTCCAACCTAAGGGACTCATGTTCTGACATTATATCTGACAATATTCTAGAATCCTGCATGATGTTTCAATATTTAATATTCTTGCACTATCTGACACTGTCCCACTGCTTTTTGTAAGGTTTTCAGTGACTACATATTGAGAAGTAGTCATCTCTCTTTCCTTTTCTGTTTTAGTCTGGAAGCTCATCTGAAACCTGTCCGCTATTGTTGACCCTGATGGTATTTAAACAACTGGTGGCATAGCTTCCAGAATCACTGCAGCTCACAAGCCACCACAGTACAACAAATTTACAAATGGTAGACTCAGAGAACAAGAAAAAACAAATAGAAGTTAAAGATAGAATATTACAAAATGATTATTATGATGTTAGTATTGTTAAGTGCTGTCAAAGCTGTACTGACTCACAGTAACCCTATGTATGGTTTCCAAGGATCAGCTGGTGAGTTTGAACTGCCAATCTTGCCATTCAAACTGACCTTGAGGTCAATGACTTATCCTACACCGCCACACCAGGACTCCAAGATTATTATAAGTGTACATCCTCGTATGGTGCTGCGGGTTATTGTGCTGGACTGCAAGGTCAATCTAAACCACAAGGTCAAAGGTCCAAGCTCAACAACCACTCCTTGGAAACCCTATACAGATTTGCTATTAGTCAAAATGACTCAACGGCACTTAACAAAAACAATATCTCAAAATTGCACTTTTATTTAATATTATTGTGGCCGTCTGAGCCAGTACAAAGAAAATGAGAAACAATTTTTGCAATGATTATAAATAAAGGAACACAACTCATCACTGGCTGTTTATATATTTACTGACACTTAAAAGCCAATATAAAAAAATATTAAAAAAAACCTCACTTATAATTTAGGAAACAGAGATGACCATACTTAACAAACATAAAACACCTAGAAATAAATTAAAAAAAAAAAAGACTTTCTGTGGAAATTTTGAAAAGCATTTTCATATAGTTTTGATATTTTGATATTGCTGGGAATTCCAGACCACTCAATTGTGCTGGTGAGGAACCTGTTCATAGACAAAGAGGTAGTTGTAGGAACTGTACAAAGGATACTGAATGGTTTAAAATCAGGACAGGTGTGTGGCAGGATTTTATCCCTTCACTATATTTAATCAATCTGTATGCTAGGCAAATAATTCAAGAAGGTGGATTATATGAAGAAGAACCTGGCATCAGGATTGGAGGGAGACTCATCAGCAAACTGTAATATGTGTTTAGTCAGACATCTTACATGGTAACTAGGTTTTGAAAGAGAATCAGTTGCATGAAACCCAAGAGTTTCTGCAAGGAAACCAAAAGGGAAGAATATTATCAGAATTTCTTAGGCTGAAAGAACTGAAGGAAAAATTCAAAACTTAGGTGGAAATATGGAACTATAGGATATGCACTGGACTGCTAACCACAAGGTCGGTGGTTCAACCTTAACAGCCACTCCTTGGAAGCTCTATACAGAATTGCTATGTGTCAGAACCAATTCAAAACAGTTAACAAGAACAATACAGTAGTTTCAATTTTCATGACTCTACTTTCAATGATACATCCACTAAGGGCACTTAGTATCTATTTGAACAGAGTTAGCTAGATTTCTGTCATTTGAAACTACTATTCTAGATATACAAATGCTCAAGGTCACTATGACTTGGAACCGACTCCATATAACCCAACAATAACAAAAATGACAACAGCAACACAATTACAGTATTATACAAATAACAGATTAAACTCTTGAATCAGAATATAAAAGCAAATTTTTTCATATATATGTATATATATAAACTGCTACTGAGTTTCTGATTCATAGCAATCCCATGTGGGCAAAGCAGATTTGTACTTCATAGATTTTGCAAGGCTATGCTCTTTTGTAGCAGATGGCTTTCTTTCTTTCAGAGCACATACTGTTGGTTCCAGCCACTAACTTCTTGATTAGCAGCAAGATGCAAATTAATTCTACCACCCTGAAACTTTTATAATAATATTGACTATTATGTCTCAATAATAAAATTACAAGCAACCCAATAGGAAAATGGACAAAATAGTTGCACAAACATTTTTTCAAGAGGTTATAAAAATGTCAAAAAAAAAAAAAAAATAGAGAGAGAGAGATAAAAAAGGTTAAGACAAATTGGTAATTAATACCCATGGATGTTGAGCCATTTTTATATCATTGGGACTCTATAGGACAAAACAGAACTATCCCATAGGCTCCAAAGATCATAATATCTATGAATGTATAGTGTCACAATTTCTGCCACAGAAAAGTTAATGAGTTCAAACCACTAACCTTTCAGTTAATAGTCAAAGCTGCTATACCACCATGGCTCCCTGTTAGTTTCCAAGGAACAGATAGTGTGTTTGAACTGCCAACCTTGTGGCTCAAACTGACGTTGCAGTCCAGCTCATTATCCTACAGCACCACACCAGTATTTACAGAAGTATAAATTAAAAGCATAATAGGGTAAATGTGTATGCTCAATACCATAGCAATAAAGGATTAAATATGCTAAGTGGTAAAGGGGCTCTGGTAGTGTAGTGGTTACGAATTGGGCTGCGAGCCTTAAGGTCAGCAGTTCGAAATGACCAGCTGTTCCGCAGGAGAAAGATGAGGCTTTCTGCTCCTGTAAAGATTTCCAGCCTCGGAAACCATGTATAGTGTCGCTATGAGTCGGAACCGACTCCACAGCACATAACAACAACAACAAACTGAGTGGTAGTGTTGATGCTGTGACAGGGAAACCTCTATAGACGTGTATAGGGGTTATGTAACTTTGGAAGCTGGCATTTTCATCAGAAATTTGTATCGACTTGTAATAAGAAAATTTTCAAGAATATTCTTAGCTACATCATTCCATCATCCATAAGAGCTATTTGGTTGGTTATGTCGGTTCTGACTCATAGCAACCATGTACAGAGTTTCCGAGGCTATAAATCTTTACGGGAGCAGAAAGCTTCATCTTTATCTTGTGTGACAGCTGGTAGTTTTGAACTGCTGACCTTGAGGTTCACAGCCCGATTCATAACCACTACGCTACCAGAGCTCCTTATAAGAGCTATAGAATAACTCAAATTTTCTTTAATGGTAGTCTTTATAAAGAAATTATGATATAGTCATGCTATGTAGTAGTTTTTAGCAGTAAGCTTTAACTACTATTGTTATTTATCATAAGGTATATATGACTCTAATAGGCATATTAAGTGAAAGCAATGAAAAAACTAGATAGAACTAATCTATTATGCAGTGATACCTATGCATTTAACATTATTTTTAAAGAAACAAAGAAGTAACCTGAAACACAAATCAAGTTGGTGTTTATAATTGTTGGGAGTAGTAAGTGGACAGCCTACTTGGGGCTTCCAGATTCCTATATATATATATATATATATATATATATATATATTTGACACAGTTGGTAATTATGTCAGAGTTTACTTAGCTGTATATTGTTGTGAACTCAATTTTCTACGCTTTATATCACAAACAAGGTTATAATTATTAATTTTGAACTGAAGAATACAAAGTTGAAGGAATATATATGATCTTTCAGTTTTAGTAAAATAAAACTAGTTTTATTTTAGTTTTAGTTTAGTCAAACTAGTATTTGCTGTAAATAAAAATTGTTTTTCATAAATTTTACCGTAGATTCAGTAGTTGGAAAATATGACCTTAGTGACAGAAATGATGTGGGAGACCATATGATAGAATTCTGAAAGACTTATTCATTTCAAATATCTCATTTAAAAAACATAATAAAAGACAACATTACATATGGAGTTCAAGAGATGGAAAACACAGGAATAAAATTGACTACTAAAAAAGATCCACATCATGAGTCAATAAGACCAGGGACAAATTGTGAAATGGATCATTGACTGCTCATATACAAATTCAGGCTGAAGCTGAGGAAAATAGAAACATGTGCATAAGATCCAAACTATGACCTTGAACATACCCCTCCTGAATTTAGAGATCATCTCAAGAACAGATTTGATGCATTAGTACTAGTATGACCAAAATCCAGAAGAGTTGTGGGATAATATCAAGAATATAGTACAAGAAGGTAGCAAAAGATCACTAAGAAGTCAAGAAAGAAGGAAAAGACCAAAATAGATGTCTGAAGAGACCCTGAAACTTGTTCTCCAGCATAAAGATGCCACAGAAAAGGGAAAAAATGAAGAGATAAGAGAACTGAACAGAAAATGTCAAAGGGCAGCTCAAATAGGCAATGTTAAGTTGTATAATGAAATGTACAATGATGTGGAGTTAGAAAAAAAGTGAAGAACATGCTGAACACTTTCAAGTTGAAAGAACTGAATAAAATATTCACACCTCAAATTGAAATATTGAAGGATTCCATGGGGGAAAATACTGAATGATGCAGAAAGCTTCAAAAGAACATGTAAGGGATACACAGAGTCACTATACCAAAAATAAATGATAACTGTTCAAACATTCAGGAGATAGCCCATGATCAAGAGCCAATGAAACTGAAGGAAGAAGTCCAAGCTGCACTGAAAACATTGACAAAAAACAAGGATCCGGGAAATTAAGAAACACAAATTGAAATTTTTCAACAAACTGAGATAGCATTGGAGGCACTCACTCATCTATTCCAATATTTCAGTCAGATGGATCTGACTGAAAGTAGAGAGTATCAGAAAGATGTTTACCTGTGCTTCCTTGATTATGCAAAGGCTTTTGACTGTGTGAATCATGACAAGCTATGGATAACATTGCAAAGAATGGGTATTTCAGAACATTTCATTGTTTTTATGAGGAACTTAAAACAATGGCTAATAGACAATCACTAAATAGAGATAGCGATCACTAAACAATAAAGCATAGGCTAATAGGCAATCACTAAAACAGAATGAGGGGACTGAATGACTTAAATCAAGAAAGGTATGTTCTAGGGTTGCGTTATTTCACCATACTTATATATCTGTAATCTGAGCAAATAATCTGAGAAGCTAGACTATATGAAGAAGAACATGACATCAAGATTGGAAGAAGATTCATTAACAACTTTCTATATGCAGATAATACAACCTTGCTTGATGAAAATGAAGTATACTTAAAATACTTTTTTATGAAGATCAAAGATCAAAGCCTTCAATATGAGCTGCATTTCAATGGAAAGAAAACAAAATTACTCACCA
>NW_006408638.1:9192750-9201217 GCF_000296735.1 Chrysochloris asiatica | reverse complement strand
GTGGCATCAGCGATTGACTCAAGTCTAACAGCAATTGTGAAGATGGTGCTGGACCAGGTAGTGTTTCATTCGTTTGTGCATAATGCCCCTATTTCTAGGAGTCAGGATCTGCTCAAGGACACCTAACAACAACAACAACATCAAATAAAAACCAAATGAAGTGCAGCAGCAAATAAGGAAAGGAATCAAACTAGAAAAACCTAATTTCCTACAACATTTTATGACATTTTCTACTTGATGTTTTTAACTTCCCTATAAGTATCTGGTCTATGGTATTTAGTTCTATTGATGATTTAAAATAACCAGACCTTGGAATTTTGTTTTTAATAGCAAATTTTCAGAGGTCCAAGGAGTGCAGAAAATGAAATAAAAATATGAAACAAGAAGACAAGCATTCAGAAACAAGAATAGGAAGTTATCATGAATTCAAGATAATTAAAAAGAATATACTTGAAAGTGATATTTAGAGGTAGAAAAAATGCACTATCCATGATATACCTTTGAGGTATATCATCAAACTTGAACTGTAATTTCTACTTATGAGCTAAACTATCAGCTCCAGGAATAACATTCATAGACAACAATAGAAAAACCAACAAACAAACAAAAGATGAAAAACTCTGGGTTTTTAGCTTATGCCTTTATAACCTTCTATAAAATTCCATATTCTACACTAAAATGCAGATATTTTTTCAATGACTATTTTTCCTTTATATTTTTAGCAAATATAATTTTATCATACATCTTTTGATATAAGTTTCTTGGCTGGGTACAATTTCTAATCCAAAATTTTGCTTATATCATATATACCAAGACATAGTGAAATTTGTTCCATATCTTCAAGATTGGGAAAACATAAACATGTTTTGAGAAAGGAGAAATATTTATAGAAACTACTTTATTTTTCCATTCCAACAAGTTATGAAAAGGGCTTCTGAATTGAGCAATGTTGTTGTTAAGTACTGTCGAGTCTGTTCTGACTCATAACCACCCTGTATATAGAGTTTCTAAGGATCTGCTGGTGAGTGCAAATCAACGCCTTTGTGTGTTAAATTGACCTTGCTGTCTAGTGCTTATCCTACATTCCACACCATGACCTATATTTCAATAGGTGTTTTTATTTTTTGCTTGTCAAGATTCAGGGAAACAATATGTATTTCACTCTTGGCAGTATCAACTGATATTAGCTGGCTCAATTTTCTCAGTAATTCTCTTCTCAATTCATCACCATATGGTATTAGCCCACAATCTGCCACTAAAATTCCTCTTATTAGAGTTATCAAAGTCCAGAATCTTTAGTTTTCTATTTTACTTGTTATCCATATAATGCTATATACTTCTAAATCCTTTGCTCATTTTTTGGTATATTTGTTCCTTTATTATTATTATTAATTCATAGGAAGATTTTTTAGTCTATGGAAACAAATTTATTTTTGAATCTTTTTTTCAGGACTGATGTATATGACTTCTTACCAAGTTTCAATCTTTTAAAACACATCATACTTTCAAGCATAATCAAGTATGAAAAAGATGAATAACCAGCACCTGTTTAGCTACTGTTTAATTCAGCAGTTGTTTTCATTTTTGAAAATTAGTTAAAGATAGAATTATATTTACCTAAGGTTAAAAATATTTAAAATCATTCCTTCCTTCCGTTCCAGGAGAGAAACAATTTTCAGAAGTATCCAACTACCTCACGTTTATGGTTTTATGCTTTCAACAGATACAAGTCTCCATTGACATACACATAGTGCTTTGAGTACACAGTATACAACTAGCCCTATTCAATGAATGTTAAGATCCTAAAATTTATCAAATATGTAGTTGTAGTTCAATTGTTTTAATTATTATTCATTCATTTTATATACACATGAGGGAAACTCAAAAAGTATTGCTGCTAGAATTCCAGTTCATATATGTATTGGTTTATTTTTTAAAAAATGTGTTTAAACATGTTTCTGTAAACAGTGGATATCGTAGACAAGTTCTCTCAGTAATAAACTCATCCTAGTCTACTTAGGATGCCTTCAAATAAAGAATATTGGCAGACTTTCAACAAGATGGCAGCCTAGACAATCAGACTACCCAGACCCTCTACAACAAAGATAGGATAAACCAAATGAAACAAATATTGATGATAATCCTGTAACCTTGAACAGCAGAGGAAAAAACAGGGAAGTGAAATGAATACCAACTAGCAAAAGCAGTGGTCACGGAAACAGACAGAATGGGTGATTTGCCAATCAGACTGATAGACAACATGGCCATTTTGAACGTTTGTGAGCTGCTTTCAATCAAGAGAGTGACCTGGTAATTGCCTCTGCTCTCCAAAGACAGCTCAAGCATCCACAACCATGGTTGGCAACCAGATGGGTGTGATCTGACTCTCTATGTGACCAGAAGTGTGGCCATCTCCCACTCTCACCTAACTGGATGTTGGAATCACCCACTGCTGGATGGCCCCTGATACACCTAAGGTCAGAGATATGCCCTTATAGATTAGGCACTGGGAGCATGCCACCACAGCATTTGCAGACACACACTCTCTACCTCATCAAGCCAGCAGGGTATGCAGTGCCAGATGGGCACCTTACCTCCAACTACCACTGGGTGGGTAGAAATTCCTTCCAGGAACAGGCACTCTGACCACAACTACCCTATGACTCAGCAGAACATCTGTCCAGGACCAGGCATAACCCCAACTCCTCTCACATTTTTGTCTGACAAAGGACTCAAACCCATACCAGCTGCCTCCTCCCAGCTGCCTTCAAATATTGGATCATTACCTGAGTTCCCTGTTCTCACTTCCCACCTATTTTCTTTCTTTTTTTTCTCCTTGCATTTTTTGTTTCCATTTACTTGACTTTTAGTTTTGGTTTTCCCTTTTATTTCTTTATTTCTTTTCTCTTTTTCTCTTATCTTCCTTTCTTTTTTTCTTTTGTTTTTAAAATGTTTTCATTACTATTCTACTTTTTTCTAGTTTCTTTTCTTCCTCTCACTAGGGAATTTTTGTTTTCTTTTGTTTTTTCTTCCCTTATTTTTATTTTCATTTCCATTTTCTTTCTTGTTGTCATTGTTTCTTTGTTTTTCCCCATATTGTTTTTATTATTTTCTATTTTATAGTTATTTATCTTTGTTTGTTTTTTCTCTTGCCTCACTTATTGCTGTTGTCATGTGCCCTGGAGTCGGTTCCGCCTCATAGCGACCCTGTACAGGGTTTCTGAGGCTGTAAGTCTTTACAGGAGCAGAAAGCCTCATCTTTCTCTCACGAAACAGCTGGTAGTTTAGAACTGCTGACCTTGCAGTTCGCAGCAGATTCGTAACCACTATGCTAATATCAAAATACAATCACCAATTACATGCAAATACAAAAACACCAGAATATCTCAGAGACAACAAAAAAAAAAAACTTAGTTTAAATGAAGAAATAATAGTATTTCAAATAAAGAGTCAAAATACATATCCAGGAAGAAATAGCATTGAATGGTATTTAAGTATCTCCAATTGATTGAAGAAAGTTTGAAAAAAGAAACACAGAGAAATTCAAGTAAAACACAGATGCAATTCTAGAAGAAGTTAAAAAAAAGAGAGAGAGAAAAGAAGAAAAAAAAACACTATAAGAATAAGCTGACAAAATAAGTAGAAAATTAGAAACCATACAAAGATAGCCAATAGAAATTCAGATGACAAATACTAAGATTTCAGAAATAGATAATGGATTGAATGATCAAAGGAGTAGAATTGAGTCAATGAATGACGGAATTAGTGAGATTGAGGAAAAAAACTTTAATGCTAATATGTGGGAGAAACAATCAGAAATAGAAAATTAAGTGCTCTTGAGTAAATCCAACTCATAGCAACCTTGTTTTCAAGGAGAAATTGGTAAGCTTGAAATTTCAATTTTGTGAAACAGATAGTAGTTTGTGAACAAATATCATTGTAAAGTAAATAAAGGAAATAAATAGTGTATTTGCAGAACCTCCAATTTCAATTTCAAGATAGAATGGAATACTTAAATTTGGGAAGAAAATAATGAATTACTGGGTTGCTTTGTTGTTGCTAACTAATGCTGAGCAATTCCAATTTATAGCAATCTTGGATAGAATTTCCAAGGAGCAGTTGGTGCATCTGAACTGCCAGCTTTATAGTTAGAAGAGCAGTGCTTTTCTATAGTGACAAACTTAAGAAAATTAATAAACCCCATCAAAATAAAAAGGAAGAAAATTGTACAGATTTACTAAATATTGAAACAACAATGAAAAAAAGATAAGAAAAACCATGAAAAAAATTAAAAATCTAAGGATGCAGAAAATATATCAACCTAATGACAAACAAAAAAAGAGCAGGAGTGAAAATATTAATTTCACATAAAATGGATTGATGACCAAAATCAGCATAAAAGACAAGAAATAATATTATAATTATTAGTGGGTCAATTGAACAAGTGGTATAGCCATAATAAATATCTATGCACATAATGAAACAACATCAAAATAAATAAACCAAACTCTAACATAACTGAATAGAGAAAAAAAGACAACTCTACAATAATAGTTGTTGCTGTTATTGTTAAGTGCCATTGAGTAGGTCCTGATTCATAGCAACCCTATATAGGGTTTCCAAGGAGTGGCTGGTGAGTTTGAACCAATTACCTTGTTGATTAAACTGACATTGTGGTAGAGTGCTTATCCTAAAGTACCATACAATGACTCCATAATAATAGTTGTTGCTGTTAAGTGCCCTCAAGTTAGTTCTGACCCATAGCAATCCTGTATAGGGTTTTCAAGGAGCCACTTGCAAGCTTGAACTACAGACCTTGTGGTTCAAACTGACTTTGCAGTTCAGTGCATTAACCCACTGCACCACACCATAATAATTGTTGTGGTGTTGTTGTTAAGTGCCGTTGACTCGGTTCTGACCCATAGCAACCCTGCATAGGGTTTCCAAGGAGCATTTGACGACCTTGAACTACTAACCTTGCAGTTCAAACAGCTTTGCTGTGTGGCCGTTAACCCACAGCTCCACATCAGGATTGTTGTTGTAGTTAAACGCCATCAAGTAGATTCTGACCCATAGCAACCCCACATAGGGTTTCCAAGGAGCGGTTGATGAGCTTGAACCACTGACCTTGCAGTTCAAATGGCTTTGCAGTCTGGCGCATTAACCCACAGTGCCACACCAGGTGGTGGTGGTGATGTGCCGCGGAGCGACTCATAGGGATCCTGTACAGGGTTCCCGAGGCTGTAAATCTTTACCGGAGCAGAAAGCCTCACTTTTCTCCCATGGAACAGCTGGTAGTTTCGAACTGCTGTTTCGTAACCTGATTCGTAACCACTACGCTACCAGAGCTCCTTCCACACCAGGGTAGTTGTCTATAATACACCACTTTCAATGAAGGACCAATAACAAGGAAGAAATTCAATAAAGATAAAGAAGAACTAAAGAGACACAATCAGTCAACTTGTTCTCATAGACATATACAGAACACACCACTCAACAAATGGCACAATACACGAGGATGAGTCAAAAATTATCCCTACTCTTGCTGTAGAATTTATCTTAATCAGCTTTTTAAAAAGGATAAATACATGATTTTCCTCATAATCTCCTTGTTTTTTAATATACTTTGTTAATCTGTCAACTAGCTTTCACATTCCTTTATTTAAAAATGTTTTAGGCTGAATTGTGAGCCACCAATGCACCACTGCCTTCACTTCTTCATCAGAAGTGAATCTTCAGACTGAAATGCTGCTTTCTTGAGACCAAACCAGTGGAAGTTCAATGGAGCAAGATCAGGACTATAGGGAGGATGAATTAACACCTTAAAAGGATGTATTTGCATAGTATCAACAGTGTGGGCAGAGATATGAGGACATGCACTGTCTTACAAAAATCACAAAGTTCTTGACAGCAGTCCTCTGCATTTAATCCAAAATTTAGACTTCGGCTTTTCAGTGAGCATCTCTCTGTAATAAGCATTTTTGATTGTTGAATCTTTTTTCTGATAGTGTTCCAGTACTGTTCCTTACGAATCCCAGAAAACTGTAAGCATCAATTTTCCAGCTGATGGTTAACTTTTGAACATTTTCTTCATCTGCAGTTGAGGATGTTTCCATTTCATACTCTGCCATTAACTCTCAGGCTAACATTGACGAATCCATGCCTCATCATCAGTAATGATATTTTTAAAAACACTTTTACCATCTTTAGAGTATGAATCCATATTTTGTTAGCAAATTTCTAAATGATTCTGTTCATGGTTTTTCATGAGTAGTTTTGGTACCTAGCTTGCATCAATCAGCTTTTCAATGCTGAAGTCTGTCATGAATTATTTCTTAGTCATAACCATGGCTGATATGCAAACAATTTGCCACATAATCTACTGTAATACATTTATTCAGCAGAAACATTTCAATTGCACGCTCAATATTTTCAACAGCTATGGATGTGAATCGGTGTTTGAATATACCCAGAGTGTAGATAATTTTTGACTCACCCTCATGCATTTTTTTCCACAGCACATGAAGCATTGTCCAGAATCAACCATAAATTTGGACTTAATGCAAATCTCAATACATTTTAAAACATTGAAAAACTATAAAGTATCATCTCAGATCATAAAATTATGAAATTATAAATTAATAATAAGAAAATTAATAATAAGAAAATTTAAATATACTAAAACTGAATAAAACTCTGCTTAAAAGTTACTGGGTAATATAGTTGCTTGTTAGGTACTGTCAAGTCCCTTTTGACTCAGCTACACTATGTACAAGATAACAAAACACTGCCCAGTACTGCTTTATCCTCACAATTGTTGTTTGAACCCATTGTATCTGCCATTGTACCAATCCATCTCATTGCGGTTTTCCCCATTTAGTTTGCCAAGTATCATATCCTTCTCCAGGGATTGGTCCTTCAGGACAGCATGTCCAAAGTGCATGAGACAAAGTGTCATCATCCTTGTTTATAAGGAACATTCTGCCTATACTTCACATAAGACTGATTTATTTGTTCTTCATACAGTCCATGGTACTTTCAATATTTTTCATCAGCTTCGTAATTCAAATGTATTTGTTCTTCCTGGGTCTTCCTTATTCATTGTCCAAGTTTCACATGCACATTCTGGTTATATTCAAACACTCATACATGCCCACAGCTGTTGACAACATGAGGCAATTGAAAATACCAGGGTTTAGGTCAAGCATATCTTAAACTTCAAAGTGTCATGCTTTCTCATTAACACTTTAAACAAGTCTTTTGCAGCAGAGTTGGCTAATGAAATATGTCCTTTGATATCTTGACTGCTAATTCCATGAGTGTTGATTGTGGATCTAAGCAAAATGAAATAATTGACAACTTCAATGTTTTCACCAATAATCACAAATTACTTTTTGGTCTACTTGTGAAGATTTTCATTTTCTTTAGACTGAGGTGCAATCCATACTGAAAGCTATAGTCTTTGGCATTTATTAGTATGCATTTCAAATCTTCACTTTCAACATGCTAGGTTGTGTTATCTACATATTGCAGATTGTTAAGAATCTTACTCCAATCTTGATATCACATTCTTCTTCATATAATCCATCTTCTCAGCATACAGATTACATAAATATAGTCAAAGGATATAACCTTGATTTGGTCATTCAATTTCCCCTCATTTTATTTGAATGACTGCTCTTGACATGTGTTCAGGTTCCTCATGAATACAATTATGTTTTCTAGAAATAAATTTTAAAAAATGAAGTAAATATATCTTGAATAATCAAGAATGAAAACACATCTGTCATCTCAGGAATAGGGTAGCCTAGGACCATCAAAAGGGAAGAACATGAGAGAAGCAAGGGAACCCTGTCCAGAAAACTGGCTACAACAGAGATGGTGGTAGTAGCAATCGCATGTAGAGCCAGAATAGCAGAGGACTTTGGACCCATGGACTGAGAAAAGCAGTATGCTTGAAGACAGTAGGCTGGCTTGCAAAATATGCTCTTGGGACATTAAAACAAATATATATTTATAATGTGGTATTCGTACACACACAAAAAAACAAAAACAAAAAAAAACAAAAAAAACCCAGAAAAACAACAACAAAAAAAAAGGTAGTAGAGGTACATACTGCTGGCTAAGGGTTAATGGAGGGTATTGTAATCATTGTAATTATCTACTGTATGCAAAAATGATGATCTGTCCTGTAAGTCTTCACTCATTCAATACACAACAAAAGCTTTAAAAACAAAAATATAAAAAGAATGAAAGTACAGTAAACCAAAGACTTTTGGACTCAGCCAAAACAAGGTTAAAAGGGCAATTTATAGCAATAAATGCACATTTTAAAAATGAAGAAAGAAACATCACCATCACCTTAAGCCAATATCTTTAATAATTTGTAAATGTACAGCAAAATAAACCTACAGTCACCAAAGAAAGGAAATAACAAAGATCAAAACAGAAATAAAAAAAAAAAAAA
>NW_006408638.1:9186736-9192650 GCF_000296735.1 Chrysochloris asiatica | reverse complement strand
AGAATCAAAAAGTCTAGAAGTTGGCCTTTTGAAAGGATTAACAAAGGAAAAGAAGAACAAGATGCAAATAATACAAATCAATGAAATAGGTGACGTTACAATAGAATCAACAGAAATTAAAAGATTGGTTACAGAATACTATGCAGAACTATACCCCAAAATAATTGAAAACCAAGAAGAAATGAATGCATTTCTAGACAAACACTGTCTATATAAATGAACATAGACTTAAGTAGAAAATTTGAACCACCTGCACATAAAAGAAGAAATTGATCAGGTCATGTAAAAACTCCCAAAACAACAAAACATTTCTGTCCCAGACAACTTTACTGGAAAATTCTAATAAATACTCAGAGAAGAGTGACACCAAATCTTCACAAACGAATCCAGAATATAGTAAAGAATGAAATACCCCAGAATTCAATTTATGAAGCTAGCCTAGCCCGGATACTAAATTCAGAGAAAGACATCATTAAAAGGAAAACTGTAGATCAATATCCTTTTTGAACACAGATGCAAAAATTCTCAACAAAATACTAGCCAATATAATCTAACAGCTAAACAACAACAACAACAACAAATTACATCATTACCAAGAAGGATGATAAATATCTGGTATGCAAATATAGGTTAACATTAGGAAAACAAACAACTTATTTTTCATGTAAATAGAACAAAGGAAAACACCACATGATCAAATTAATTGACTTTGAATAGGAATTTGAGAAAAATCCAACACCTATACCTGATTAAAACTCTCAACAATAGAGATATAGAAGGAAAATTACTAAACATAATTATGAACATATATACAAAACTAAAGGTCAACATTAGTGTTAAATGGAGAGAGACTGAAAGTATTCTCCTTTTGAATAGAGACCAGATAAGGATACCCTTTATCATCACTAAGATTCATAATTGTGCTGGAAGTCTTAGCCAGAGCTATAAAGCAGGACATGGAAATTAAAAGCATCCAAATCGGGAAAGAAAAAGTAAAGCTCTCTTTTTGCAGATGATATGATCCAATACATAAAAAATTCTCAAAAACATAGAAAGAAAATTACTGGAACTAAATAAAGATTCAGTGAAAGACCAACATTCAAAAACTAGTCAAATTCCTTATAATAACTAAGAGAACTCTCAAAAGGAAATCCGGAAAATATACTATTTTAGATAACCACCCCAAATATGAAATATTTAGGAATTAATCTAACCAGAGAAACATAAAATGTATAAAAAGAAAACTACAAAACACTGTAAAAATGAACCAAAAGAGATCTACATAAATGGAAGTATGTACTATGCTCAAGATAGGAAATCTTAACATTGTGAAAATGTCAGTGCTGCCTAAAGCAATCTACTAATATAATATAATCCTGATTTAGATTCCAACAATATTCTTTAAAGAAATGGAAAAACTAACTTCCAGTTTTATTCCGAAAGGAAAGGAACCCCAGATAAACAAAACTCTACTATAGAAGAATAAATAGTATATCCCCTTCTTAATCTTAAAACCTACTACAAAGCCATGATAGTCTGGGACTGGAACAATGACAGGCACACAAATTGATGTTGCAGAATTAAGAATGTATAATAAATTTATCCACCTATCGACAGCTGATCTTTCACAGGATGTGCTAAATGGGGAAGTGATAGTCTGATAAACTGATGAAATTCTGATGTGGCACTAGAGGATAAGCACTATACCTCAAGGTCAGTTTGAACTGCAAAGTTGGTGGTTCAAAATCACCAGCAACTCCTCAGAAACACTATACAGGGTTGCTATGCGACAGAAACGACTCAATGGCAAACAACAACAATTGAAAAAACTGGATATCCATTTCAAGAAAGATGAAACAGGATCAATATCTCAAATCATGTGCAAAAACAAATCCAATATGCATCAAAGACCTAAAGGTAAAACATAAAGTTATAAAGATCATCAATGAGAAAACAGTGTCAAACACTACATTGCACAAACACGTGATCAGCCATAACTGAAAACATACAAACAGTAGAATACAAACTATATGAGTGGGGCCTCCTAAAATTAGACACTATGGGCATCAAAGTATTTCATCAAAGAGTAAAAAGAGAAGCCATATACGGTGGGAGAGTGTTACTGGGGTTCAGGCCCAGAAGGAAAAAGTCTTCTGCATATGTAGTTGCCAAGAGACCATAAAAAAACAAAAAAAAACAAATTTAAAAGTCCAGGAATAAGTTTAAGAGACATTCATTTATTACAGAAAAAATAAAAGGGAATTTTATTTCTAGAGATGCCATATGATTACAAAAGAGGAAAAGAAAATAGCTATCTCCAGTTAGGGCATGCTGGGCACTTCAGAAATGCTGCACAAGAGGCTAGGGGTTAGAATCTTTTATTATCATGTGGTATACAAGTCCTGGTGTGGTGCTGTAGGATAAGCACTCGACTACAAGGTCAGTTAGAGCCATAAGGTTGGTGGTTCAAACTCACCAGCTGCTCCTTTGAAACCAAAGTTGCTATTAGTGGGAAAAGAGTCAATGACACTTAACATCAAAATTTCACAAGTGTAAGGACAGTTAAGAGTGCTATGCAGAAAAAGCAAAAGGTAGGAAAATCCACAGGTGTTGGAATGTCTGTTTCTTCCTAGATAACAAAGAGTTCCAGAGTGGGAGGAGGGAGCTTTCTCCTAAACATTGTTGATAAGTGCCATCAAGTCAGTTCCAACTCATGGGGACCCTGTATAGAGCTTCTGTTGAGAGGCTGATGAGCTTAAACCACTGATATTTTTTTGGCTCAAACTGAACTTGGAGTTCAGAACATTACCCTGCAGCACCATACCAGGACTCTATATGCATAACATATGCAGGACTAACATATGCATAACTAAAGCTGAAGGCTCCTTCTTGACATATGCTCCTTCTTAGGCAGAAGCACAGTAAATTTTTAGGTATACATAGCTAAAGAAGGAGCTGTCTGCTCCTTCCTAAATAGTAGGAGCAAGGGGATAGGATAAGAGGTATGGTTTTGAGATGACCTTGGCATAGTCATTTTGGAGCATTCAGTTTGTAGTCCTACAGTGATGAAGAAGGAGGGATTTGGCAAGGCCATATAAGGCACTGATCTCTAAAATTATTGAAACCTTCAACAAGAAAAAGATAAACACTCCAACTAAAAATGGACAAAGGTTGTCAACATACACTTTATAAAGGAAGACATTCAGACAGCCAACAAAACTGAAGAAATACAATCATTGTCATTAGAGAAATGAAAGTAAAAAAAATGAGATGTCATCTCTACAAAGCATTAATAGAAAAGTTCAAAAAAACTAAAAACAACAAGTGTTGGTGAGGGTGTAGAATGACTGAAACCCTCATACAGCGATCATGGAGATGTAAAATGATGCAGCCACTGTGAAAAACCATACGGCACCACCTTTAAAACTTGGAACTAGAAATGTCATATGATACAACTATTGCAACACTTAGTTTTTACCCTAGAGAAATAAGAGCTGTGATACAAATGAATATATACACACCCATGTGTGGTGATGTGGGTTAATGAGCTAGACTGCAAAGTCGTTTGAACTATAAGGTCAGTGGTTCAAGCTCACCAGTTGCTCCCTGGAAACCCTATGCAGGGTCACTATGCATTGAAACTGACCCAACAGCACTTAACAACAACAACATGTTCATCATATCACTATTCACAATAACAAAAACATGGAAACAAATTAACCAATCATTAATGGAAGAATCACAATGAATCTACAAAACACCTCATAATATGGATGAATTTGAAGGACATTATGATAATGAAATAAGACAAACACAAAACAACAAATATTGTTTGACATCCCTATTCTTAAAAGTCAAGTAGCAGGCGAGGCTTGATGGCAGTTAAGGTAGAGGTGCAGTGAAATTTGCCATCAGCCATACCACAGAATACCAGGCAAAGCAGATCCAGGGAAGAGCTACAAAACTCAGAACCACACAGCTAGAAATATTTTTAAAATTTGAAGGCTTATAGCTAGTAGAACTTGAAGCTGAAGTAAGAAATTGTGTACTTTTGAATCTGGCAGGCTCAGAGGCCTGGAGCCAACATCTTGGGTGAGACCAAACAGCGAGCCCAAGTGGGGGAGCAGATACACCACGGAAAACGCTGCGGGAACCTTGGAACAAAGGTGGCCAATACACTTTGTCGGTTTTGCTTTGCTCTGATCTTTTTTTTTTTTTTGGTGTCTCTTCATTGGCCCTCCCCACTGTTTGCACACCTCCATTCTGGTGACAAGAGGGGATGCCTGAGCAAGTGGACATCCCTCACCCTCACCGCTGGTGGGTTCTTCTGCCACGTGTGCGCACAGGTGCTATCAGCCCAAGAGCAGATCCTGAACGTTTTTTTGTTTTTGTTTTTTAATATGGGAAAGGCCAAGACAAGGCTATAGAGAAGGAAAGAGAGTTTAAAAACAAAAGACACCAAAAATTAAATTAAAGCCTGAGGTATAGCAAAACAACTAACAGTGGCAACTTGAAATTTCTCAGGCAGCTTTGAAAGCAAGAAGCTGAAGAGAAGATATTAAGTCATAATCATATTAGAATCATATTAGGCTACAGATTTTTTTTTCCTTCTCTCCCTTTTCTGTGATTATAGACTGTAGTATTCATTCTAGTTTTGTTGTTGTTGTTTTTTTTTCCCTTGCTTTTTTGTTGCTGGTGCTGTTTTGCTGTTTTATACTCCCTCTTCTACCTTTCGGGGACTCTTTCTCACCCTATATTACCCAAGTAGACATCAACTGCTGCCATATAGTCTAGCTACAATCACACTCTATAAAGCACCAAAACCCAGGCAAGAACCAAAACCAACAGCTGTATACTAGGGAGGCAAACAATACCTGGGAAAGTTACTCTGAGTTAAGCAATAAGAAGAGTGAAAAGGGAAGCCCACATCCTGGAAACAAACAAAAAGCATAAAAATTACCAAAACTCATAGTCAACTAAGTATTAAGGCACAGATAAACACTAAACATGTCCAAGAAGCAAAAGCAGATGACCATATCAGCACATGTCCAGAAACAAGATAAAATGTCTGTGACAAATGACCTAGAGGTAGACCTGGACTCCATTCTGGAAGGAGGGCAGGCCTTGGAAATGCCTGAGAAGGAATTCAGAAAAATGATTATAAGTGTTTCAAAACACTTTACGATGGAGTTGAGAAAAATAAGGAAGAAGTCAGGAAAGTACTACAGGAACAATCAAATAAGTTATAAACAGCATTGGAAACAATTCCAAACCAATAGAAAGAGGTCCAAATGATCAATAATAGAATATCAGAAATAGACAATACTCTGAAAGGGCAAAGGAGTAGAAGAGAAGAGATGGAAGGCAGAACCTGTGAGCTGGAAGACAAATCCCTCAATACCATTAAGATAGAAGAGCAAACATAAAAAAAGGATAAAAAAAATCTGAAGAAGATCTAAGATTCATGTTGGACAACATGAAGAGGATTAACTTAAGAATTGTTGGCATTCCAGAACAAGAAGAATCACACAAGTCCACAGAGGAAATAGTTGAAGAACTGCTGGAAAAAAATTTCTCTAACATACTGAAAAGGGAAAGGTTAAACATTGAAGTAGCACAATAAACCTCAGGAAAGATAGACCCCAAAAGAAAATCAAAGAGACCTATCATAATCAAGCTCTCCAAAATCAAAGATAAGGAGACACTATTGAAAGCAGCTAGGGAGACAGAGGTGTTACATACAATGGCAAGCAAGTCAGATAAAGCTCAGATCTCTCAGTAGAAACCATGCAAGCAAGAAGGCAATGGGGAGACATATATAAAATCCTGAAAGAAAAAATTTCCAACCAAGAATCCCTCATCCAGCAAAGCTATCAATCAAATATGACAGTGTAATCAAACATTCCAGGATAAA
>NW_006408638.1:9174676-9175752 GCF_000296735.1 Chrysochloris asiatica | reverse complement strand
TTTTAGCCGAGATCCATCTGACTTTGGTATTCCTAGTTCCATGTCCTCTTGTGAATCATGCTTGACTTTCTGGAAGTTACCTGTTGATTTTTTTTTTTTTTTTTGCTATAATTTTTTAATTATCTTCAGAACGTTTTATTTGCCTGTGATATTAATGATATTTTTATGCCTTCTGCATTCCTTTAGGTCTCATGTCTTTCTAATTGGCACAAATAGGTAGCTCTTTCAGTCAGTTGGCCAAGTAGCTGTCTTCCTGATTTCTTTGTATAGATGAGTAAGCACCTCTAGTGTTGCATCAGTTTGTTGAGGAATTGCAATGTGCAAATTCTGGAGCCGTATTCTTTACCAATGCCTTTACTTCAGATTGGACTTCTTCCTTCAATGCCATTGGTTCTTGATCATTTGATACATTTTGAAATGGTTGAACACAGACAATTGTTTTTTGTACAGTAACTCTGCATATTCCTTCCATCGTCTTTTGATGCTCTCTGCATCATTCATTATTTTGTCCTAAAAATCTTTCAATATTTCAAGACTAGGCTTGGATTTTTTCTTAAGTTGTTTCAGCTTGA
Organism: Chrysochloris asiatica; assembly: GCF_000296735.1. Taxonomy (NCBI): domain Eukaryota; kingdom Metazoa; phylum Chordata; class Mammalia; order Afrosoricida; family Chrysochloridae; genus Chrysochloris; species Chrysochloris asiatica. The sequence continues at coordinate 9,175,180 of NW_006408638.1, read as the reverse complement.
GAAATCCTGAGTATTTTTCCTTTTTGGTTTTCTAACTCCAGGTTTTTGCCTCCTTCATTATAATAATTGACTTTGTCTTTTTGAGTTGCTGTTTCAAATGTTCTGCTCAATTATTTTACTTCCTTATTTCTTCTATTCATTTATGCTTCTCTATGCTCATTGCTGATATCTGATGTATCTTGAATGAAAGCAGAGAACATTAGAAAGAGGTTTACCTGTGCTTTATTGACTACGCAAAGACATTCAATTGTGTGGATCATGACAAGCTATGGACAGCATTGCAAAGTATGAGTATTCCTGAACACTTAATTGTACTCAATTAAATCAGGGGCTCTGTACATGGACAAAAAGGCAGTTGTTAGAACAGAATATGGGAACATTGAATGGTTTAAAATTAAGAAATGTGTGCAACAGGGTTGTATTCTTTCATATTATTTATTCAACGTGTTGCAAATAATCTGATAAGCTGGGTTATATGAAGAAAAGCGTGGCATCAAGATTGGT
>NW_006408638.1:9161841-9172886 GCF_000296735.1 Chrysochloris asiatica | reverse complement strand
GGACTTACAAGCCTTCTAGTGTGGTGTTTCTGACTATTCCTTTCTCTCCCTCTCCAGTGTCTTCTCTGTCCTGCCTGGTCAGGGAAGCGCCACCCTCCCCAAACCATAGTATTTTCAATGACCCCATATGCATGCAAAAGCTGGACAGTAAATAAGGATAACCATAGAAAAATCGATGCTTTTGAGTTATGGTGTTGGAGGAGAGTATTGAACATGCCATGTGCTGCCAAAAGAACAAACAGATCTGTTTTGGAAGAGGTGTAGCCAGAGGGCTTCTTGGAGGCCAGGATGGCCAAACTTCATCTCTTGTACTTCGGACGTATTGCCAAGAAGGACATCATGTTTGGTAAGGTGAAGGGTCAGAGAAAACGAGGAAGACCTCCCCCCCTACCCCAATGAGCTGGATTGGCAAAGTGGTAGCAACAATGGACTCAAGCATGGCAGCAATTGTGAGGCTGGCCTAGGACCAGACTGTGTTTCATTCTGTTGTGCATACGGTCGCTGTGAGTTGGTACTGACTCAATGGCACCTAACAACGACATGCTCAAGAACAAATTTCAGTCTCTTTTGACATGAACCTTGGTCTTTTCTTTCTTTCCAGGTTGTTGTGTGTTTTTTTTTTGTGTGTGTGTGTGTGTGTGTTGTTTTGTTTTGTGTGTTGTTTTTTAATGTTTTGTTGTGAATTATGTGATAGTTTACATGGAAGAACATTAGCTTTACATTCATCCTATCGTATATCATTACATTACCATGGTTACAATCCCCTCCATGCATCATCAACCAACCAAAGGTATACCCTGCAAGCCTGCCCCCTGGTCACCAGCACACAGCTCCACTCCCTTTCTGGGTCTATAGTCCCCAGCTGCTCCATCTCTTCATGTCATCATCTCTGCCTCCATCTCTGGCAACATTGTTTCTTTGGGTAGAGTCCTGCACTCCGCTCTTTTCCCTTGATGATCCCAGGGACCACTGCTTCTGGACTGCAAAGTCAGCCACTCCCTTCATTTTGCTATGAAAAATCTACTTTTACATTTACAACCCTCATAGTCCTGACAGTAATTATTTACTCTTGTACTACATGAGTGCTATCCTCATCTCCTTTCATCAGTCCTGCCCAGACTGATTGGTTACTACTCACTGGGGATTCTGCCTTCCTCTGCACCCTCTGGATCTAGGCTCCCCCTTGAAAACTTGTAAGCCAGTTACTTCTTGCCTTTGTAGCCCCTCCCCCATTTTGGGTAGTTTTGTTTTTAATGACCTTTTGCCTTCTTCCTATGTGATGTTCCTTATTTTATTCCACCTCTGGGTTCTTTGGGCACTAGGGTCTAATGCATCAAATCTAATTTTTGATGCTCTCTAAATTTAGGTATGATATATTCAAGGTCATAATTTGGCTCTTATTGACTCATTTCCGTATTCTGCAGTTTCTCCATTAACTTGCAGGTTGTCTGTTTCACAGTCTTCCTCTGGTCTTGTTTTGTTTGATGACATTGAGCTTATCCACTGTCTTTTCCCACAATACTGTCATTGTTATTCCTGTGTATTCCATCTGGTGAGGTCCATGTGTATGCTCACTTTTATGCTTTTTAAGAAAAGGTATTTCCAACAAATAAGTTATTGGTCTTGCAAAATTTTATCATGTAATATCCAAGATCATTTCTATCACTGTGGTCATATTTTCCTTGGTTGCATCTTGGTTGCATGTTTGATCAATCTCAGATTGCAGATGAAATAATTATTCTTTTTTTTTTTTCATCACTGGCTCTAGTGGTTGGTGCATAAATTTGAATAACTGTGGTATTAACCTGTTTCTCCTGTAAGTCTATGTGTATGATCTAACACAGAAGGCATTGTGCTTCATGTTTGTACTTGAAGTGTTGATGATGACAGTGGCACCACTCCTCTTAATTTTTTTCTTCCTGACTTAGTAAACCTTATGATTTTTTAATTTTATTTAAAATGGCCAATAGCATTTCATTCCACTAATGTCTAGGATATCAGTCTTGATAGGTTTCAGTTCATTTTTGACAACTTCCAAAGTTTTTCCTAGATTCACACTTTATACATTTAATGTTTAGAAAATTAACAAATGGTTGTCTCTTTTTCTCCTCATCTTGAGTTTTGTCCCACCAGAAAATGCAGGTCTCACAATCCTTACTCCAGTCCCATTATTATGGTCAACTCTACTTTTCAGTGCTCCTTAGAAGCCAGAATAGCCAGACTTTGTCTTTTATACTTCAGACATATTGTTAGGAGGGGCCAGTCATTGGAGAAAGATATCATGTTTGGTAAAGTGGAGGGTCAGAGAAAAAGACTAAAATCCCAACATGATGGATTGGCACAGTGGCAGCAGCAATGGTCTTAGCCATAATAAGGATTGTGAAGTTTGCCCAGGGTCGGTCATTATTTTGTTCTGTTATACATAGGGTTGCTTTGAGTCAGTGCTGACTCAATGGCACCTAACAATAACAACTATTTTGAGGTGGCAGCTCTTACCCAGTCATATTTTGAATACATTCCAATCTGAGGGGCTCATTTTCCAGCTCTCTATATAAACATGTTTTGCTGCTATGTACAAATTTTTCTGTGGCTATATTTTCAGAAATGGTTTGCCTTTCTTCGTATCCTGTGTTAGTCTGCATCATTTCCACTGAAACCTATCCACCATGAATGACCTACATTGTATTTAAATACCAATGGGATAGCTTCCAATATGACAGCAACATTCAAGATACCCTGGTATGACAAACTGATGCATGAGTGGTGGTTAGACACCTAAACTGCAGTCATAATTGGTGACTAAATACACTAGAGGGTTGTTGTTGTTGTTATGTCCTATTGAGTCGATTCTGACCCATAGTGACCCTATATATGGTTTCCAAGGAGCAGTTGGTAAGCTTGAAGCACTGACCTTGCAGCTCAAACGACTTTGCAGTCTGACACAGCACCACACCAGGAGTCACATAGTAACTTGGGAAAGGGGAAAGGCAATATATGAGAAGATATATATCAGCCACAATATTATGGAGATAGAAGAAGATATAGGGTATAGTGAAAAAGTAAAAGGCAAGAGAAATAAATCCTGTTAAATATACAATGCTGGACCAGCTTCTCCTCAGAAAACCTATACAGAGTCACTTAATGTGGGAGCTGACTCAATGGCACTTAACAACCACATACAATTCTTCAAGGAACCCAAATGGAGTAGAGATTTATGTGTTGGACTACTAACTGCAAGATTAGTAGTTCAAGTCTACCAGATGCTCCATGGGAGAAAATTGAGACTTTCTGCTCCCATAAAGATTTATAGATTTGGAAATGGGACACTATGAGTCAGAAATAACTTGGGTGTACACTCTCTTACAATGTGACAACTAATAGTGCTCTACCAGTAAATCCATGGGCAGAATTCAGGCTGAATGGCTAAAGGAGGGAGAATGGGACTATATCTATCTATCTATCTATCTATCTATCTATCTATACATATATATATATATTTGGCAAAGGCTGTTTCTATATGTGTATTTAACTGTACTGCAAATAAATACATGTATGTATAAAGCATAGAGTGAGCAAAGTCATGAAAATTTCTTAGATCTAAACACACTGAGGAAATAAGTTAGTGAGCCTGGAGGTTCATGGCCATAGTCTCAGGGAACACCAAGGTTAATTGCATAACATAGCCCACAAAGACAATGTTCTTTAACCAAATCTGATGAGTAACAACTGGAGTCATAAAAGCTCATGGGTGACCATCTAAGGTGCAGCTATTTGTCTCTCCCCCTTCAGAGCAAAGAAGAGTAAATAAAATCAAAGGTGGATGAAAATAACTAGTTCAATGATCCTATGGACAATATGAACATTTCCCTATACATTCCAACTATGACACTAGAAGAGCTTGATGGTCCAGCTACGCGACCACTACCAACTACTTTAGAAAGGGACACATTAGAAGCTTATGGACAGAGTGTGAGAAAAATGTGAAACAAAGTTAAAAACCATAAAAAAATAAAAATAAAAGCAGACTTACTACTTGGTTAGAAAGTGGTGAAAGCTGTGAGACTATGGCCGTTAGTCATCCTTCAGGTCAAGTGTCAAACTCACACCTGTGGATCAGTTTTCAGCAAAAAACAGAAAGGTCTACAAAGGCACCAGTAACACTGGGAGGATATGCATTCCTTAGAATTAGCAACCATTTGTGACCAAAGGATAGCATTTACTCATGAACAAAGTTAAAAATATTTAGGAGATAAGGAGTAATGGGCACAGGAAATAAAGGAACTGGAATAAATGTGTGGTCAACACAAGAGATAACTATACACATGGACTTCATCAGATGGCATACACAGAAATCAAATTGACTACATCTGATGGAAAAGTTCCATATCATCAGCCAAAACAAGACAAGTAGCAGATTGTGGAACAGACCATCAATTGCTCATATGCAAATTCATACTGAAGCTGAAGAAAATGAGAACAAGTCCACAAGAGCCAACAGCTGACCTTGAATATATCCCACATGAATTTAGAGATAATCTGAAGAACATATTTGGTGCATTAGATACTAAAGACTGAAGACCGCAAGAGTTGTGGGATGGCATCAAAAACATCATACAGGAAGAAACCAAAAAGTTATTAAGGAGACAAGAAAGAAGGAAAAGACCAAAATAGATGTCAGAAGATACTCTGAAACTTGCTCTCCAGCGTAGAGATGCTAGAGCAAATGGAAGAAAAGAGTTGGTAAAAGAGCTGAACAGAAAATTTCAAAAGTCAGCTCAAGAATACAAAGTCAAATATTATAATGAAATGTGCAAAGATTTTGAATTAGAAAACCAAAAGAGAAGAACACGCACAGCATTTCTCAAGCTGAGGGACCTGAAGAAAAAATTCAAGCCTTGACTTTTGTTATTGAAGAATTATCTGGGCAAATTATTGGATGATGCAGAAAGCATAAAAAATAAAATAAATAAATAAATAAATAAATAAATAAATAAATAAATAAATAAATAAAAGATGGAAGGAATACACAGAAACACTGTACCAAAAAGAAATGGTTCATGTTCAACCATTTCAAGAGGTAGCATGTGAAGGAAGAAGTCCAAGGTGCATTGAAGGAACTGGCAAAGAACAAGCACCAGGAATTGATGGAATACAAAAGGAAACCTTTCAACAAAGTGAGGCAGCACTGGATGCACTCATTCCTCTATGCCAAGAAATTTGGAAGACAGCTATATGGCCAACTGATTGGAAAAGATCCATATTGCTGCCCATTCCAAAGAAAGGTGACTCAACGGAGTGTGGAAATCATTAGACAATATCTTTGATATCCCATGCAAGTAAAGTTTAATTAAAGGTAATACAGAAATAGTTGCAAGCATACAGTGACAGAGAACTTCCAGAGATTCAAGTTGGATTCACAAGAGGATGTGGAATGAGCGATATCATTGCTGATATCAGATGGATCTTTGCTGAAAGCAGAGAATACCAGAAAGATGTTTACCTGTGCTTTATTGACTATGCAATGGCCTTCAATTGTGTGAGTCATGGTAAGCTTTGGAAAACATTGCAAAGTATGAGTATTCCAAAACTTTTCATTGTGCTTGTGAGGAACCTTTACATAGACCAAGAGGCAGTTGTTCAAACAGAACATGAGAATACTGAATGGTTTAAAATTAGGAAAGGTGTGTGACAGGGTTGTATTCTTTCACTATACTTATTCAACCTGTATGCTGAGCAAATAATCTGAGAAGCTAGATTATATGAAGAAAAACATGGCATCAGGATTAGAGGAAGACTCATGAACAACCTGTGATAGGCAGATGATACAACCTTGCTTGGTGAAAGTGAAGAGGACTTAGAATACTTAGATCAAAGAACACCCTCTTCAGTATGGATTGCATCTCAATGTAAAGAAAACAAAACTCCTCACCAGTAGACCAATATACAACATTCTTATCAAAAGAGAAAAAATTGAAATTGTCCAGGACTTCATTCTTCTTGTATCACCCATCAACACTCATGGAAGCAGCAGTCAAGAAATCAAATGATGTATTTCATTTGGCAAATCTGCTGCACAAGAGCTTTTTAAAGTGTTGAAGATCAAAGATGTCAGCATGAGAACTAAAGAGCACTGGACCCAAGCCATGCTATTTTCAATAACCTCATATGCAAGGAAAAGTTGGACAGTGAATAAAGAAGATGAATAAAGAAGATCATAGAATAATTGATGCATTTGAGTTATGCTGTTGGAGGAGAATATTGAAAATACCATGGGCTGCTAAAAGATCTGTGTTGGAAGAAGTGCAGCCAGAGTGCTCCTTGAAGGCATCAATTGCCAGACTTTGTCTTTCACACTTCTGACATATTGTCAGGAGAGACCAGTTACTGAAGAGGGATATCATATTTGGTAAGGTGGAGGTTCAGAGAAAAAGAAGAAGTCCCCACAACAAGATGGATTGGCAGAGTAGCAGCATCAATGGGTTCAAGCATAGTTACAATTGTGAGGTTAGTCCATGACTGGGCAGTGTTTTGTTCTGTTGTACATTGGGTCAATATGAGTCAGTACCAACTCAATGGCCCCTAACAACAACAACAATAATTGTAACCAATAGCATGAAAAAAAAAGTATGAATGGAAAGTATGATTCACTTTGTTTAACCTTCACCTAATTCATATTTAAATCGTTAAAACTATACAGAAAGTGTACAAAATTGTTTGCTTATTTTTTTAAAGTTGTGTTCAAAGACCAGCTAGCTCAGAGTTCATCTTGCTAGCAGTCTTTTAAACAAGATGGAATTTAATGAAAACAACTTTGTGGAATTAATTGAAACTGGAAATGACTCTTGATTTGCTAATGCAATTCATAGAGCAAATCAAAACAGTGTCAGCTGAGGGGTTCTACTGGACCAGTTAAATTAACTGTAGAGCTGTCAACTCAGAAGGTTTTGGTGACTGTTTTTTGGGATTACAAAGGGTAAAGTTGATAGATTTTCCCAAAGGACACATAATGACCATGAGGCCTTTTTAGGGGGAAGTTTTAAGGAAATTGAAAACTGTATTCAGGAAATTTTCTCTTAAGAGATTTTACTAGAAAGTATATATATACACACATGCATGCAAATATATATATATATATATAGACATACAGGAGGGTAAGCCAAAAATACTACTACAAAATCATGGAAACCTTTATTTAATAAAAAAAAAAAAAAACTGAAGCTATTTTTCCTTCAAAAATTTTGTACAGACCTCTATCTCTATCTAGTCTATACACTTCCAAAGGTGGTGTTTCCCATAAATTTATAAAACTTCGATGCTTTGAAAAGATGTCAACTTATGTTTCATTAAAAATGTTATATCAGGCCTGGCCTCAAAAGAGTTTTTTCATGACACAAAAAATACCTTTAAAAATAATAATAAGACACCTTGAAGACACTAAGATAAGTGAGAAAACTTAAACTGTACTCATAAAGATTTGCATCCTGAGATACCATATGGAGCAGTTTTACTCTCTTCTATCAGGTCACTAAGGGTTGGAATTGAATACATGGCAGTGAGTTAAATAGTTGCAGTTGAATGTCCACAACTTGACTTTGACTCATAGTGACACCACATTGCAGAGTACAACATCCCCATAGGGTTTTTGATGTTGTAATCTTTATGAGCACTTTCTCTCATGGGGATTCAGGGTGAGTTAAAACAACTAAGCCTTTGTTTACCAGTTGAGCCCTTAATCACAGACCAGCCAGGGATCCTATTCATTCACTTTGCTAAACTATATTTGGTTAAAGTATATATTAAATCTATCCTTCATATCTTAGCAGATATATACCCAGAATGAACCTTAGAAGCAAAGATGTGGAAACTTCACCTTTAATTCTTTAGACGTGCTGTCAGGAGGGACCAGTTTCTGAGAATAGCATTATGCTTTGTAAAGTGGAGGGTTAGCAAAAAAGAGGAAGCAACACAGTGAGATGGATTGACAGTGACAAGCATATATATTTTGAAGATGATGCAGGACTGTGCTGTGTTTCATTGTACTGTGAAGAAGGTCAGTACATGAGTCAGAGCAAAGTTGATTTTACATATCATCAAAAACAGCATCCTTCAAAACAACAATGAATTTGACATACTAGTGAAAATTTGGGATTAATAACCCTAGTTTTGTTTCTTCTTTATTTACAATGTTCCTTTCCTTATTTCTGATATGGGGGTAGAAGGCAAACTTTCCAGAATTCTTTATGCCTGACATTATTCTGCCTGTGGACCTTCTGCATCATTGGGTTTGACATATTATTTATCAAAATTCCTAACTTCTTGAATATCTTAACTGTACATCTGCTCTATGTTGCCAAAGTTACTCTATTTTGAAGGTCTGGTGGAATTTTTAGGTTAATTGAAGTAGTTCCTACCTTAATATGAAAAATCAACATTGAATAAATGCTTGATGTGTATGATTTGCAATTACACAGTTTTAATATGACAGTGGTAAGTGAGAATTAAAAGTAATATGGATAATAAAGTACATTAGTAAAATCAAGATATTGTTGAATCCTAAATGCTCAAGGTCCTTGAATCATTTTTTAATCAATTTTCATCAAAGCTGCTAAGAGTAAAAGCAAATTATTAAATTCAGAAATTTATACCCACTTTTGGTAGGCTTCCACTGAATGCACTAGTGAGCTGAACTTGTTACAAAAAAAGACAGATTGATGTGAATACTTTACCATTTAAATTTTAAGTAAATCCCAATGATTTTTGCCATACTGGAAGATCAATCTAAGTATCCGCATTATTTTTGAAAATGTAAAATGCCTTTTGTAAAAATAACAGTTTAAAAATCTTGTGTATCTAGTCATTTTAGTGTTACAATCATTGCATTGCCAATAGAGGTGAAATGTGATCACACGTGTCAGTCTCAGACCTGCTCACAGCAAGTCTCTGCATGAACTGCTTTGTTTTTGTCAGTATAATCCAACTGCCAATTTTGCTCATCCTCCTGTCTCTAACTTGCTATTAGAAAAAAGAACACTCCAGCTGCTTCAGTACATTTTGTGCTTTGTGGGTTCTGTGAATGTATGCCCATGTTCAATGATATAGCTGTGATGATCTGTCCTCCTCCACAGTCATATATTTCTAAACAATCTATGAAGAAGCAGCTCTGAAAATAAAATTAAATCAGCAGGAATTAAATATAAGTGACTGTGATCTACAGCACTTATTATTGGCCACCCCCTGGAGTTTAATAACACCCACAATCCCAGACAAAACATAAAATCCTCACATTTTATTTTTTCTATTTTCATTTAGTAATAAATCTCTTCATCAGATCTTTATCACCTAAAGCAAAAAATATGCCATATAGAAATATTACCTAACAATTTAAAATCTTATGTACAGAGTCTGGGGAATGATGTGGGAGTAAGCAGATGCACTCAGTCAATTCTCTGCAACAAAGACATGGGAGACCGAGTAAAGCAGATGCACATGGTGATCCTGGAAACTTGAACATCAGATGATAGCACAGAGTGGTGGAATGAATGCCAACTGGAAGACGAAGCTGAAATGGACATTGAGAGAGAAGACAAATGGGTGGATTATAGGCTGGTATGGAGCAGCATGGCTATCTTAAGCTTTTGCAAGTGGCTGGTAATACAGCAGACTGTGGGCACAGAACTCCACTGGAGGTTGGTGTAAAGGGGTGCAGATCTTCCTTGTTGCCATTCCCTCCTGGTTTATAGGGGTATAGCCAGTCTCCATCCTCCACTGTCACCAACTCAGGAGCCAGTAACATCCCTGCTTCATAGCCTCTGTTCTGAACCCATCCTACACTACACTACAAAAACAGAGAATAGAGAGCTAACTATGTTCACACTTCTGTTCTCTACCACAAGTACAAGGAAAGAAGTGGTGAGTGTTTGAAAATACATCAATATACAATCATCAACTAAATATAAATATGACACCACTATGTCTTAGAAAAAAAATCAAACAATTTCAGTTTACACAAAGAAACAAGACAAAGTGTTTCAGACAAGTGACCAAAATACAGCGTGAGAAAATATAACACCAGAAATGGTATCAGACCTATGTGATAAGGATTTTAAAAGAACTAATTAGGCAACTTCAATGGATTGAGAAAACTTCAGATGAAATCAAGGAAAGCAAAGACAAAACTACTTAGGAAAAAAAAAGTTATAAGATAATTGAAAAAATGGGAACCATACAAAAACAGCAATTATAAAGCCAGAGCATTAACGCTAAGAAAATACATTGAAAAGGCAAAGATATAGATTTTAATCAATGAAAAGCTAAATCACTGAAACTTGAAGGAAAATATCTCAATATCCATCTGCAACAGAAAGAATCAGAAAAAAAGAACAAAAAATATGACAAAGTCTAAGATTTATGTAGGACACTATCAAAAGGAACAAATGATAGGAATTCCAGAACAAGAAGAGACACAAAAACCCACCCATAGACAATATTTCTCAAGAGTTGTTTGAAGAAACTTTCTGAACATCATAAAAGACAAGAAGTCAATTACTGAAGATAAACAAACTTTAAACAGGAGAAACCTAAAAAGGAAAACATCAAGTCATATTATAAACAAAAATTTCAAAAACAAAGATAAGGAAAGAATCCTGACGGTAGCACATGACAAATGAGAACTTTTTTACAAAGGAGAACTAATAAGACAAAGTTCTAATTTCTCAACAGAAACCATGAAACCATGCAGGAAAGAAGACAATGGAATTATATATATATAAATTTCCAACCAAGAATCATACAGTCAACAAAATTGTCCATTAAATATGATTTTGACATTACGTCACTTTCAGACAAACAGAAGTTAAAAGAATTTGTGAAAACTACTGACCTTACAAAAAAATATTAAAGGAAGTTCTTTGGACAGAGAACTAACAACAGCAGAAAACAACCTGTGATTAACATACGTGACAAAATCACCTAAATTCAACATAGATATAGAAGCATGCAAAGTAAAACAGAACTTTAAAGTTGAAAATAGGAAACTAGAGATATAG
>NW_006408638.1:9158549-9161516 GCF_000296735.1 Chrysochloris asiatica | reverse complement strand
TATAACATTTTTAACTTATTCATATATATGAACTTATTCATATACATACATATATCAGAATATATGTATGTATATATAATACGTACATAAAGAAGTTATATTAATAATGCACAGAATGTATATAAGCCTACAGTATATACATACAAATATATGTAATTAGTATTGGTGTCATATATTATTGTTGTTAGGTACCATCACACCATATAGTTGGTTCAGACTTATAGAGACACTACACATAAGAAAGGAGTCCTGGTGTAGCACTGTGGGTTACTGCACTGAACTACAAGGTCAGTTTGAACCACAAGGTTGGAGGTTTAAGCTCACTAACCACTCCTCAGAAACAGGGTCACTATGGGTCAGAACTGACTCGACGGCACTTAACAACAATAACAATGCATACAAGAATAATTTACTGCTCTGCCCAGCCCTGTGTCAACCTCACAATTATTGTCACATTTGTGTCTATAGTTTTTGATATTGTGCCAATCCATCTCACTGGAGGAATTCCTGTGTGGGATCCTTCTCATAACAAACCTATATAGAATTTCTAAGGGGTAGTTAGTGAGTTTGAACCACCAACTGAGAAGTTCAAATGGGAATAGTCCCTCCTAATCACAGATTGCTAAGGGGAATTCTGGCTCCATTTCTTCTAAGATGGGTTCATTTGCTCTTCTGGAAGTCCATAGTAATTTCAATATTTTTCTACAACAACCTAATTCAAACACATTGATTATTTGCATTATATATACAAGCAATATTTATAAAGCTAAGAGAAAAATTACTCATATTCAAAATAGATAATACGATGATTTTACAAATTCTTTTTATTATTTATTTATTTATACAAAGACCAAGTTGACTACTGATTTATGCTAAGAAAAAAATTACAGGACTGATTCATCTCAGAATTTTATTGAGCTGGAAAGAAATATTAGCTAATTTCCATACTGCAAAAGACATCTACAATATATTGCAGCTATCGTTGTTAGATGGCATGGAGTCTATTTTAACTAATATCTGTATCTTTGTTATGTGTTGTTTTAGGATCTGTTTAGTCAGTACCAACACATAGCAACCTTATGCGCAACAGAATGAAATGCTGCCGGGTCCTATAACATCTTGACTTGTAAGGAGCATTCTGCTGTAGTTCACCACAGATTTGTTATTTTGGTGGTCCATAATACTATTAATATTCTCATCCAATATCATAACTCAAATTCATCAACTCTTCTTTACTCATTGTACAACTTTCCTGTGCATATACGATTATTCAAAATACCACAGTGAGGGTCAGGTGATGCTCTTTGTGATAGGATAATTTCCATGTGCGTACAGGGAAACTCAGTTAATACCATTATTATTCAAATTTACACACCAACCACTAAAGCCAGTGAGGATGAAATAGAAGAATTCTACCAACTTCTTCGATGTGAAATTGATCAAATATGCAATCAAGATGTATTTAACATTACTGGTGATTGGAATGCAAAGGTTGGGAACAAAGAGGAAGGATCAGTAGTTGGAAAATAGGGCCTTGGTGATAGAAATGATGCTGGAGAATGTATGATAAAAATTATGCAAAATGATTGTTTCATTTCAGATACCTTCTTTATACAGCATAGCATAAGAGATGACTATACATGTGGATCTTACCAGATGGAATACATAAAAATCAAATTGACTACATCTGTAGAAAATCTCCATATCATCAGTCAAAACAAGGCCAGGGGTGGACGTGGAATACACCATTAATTACTTATATACAAATTCAATCTGTAGCTGAAGAAAATGAAAACAAGTCCACAAGAGCCAAAATATGACCTTGTATATATCTGACCTGAATTTAGAGATCATCTGAAGCACATATATGATACGTTAAACACTAAAGACCAAAGATCAGAAGAGTTTGTGATGACATCAAAAACATCATGCAAGAAGAAAGCAAAAAAGTCATTGAGAAGGCAAGAAAGAACGAAAAGATCAAACTGGATGTCAGAAGAGACACTGAAACTTGCTCTCCAGCATAAAGATGCTAAAGCAAATGGAAGAACTGAGGAGGTCCAAGAGCTGAACAGAAAATTTAAAAGATCAGCTCAAGAAGATAAAGCCAAATAATGCAACAAAATGTGTAAAGACCTGGAATCAGAAAACCAAAAAAGAAGAACACGCTCAGCATTTCTCAAGCTGGGGGGACTGAAGAATAAATTCAAGCCTCAACTTTCATTATTGAAAGATTCACTGGGCAAATTATTGAATGATGCAGAAAACATCAAGAGAAGATGGAAGGAATACAGAGTCACTGTACCAAAAGTAAATGGCTCATGTTCAACCATTTCAAGAGGTAGCGTATGATGAAGAGTTGATGATACTAAAGGCGGAATTTGAAGGTGAATTGAAGGAATTGGTAAAGAAGAGGGCACCCGGAATTCATGGAATAAAAATTGAAATATTTCAAGAAAGTGAGGCTGCACAGGAGGCACGCACTCAGCTATGCCAAGAAATTTGGAAGACAACCATCTGGGCGACTGATTGGAAGAGATCCATATTTGTGCCCATTCCAAAGACAGGTGACCCAATGGAATGTGGAAATTATTGGACAATCTCTTTGCTATCCCATGCAAGTAAAGTTTTGCTAAAGGTAATACAGAAATGGCTACATTGACAGAGAACTTCCAGAGGTTCAGGCTTGATTCAGAAGAGGCCGTGGAACGAGAGATATCATTGCTGATGTCCAATGGATCTTGGCTGAAGACAGAGAATATCAGAAAGATGCTTACCTGTGCTTTATTGACTACACAATAATTGCATGGATCATGACAAGCTATGGACAACATTGTGAAGTATGAGTATTCTGGAACATGTAATTGTGCTCATGTGGAATCTGTGCCTGCACCAAGAAGCAGTTGTTCGAACAGAACATGAGAACACTGAATGGTTTTAAATTAAGAAAGGTGTGCAACAAGGTTG
>NW_006408638.1:9156318-9157874 GCF_000296735.1 Chrysochloris asiatica | reverse complement strand
GGACATATTGTCAGTGGGGACCAGTCACTGGAGAAGGATATCATGTTTGGTAAGGTGGAGGGTTGGAGAAAAAGAGGAAGACCCCCAATGAGATGGATTGGCCAAATGGTAGCATTGATGGACTCAAGCGTGGCAACAGTAGTGAGGTTTTCCCAGGATCAGGCAGTGTTTCGTTCTATTGTGCATAAGGTAAGGTTGCTATGGGTCGGTACCAACTCAATGGCACCTATCAACAACAACAACAACAAGCATTAGGTGAGACTTAGTCCTCAGATGATATCTTTGTTCTTCAACACTTTAAAGAAGTCTTGAGCAGTAGATTTGCCTAATGCAATATGTTCTTTGATTTCTTGACTGCTGCTCTCTTGAGTGTTGATGGTGGATCTGAGTAAAATGAAATCTTTGACAATTTCAATCTTTTCTCCATTCATAATGGACACTGTTCATTGGTCCAGTGGTGAAGATTTTTGTTTTCTTTGCATATAGGTGCAACCCATACTGAAGGAAGGTGTGATTTAGGATCTTCATCAATAAGTATTATTAGTTTTCTTCACCTCAACAAGTGTAATTGTATCATTTGAAAATTTCTGATTGTTAATGAGTCTCCCTTCAATCCTTATGCTATGTTCTTCATAAAATCCAGCTTCTTGGATTATTTGTTCAGCATACAGATTGAATAAGTATGGTGAAAAATACAACCCTGGTACATACCTTTTTTCTTTCTTATAAGATTTTATTGTGAATTATGTGATAGTTTATATGGGAGAACATTATTAGCTTTATATTCATCCTATCATATTTCATTTCATTGCAATGATTATAATCCCTTTCATGCATCATCAAACAAGCAAAGGGTACACCCCACAAGCCTGCCCCCCAGTTGCCAGCACACAGCCCCTCTCCATCCCCATATCCAGAGTTGCCAGCTGCTCCATTTCTCCACATCATCACTCTGCCTCCATCTCTGGCATCACTGTTTCTCTGGGTAGGGTCCCACACTCCACACCTCTCACTTGATTGTCTCAGGGACCTCTGATCCTGGACTGCAAAGTCAAGCACTCCCCTCCTTTTGCTACAAAACATCTACCTTTATATTTCGAGCCCTCACAGTCAATCCTGATAGCAGTTATTCACTATTGTACCACAAGAGTCTTCTCCACATCTCCTTTCATCAGCTCCATGCAAGCAGATTGGTAACCACTCAGTGGAGATTCTACCTTCCCCCTCACCCTATGGAACTAGGTTCCCTCTTGAAAGATTGTAAGCCAGCAACTTATTGCTTTTTTAACCCCCGCCCCCTCCACTTTTTGGGTAGCCAATGTCTAAGTTGCCCATCTCTGTCAACCCTGCGTACCAAGGGGGTGGGGATGATCCTAGCTGTAAATATTTGTTCCCTCTTTTGAGCTACTACATCCATCCATACATATAGGTCAAGTTCATAAAATTGTAGCAAATTACTCTTTTTTTCCTCTTCTTTGTTCTTCTAGTTGACTTCTGATCATCCAGCCATTGAGACCATGTCAAATGAGTACTATCTGCAAGTATGGGGTATGGGT
>NW_006408638.1:9153772-9155184 GCF_000296735.1 Chrysochloris asiatica | reverse complement strand
AACATAATATTCCATTGTGTGTATATACTACAGTTTGTTTATCCATTCTTCAATGATAGGCACTTAGTCTGTCTCCATCTTTTTGCAATAGTAAATACTGCTGCTATGAACATTGGTGTGCATATATCTATTTGTGTTATGGTTCATATTTTTTGTGAGTAAATACCAAGTAGAGGAATTACTGGATCATAAGATATTTCTACTTCCAAACTTCTGAGTAAGAGCCATATTGCTTTCCAGAGAGGTGGGACCATTGCAATCCCAGAAATGTAGGAGGTTCCCAGTCTCCCCACATCCTCACCAGCATTTATTGTCCTCTACCTTTTAGATCTTTGCTGTTATTGTTGATGTGAGATGATATCTCATTGTTGCTTTATTTGCATCTTTCTAATGGCTTGGCGCTGTGGGTTTATAAGCTAGACTGCAAAGCCATTGGAACTGCAAGGTTGGCAGTTCAAGCTCATCAGCTGCTCCTCAGAAACCCTATACAAGGGCACTATGTGTTGTAACTTACTCGATGGCACTTAAAAACAATAACAATAACAATGGCTAGTGATGATGAACATTCTTCATATGTTTGTTGACTGCCCGAATCTTCTCCTTGATGAAGTATCTGTTCATGTCCTGTGCCCATTTTTAATTGGGTTGTTTGTCTTTTTCTTGTAAAGGTGATATAGTTTCCTATATATTCTAGAAATTAGTCTCTTGTCTGATGTGTCATTGCAAAAGATCTTTTCCCATATGGTGGGCTCCCTTTTCACTCTTTTGGTGAAGTCTTTTGATACACATATGTTTTAAATTTTTAATATGTCCCAATCATCTATTTTGTCTACTTTTGTTTGTGTAATTTTCAAAATGTTTGGTAGTCTGCATATGCCCTGTAATAGAACCCTCTCATTTGTCCTTATTTTTTCATTGATGGCCTTTATAATTCTGGAATTCACATTTAGGTATTTAATCCATGCTGAGCTGCTTTTTGTATAAGGTGTGAGGTAAAGGTCTTGTTTCAATATTTTGCATATTGCTTTCCATTTCTGCCAGCACCTTCTGTTGAAAAGACTCTCTCCTCCCCACTCAGTATATTTAGGAACTTTGGGAAAAAATCAGTTGGTTGTATGTGGTTGCATTAATTTCTGGATTCTTGATTCGGTTCTATTGATCAATGTATCTTTCATTGTACCAGTAACAGACTGTTTTGACCACTGTAGCCATATAGTAAATTTTGAAATCAGGAAGTTAGAGATTCCCAATTGTATTCATCGTCTTAAGCAGTGCTTTGCTTATCCTGGGTCTCTTTCCTTACAATATAAAGTGTGTAATTGTTTTGTCCATCTCTTTGAAGAATGTCATTGGAATCTGGACTGGGATTGAATTATATTCGTAAATTGCTTTGGACAGTATTGACGTTTTCG
>NW_006408638.1:9150741-9152361 GCF_000296735.1 Chrysochloris asiatica | reverse complement strand
CCTGACTTCTTACTTATTTTCCTTCTCTCCTCTCTGAACCATTTGAATTTGTCTCCATATTGTTCTTCTAAATACCTGCTCAGGCAAATCCAAAGCCTGCTTTTCTTCTTGTGGAAAGTCTATGTCTGCCTTGAGCTCATTTGTCTCAGTTACTCTTTTCTGTTTTTGGATATGTGCTGAGATCTTTTGTTGCTTTTTTTGGACATTTTTCAGTTGTAAGGTGTATTTTCAATGATTAAATGAATATATGTTACTGTGTTGTTAAATTTACTGAGTGGATGTGATATGGAGATAGGCTTCCCTTTTCACATGTGAAGCCTAGCAGATGGTATTAGCTCCTGCCCTGATGGTGGGATATTATGGGGTATGCTTGTAGCTTGGCTATATGGCCACGATTGCTGTCTCTTCTTGGCTAATGTAGGGAGAGAAAGCTCCCATCCCCAGGAAAAAATGTGATCAAAAGTACAAAAAACAAAAACAATATAAAAGCAGAGACAAAAATCAACACTCAAAAACAAAATTAAAACTATAACTGACTGATGTTTGCTCTGCAGGTCAGTATGCATGCACAGTAGAAACCTCCAGCAGTGGTTGCGGATGTCCACTTGCTCAGGCCCTCCACTAGTCACCACCATGGAGGTGCACAGATAGATTTTGATAAATTAATGGGAGAAAGATTGTCCACTATTTTT
Organism: Chrysochloris asiatica; assembly: GCF_000296735.1. NCBI lineage: Eukaryota > Metazoa > Chordata > Mammalia > Afrosoricida > Chrysochloridae > Chrysochloris > Chrysochloris asiatica. The sequence goes on along the minus strand of NW_006408638.1, from coordinate 9,151,669 downwards.
TATCTCTGAATGTCAGTTAAGTATCTCCAAGTGAACAGTGTAATTCTCAAAATATCTACGTCCTTGTGTGTAGTAGTTGGTGTTGGATCTTGCCTTTTATGTTGGGGGTTGTACAGAGTGTTCATACAGTTGGTCTGTATGGCCAGACCTACCTTTTCTTACTGGGTTAGGCAGTAATAAAAGGTCCTGCCCAGGTCAACTTATGTCTGGGTTCCAGATTCAGATATCATAAGCAGCCACCAAAACATCAGCCTGTGGAACCAATGGGGCTCCTCCTCTCTGTGCCATGGGAAAACTGTAGGCTCAATGCTGAACCCTTTTGGAGGTGCGCTACCACCATCGTGAAGGTGTCTGGGCTCAGCAGAGAGGGTGGGACAGGGGAGAGGAGTGAATAAATATGTGGAATTCCCCACACATCTTTTTCCAAATGCTGTTCTGTGATTTTTATCACCGTATCACTATCCGTTGAGCTGTGGCCCCACCCTCTGACCTCAGCCCAGGCCGAGTGGCTGCAGGGAGAGTCCTGCATCTTGATCAAATCCAAAATCACAACGTTTTCTTTTCTACAGTGATTTTTCCAGTGGTGGGTGCAGGAAACTGATGTCCTGTACCTTACACTAGATCCAGAGCTATGGAGCTGCTCTGTGAAAGCATCTCCTCTGGTTTATCCACGCTTCCCCCAAGGAACCTATCCTAACTGACTCTACTTCTCCCACCTCCAAACTGGAATTACCTTCAATATTCTTTTGACGCTTTGTGCTTTAGTCAAACTTTGCCCATATAATCCTTCAATATTATTAGTCGAGACTTGAATGTTTTCTTCACTTCGCTCAGTTTAAGAAATGCTAAGTATGTTCTTAACTTTTGATTTTCTAACTCCATATCTATGCACATACATTGTTTAATATTTGGCTTTGTCTTCTACAGC
>NW_006408638.1:9144206-9147627 GCF_000296735.1 Chrysochloris asiatica | reverse complement strand
TTTTCAATGGATGTTTACAGCTGTTTCTCTTCATTTTGAGTTGTGCCCCATCAGCAAATGAGGGTCCCACGGGTTTTTCTCCCAGTCTTTACTTCATTCATGTTATCATGGTCACCTCTACTTTGAGAAGGCATCTCTTCCCCAGTCACATTTTGAGTGCCTTCCCACCTGAAGAGCTCATTTTCCAGCACTATATCTGACAGTGTTTCTCTGCTATTCATAAGTTTTTCAGTGACTAAATATTCAGAAGTAGTTTGTCACTGTTTTTTCCTAGTCTGTCTTTGTCTAGAAGCTCATCTGAAACCTGTCCACTATGGGTGACCTTGCTGGTATTTAAAATACCAGTGGCATAGCTTTCAGAATCACAGTAACTCACAAACCACCACAATATGACAAACTGACAGACGAGTCATGGCCATTTGATTTCAAGTGGAAACTGTCACTTTAAATTTCAAGGAGATCTGTGCTCATGTGTAGTAGAACCCTCCAGGGGTGGGAGTGGGGTGTCCATTCACTCAGGCATCCCTTCTTGTCCCCAGAGTGGAGGTGCGACAGACATCGAGAGACCAATGAACAGATACCAAAAGAAAAAAGTCCACATCTGTGTCTCCATGGTCCTGTCAGGTGTTCATGAGTGTTCTCATCCTTCCCTTGCTTTGGTGTCTCCCAAGATGGCAGCCCCAGGAATTAGAAATCAATGGATTTCTTGACTCTGCTACAAACTCCCTCAGCTTCTAAATATTCCTTTGTATTTGGTTCAGTGTTCTAGCACCATCCCCTGAGCCTGTTTGGTCCAGTATCCTGTGTTGTTGCTGACCAAGTTCCTTACTGCACATCTACCCAATCCACCATCTTGGCTGCTGCTGACCAAGCTCCTTACTGCACATCTACCCAATCCACCATCCTGAAAATTGTTATTACTGTCTTTAGTTATTAGTGTCTGGTATATCAAAACTATTCTTTGGGTTGTCTATAAATTCAAGTGTAACATGTTCAAGGTCATATTTTATTTCTGGTAGACTTGTTTTTAAGCTTCAGCCTGATATGCCCCACAGTCTGCCCCTACCCTAGCTTTGGCTGATGATATATACCTTTAGACATTTCTTCCCACAGATGTAGTCAATTTGATTTCTATGTAATCCATTTGGTGAGGTCAATGTGTATAGTCATTTTTTAAAAATATAAAACTATTTACTGACCACTGTTCACCAATATTTATAATAAAGTAAACAATATACAATTGGATTAACATTCACTTTACTACAAAGTTACTTTTCCTGGTTTCAGCTGAACCAGTAAACAAATACTAAGAAAATTGAACCTACATGTAAGGAATGGGATGGGATAAAACAAAAACAAACAAACAAACAAAAAACACAACAGGCCAATAGTTTACAAGATTGTTCACCCATTTATGTCAGCAGGTCCTAAACGGCAACATTTCTAACCATCGCATTAAATACCTGCTAGATATTTAATTAGACATTAATACTGGCAAGGTATTAGACAATCCACAAATCATGACCTTTTACTAAGACACAGGGATTCCAACTTTCTGTAAAGGTGTGACTCTCTAAATGGATCAAAAGCCCATTTAACTCAATTTTGTTTGGCTTATTTAAACATTATTTGTCCAGTTTTCTTACCTGGGTAGGGAGGTTTTTAGCAGAGGTAAGATTTCCCATTCAGGAAATTCACAAATAAACAGTTTCAATTATATGACTATATCGATAATGATGTTTCAAGTTGTCCAATTAATTACTGGATCATTTATTTGATTTGAAAGTTTATGGCTTAGAATTGTTTTCAGTTTGACTTGAGATCTATTTCTTGAGTTGTGCAGATTGATAGCATCCCTGAAACAATACATACAAACTTACCCATGACTATGATGCCGGTTTTGTACAGAAGTTTTGTTTTTGATGAATGTAAAATCAAATCAAATAAATTTACATATACACAGAAACAATGCAAAACCCAGAATGATCCTTAGGCATGTATTTATGGGTTAAACCCAAGTTCTGATTCAGTAATGACTAGGTAAAATTTCCCAATATTTAGAAAAGCTATACTCTAATGAAGAAGAAATAATAAACCATGTTATCAAATGTTGTTTTTTTCTGATAAATGAAGCAACTACAGAAAGCTTTTATTTATTTGTTCAAAATAATCAGTGCTATTGATGCAACAAAAAACCAAACAAAAACCCCCAACCGCTCCCCCAATACTACTTCAGAACAAACATATCAAACTTGATTTTCATTAGAATTTAGTTATTCTTCACACTAATAAATCAAAAAACAAAAAACCAAGACCTAAATTTAATATATATATAAAGCAATGCAAGCAATTATTGAGCTTCATCTTGTGGACAAGAATGCCAAGTTAGTCTCTCTTCATAAAACTCAATTACAATTTGAGGGCATTTCATGTTTGCCTCTTTTGCCAGCACCAAGTCTGCCTCATCTGAATCCTTCCATTTCATGAGAAACATTAATTCTCCACTGCTGTCTGTGACACCAATTATTCGCTCAGGATCAAGACCTCTGGCAAAGCCCCTTGGTTTTTCAGCAGCATCTCTTTTTTTCTTTGATTTGCTGTCATCAGATTCAATGTCAGATAAAGATTTCAGGAATGCCTCAATTAATTCTGAGCAATCTAAATTTTCTTCAGATTCCCAAATATTATCAGCATCTGTAAATCCCTTCCGCTTCAGGAAATACTCCACCTTCCCATTAACTACACGTCGGTCCAGCACTTTTTCTACCATAAACTCTTCGAGTTCTGCTTCTTTGACTTTTTTACACTTTTCCATTCTGTTTCTTTCCATTTTTGGGAATGTAGTTTTATTGGAGGCCACTTTTTATTGCAGACTTGAAGAGTTATATTCGCTGCTTCCAAGCTGCTACAGCTCCCCAGTCTGCGGAGTCTCCTGCCCTGAGCACTCCAGTTGGAGCCACATCTGAGGAGGAAGAGGCTGGGGAACTGCATGCTGTGCCGCCACCAGGAAGAGAAAGCTAGTCATTTTTTTATGGTGTTTAAAAAACATATTTACAATGGTTTTGCAAAATTCTATCATGCGATACCCAGCATAATTTCTATCACTAATTCATTGATTGAGCCTTCCTCTTTGTTTCCAACTTTTACATTCCAATCTCCATTAATTATCGATATTATCTTGATTGCATGGTTGATCAGTTTCCCACTATAGAAATTGGTTGTTGTTGTTGTCAGGTGCCATCGAGTCGAAACCGACTCATAGCGACCCAATGCACAGTAGAATGAAACAATGTCCGATCCTGGGCCAACCTCACTACTGCCGCCACACTTGACGCCATCAATGATGCCACCTGGCCAATCCATCTCGTTGGGGGTCTTCCTCTTTTTCTCTGACCCTCCACCTTACCCAGCATGACATTCT
>NW_006408638.1:9130322-9141920 GCF_000296735.1 Chrysochloris asiatica | reverse complement strand
AATCACCAGTAATGAGCAATACATCTTGATTGCATGTTTGATCTATTTCAGATTGAAGAAGTTGGTGGAATTCTTCAATTTCAACATCACTGGCTTTAGTGTTTGGCGAGTAAATTTGAATAATAGTTGTATTAATTGGTGTTCCTTATATGCATAAGGATTTTATCTAGTCACAGACAGTGCTGTACTTCAGATAGATCTTGAAATAATCATTTTGTTGATGAATATAACACCATTCTTCTTCAATTTATCAATCTTGGCATTGTAAACCATGCCAATTTTGTATTCAAAATGACAAATACCAGTCCATATCAGCTCTAATGCCTAGGATACCAATTGTTATGTTATCGATTTAATTTTTGTCAAATTTTCTAAGATTCATATATTTCATGTTCAATTTATTAATGGATGTTTACTTGTTGTACAGAGTAAAACTTCACCATGGGTTTTTAAGTCTAAAATCTTTATGAGAGCAGATTGTAATGTCTTGCTTCCATGTGTTATTGGATGAGTTGAATCTGCTTTTTGATCTGCATATGTTGTTGTGAGCTGTGAAGTCTAATTCAGAAATATAGTGATCCTATAAATGATTTCCAGAGTCCTGGTGTGGTGCTGTGGATTAATGTGCCAGATTGCAAAGCCTTGGTAGGCAGTTCAAGCTCACCAGCTACTCCTTGAAAACCCTATCAGGGCTGCTATTGGTTGGAATCAACTTGACGGCACTTAAGAACAACAACATATATGATTTCCAAGAATGACTGGTGAGTTTGAACTGTTGACCTTGCAGTTACTAGTCCAGTGTGTATCCTACAGTCCCATACAACCAGGATATATAGCATGATAAAATAAGAATCTAGTGATTGCTCCCTTGAGTTGGTATCAATAATTTAGATACTTTTTCAGATATGTAAGTAATTAAACTGAATATTTAAGGTGAACATTATTCATATGTTTCAATATATAAATTCTTCTCTGACCAGATTTATTCTTCTGGCCCCATAAACTGTTGATGTCAGTCAGGAATGTAGATTTCTTCTGTATAAGTGTTTGTCCATCATCTTGCGTAAACATCTATTGTATTAGCAAGTACTTTTCCTTGCTTCCTACTCTCTTTCCTTCCTTCCTTCTTTTTGCTTTAAGTTATTACTGAAATATTTTAAAGATAAAACAAATATATAATATTACAAATACAGTTTTGTAAGAACTATTTAAAAAAATTATCCAGAATTAACTTTCAATTTACATATAAAAGAATAAGTCAAAAGGTAATAGATTAAAATCATAGAAACCTTTATTAAACGAGTTATACAAATTTGAAATTATTGTTTATTAACATATCCTTCATCTATACCTAGCCACTTCTGAAGCTGGTGTGGTATGGCACTGTTGGATAAACACTGGACTTCTAACCACAAGATTGTTAATTCAAATCCATCAGCTACTCCTTGAAAGCCCTATATAATGGTGCTATGGAACTGAATGATTTGACTGCAGTTAACAGCAACAAGAACAGCCTTTGCCTAAGAATTCTGTGCTCCTTGGTTTATACCACATCAAAACAACTGTTTTGGAATCCTCAGGGGAAATGAAATTGTATTCCTTTTAGATGTTAATTGATTTGGGGAATAAAACTAGCCTAAAGGGGCAAGATAAACGATGTAGGGTGGATAAGATAAGACTTCCCAAGAATTGTTTATAGGGTAACCTTTGCTATCCTAGAAGGAAGAATGAGCATTGTCATTGTGAGAAAAGAAAAAAAAAAAATCCTCAAAACAACTTTCCTGGCCTTTTTCTCACCAATACGGTTTCTAATTTTCTTATAACTTTTTCACAATAATTCCTGTTTCCTTCAAGAAATTTATCAAGATTATGCCATTGGAATCCCCCCAAACAGCTGCCATACTCTTCTGGGCTCACCATCTGCCTTGAATTTAACTCACCTAGCAGATCCCTCAGAATCCATGGTTTTGCTGTTCCTTTTTATTGAAGTCACCCTTACACAAGTTTACTACTGAGAGAACTTGTCCTCAACCATCCACTTTTCTTCAGAGACACATTTAAACTTGTTCTGTTTGGAATAAACCCTTTCATATATGAAATGGGTCCCAAGTAACAATATTCTTTACTTACCCTCATATATAAGCATAGGGATTATACAATCGAATGACCTTTCTATAAACAAATACATAGCTTCAGGAAAATATGTGGATTTAAAATTTTTATGGATGTATGCTACTTACTGGAAAGATTCAAATTTATACACCTGAAAATTATTAAAATTCTGATAAAGACAATATGAAGGTAGATTTCAATGCTGAAGCTTTCTGGAGGAGATGGCATCTATGGTCATAATGAAAGTTACAAAAGAATTTAATTTATCAGAAAATAATGAAAATTGCTAATTTTATGAGCAGTTCAAATAAAGGTGAGGCCAGTGTATTCACCAGACAGGAAGGAGATCTGTTTGACAAAAGTAGAGAAAGCAAAATGTGAAAAAAACATATCTCAGGGCAAGTCTTTAGTTTTCTTACCTTATCTCTAATATTATGTTCTTATTTTATCTGTCAAAATCCTGTAATATAATTGTTTTTACAGTGTTAACCTCTGTATTCTGTATACTCCCACTAAATTCTACAATTACAAAGACTGAAAGCAATTTTGTGGTATAATGAAGGATGTAGGGCTCAGGCAGGGTACTATCCAAAGAACAATACATGCTTTTGCTTTACCCAATTCTCCTGAAGCAATTGTTACCTAAATTGTCAAGACTTTCATGCCAATTAGCTGTTTGCTGAATTGATATATAAAATATACCAATTTCTCCTGCTGTTAATGTAACCCTTAAGAACAACCTACATCTTAATTGCTGGTGCATGTGCTCCAGTTATTTTTAACTTGTAAATTCAATAAAAGGCAGAAAACAATACCTCAAACCTGCAGGAAGATAAATGGGAAAGCCTTGGCTTTATTTTTGGTCCTTCTATTTCTGGAGATTAGAAAAAATATGCAACCTTGGATACTATGTTGTTGTTGTTGTTATGTGTCTGGAGTCAATTCTGACTCATAGTGTCCCTGCACAGGGTTTCCAAGGCTGTAAATCTTTACGGAAGCAGAAAGTTTCATCTTTCTCCCGTGGAACAGCTGGTAGTTTCGAACTGCTGACCTTAAGGTTCACAGCCGGATTCGTAACCACTATGCTACCAGAGCTTCTTTAAGGGCTCTAATACATGGCATATATATACTTTGGAACATGGTAAAATAAAAATGCACAATAAATAGAGGATATTATAGATAAGAAAATTAAACATCAGAAAACAAAGAAGTGATTTTTCAGGATTCTGAAAGTGGACTTTGAAGAAATACAGAGAAACTGATTTAGATTTATATGCTGAGAGGTGTTTATATAGTGGTTTATAATTACTGCAAATTTTATCTCCCAAAATAGACTGAAAATTATATGATGATAGAGATAATATTCTGTACCAGGGATATCATAGCTCCTTAACCAATACTGTTGAGAGAATAGATGGATGGACATCATTTCACAGGAAGCGTTAAGCACACTTTCTGAAAAAGTGATAAGCATGGATTGATGATATGCAATGAAAATAATACATAAAAGGTCAGTTCACAAAATCTCTGTAAAACTTTTCCATAAGTAACTTCATATTTTGGCAGGGAAATAGCTGATTCCATTGCATTATTAAAATAATAGTGAACCAGCTGGAATCTCTTTGCTATTCAGACCCCTTTTCTCATAATGACCTTTTCATAAGCCAATGCAAGCAACTAAGAATCCTGACAACAAAACATTCTGACCCAATTATGCCATTTGCAGCTGTTTCAAAATGGGATTATACTAGACCCAGTAAATGAAACTTAAAGAAAATAGGACTCATTCAAGAAAAGGAATACCTAACAATGCCATGTTTTCTGTAGGCGTTTATATTCTGTGTTTTTCTTATGATTATGATCTAAAGATCCCAGATTCCTTTGAACTCAGAACCCATGAAACTTTTGCAGATAGTGCTTCATACTTTCATTAATTTCCACATTGCTCATTAGCTCTTCCAAGCAGACACTTTTGACAGTCCTTTTTCTCTCAAATCTCTCATCAACTGAATGCTTACATGGCCTGAATAGAACTAGTAATTTGTATGCCGAATTGCCAAAATGCAGCTGTTACCATTTCCATGACTGTACATAATTATCTTAAAATACAGGTTCTTCCAATGAGATGTAAGAAACTACAGGGTAGAAAATGACCATTTGTCCCAGGATCTGGCCCACATACAATAAATCACCCTCACCTGCGTTCCTTACTGCTTCTTCTTTTAATCTATTATCAATGCAAAATTCAGTTGTAATAATGTTTAATTTTCTCTTAAACTGATTTATGGCACTTGCTTCAATTGCCATACAGCCCTCCTTGTTTTTTACATTTATTATCCATTGAGCAATATCTAATTAAAATCATTCAACTAAAATTAAATTATACAGGAATAAGAAGTTGCAAGTCCTGTCTCATTCTAACTGATGCTCCTGAATCACATATAAGATTAAGCTCTTTCCTTTTCCCTACACCTCCTAGCAAGGGCAGCTCTCTGATAAATAAGAACTTTTAAAAGTTCTGGATGACCTACAAAGCTCTATGACATATTCATAAATTGATTAACTTTAGTAAAAAATAATAATTCTTTAAATGTTCTTTCACTTAATTGTATTCATGGATTTCTATGATGTAGTTTTCTCATATCTGTGAAAAAATTAAATAACTCAGTTCATGCCTGTACTTAGTTAGAATTATCTGATGCATACCCAAAGTTTATACTCATTCAAGTATTTTGTAAATTCAGCAAAAAAAAATATGGTTTTATGATTATATTTTCCTTGTCCTCAGATAGTCAAATAACCAATTAATTTTATTTAAAGTATCTGATTAGGCTATGCATTATAGAAGTCATTTTAGTTTATCATCTACCCATAAAATGTATTTAATTATTTGGGTTAATTGACAAAAACCTAGATTTAAGTATAATTTAAATTTGTAAGTTTAAGATTCTCATTGAATCTTAATTTTTCCTTATCAAATATTTTAATTCACTGAAAAAAAAAATAATAACCACCATGATTTTTTAAAATGTGACTTCAAGAAACCACCTAAACAAATAAAATTTCCAGTTTGTCGATAATTCAGGGAAGGATTGGTGTTGTTTTGTTGTGTCATAGAGATGGTTCTGACTCATTGCAAAGCTGTATAGGGTTTCTGAGGAGCAGCTAGTTCAAATCAGTCTTAGAGCCCGGTGCTTATAATATAGTGTCATACCAGTACTTTACTGGGAAAGATACTGGGACACAAATTGGAGGTGGAAGTCAGAAAACAAGGAATTACTTATGGTCAGTCATATTCTGGTGATATAAGCAATAGTGCCATATTGATAAGTAACTTAATTATTTGTATCTCTTATGTTCCTTTAAAATGTAATAACAGTTTACAAAATGCTTTGTCAGTTGACCAGAAAAATTGGTGTCATTTCCAAGGATCTTCTTTATTTTCAAAGATGTATTCAGGGCTTGCTTGATTGGTTTGTGGTGTGCCGTCCAGTTGATTCTGACACTTAGTGTTTCCAAGGCTATAAATCCTTACGGGAGCAGAAAGCCTCATCTTTCTCCAGCGTAATGACTGGTATTTTCGAACTACTAACCTTGAGGTTAGCAGCATAAGTCATCACCACTAAACAACCAGAGCTCCTTATTTCATGTCAATAAGGAAATGTAATTAATTATGAAGTTGATCATGTTTTCTGTACTCCATGTGTCTGTTCTCTATAAAATATAGTTGTGCTTTGAGAATTGTTTAAAATGCAATGAATTCTTTGAAGTTTGTCTCACTAAAGACAATAAAAGTTATTGGAAAAAATAATAGGGAATAAGATTTTTGTTCTTTTATTCTTATTGTTTTGCATTTATATCTGCTCTTTAGCTCATGCTTTAAAAGCTTCTTATGATGCAGTGGATAATATTCTCCTCTTCTTGTAAAATCAGAATATTTACCATAGCATCTCCAATGCATTCAACACTTGTGATATAAAATTATTTGCTGAATTGTAACTTCTTCAAAATACACTAAGTATAAAATAATTAACTAGCTACTAAAACAAAAAACAATTTTGGCTATTACAAGTGAGATATGTATAAAGATATCAGGTAGTGTATGATATCTGAAACTGCTTGAATTCATTCTGTTATACCAGATCTGCTATTATGAATCAATATTCTATCAAGAATCCTAATTAGACATGATTGCTAATAGTAAATGTGATTTTCTTTACTTGAGTTTTGTACTACTGCAAATATTGTTACTATAGTAGTGTTGATATGCTCATAGTTTTGATTGTTAACTTCTCCTTCTTCCACTGATATTAATTAAATCATTCAGTGTTCTTTCAAATCCACTTAGCAGTCACACTGTGATACACATCAGTCCATAGATGATTGAATACATTACTTCTCAACTGTTTGGTTACTTACATTCTTGAACCTGGCAAGCTACATGAGAAATGAATTAGTCTAATATGTTGCCTCTACTAAGATCATATTTATAAATAACACAGTCTGGATAGATAAATCTATGACTTATAACCCTTCATTCCATATATTTAATTCGCTTGTGGCAATGTTTCTTTTTAATAATTATGGCAAAACAAAATCATTGATGTTATAGTTAACATACAGATATAAGTTCTTGTGGTTATTGTTAAAAGCCATTGAGTCATAGGAGAGACCAGTAAGTTTGAATTGCCAAACCTTTTAATTAATAGTCCAGTGCTTATTCTACAATACCACAGTGGAACCCTTACAGATATGTGTTGTTGCCAAGCACTGGACCACAAGGACGGTTTGAACCACAAGGTCAGCATTTCAAATTCACGAGTGGCTTCTCAGAAACCCTGTACAGGGATGCTGTGGGTCAGAACTGACTGGATGACATTTAACAATAACAAGGTACTGTCTAGTCAATTCTGAATCATAGTGACCCAATCGATGCACAACAGAAAGAAACACTGCTCAATCATGCACCATTCTCACAACTGATGCTATGTTTGAGCCCATTACTTTTACCACTGTGTCAAGCCATCTTGTTAGGACTCTTAACTCTTTTTCACTGACCTCCATTTTACCAATCATGATGTCCTTCTCCAGGGAATGATCACTCATCATAATATGTCCAAAGTATTAGAGATGAAGAAACATTCTATATACAGATATATAGAGTCCTTGACATGCCCTTTGTGGAGCAGTGTGGCTCTGTGGGATAAGCACTGAACTGCTAACCACATGGTTGACAATTCTAGCCCACCAGCCACTCTTCAGAAGAAAGATGAAATTTTCTGCCTCAGCAGAAATTACAGGACTCAGAAACTTGGGTCACTATGGGTCAGAACCAATGCAATGCTAATTAACAATGACAACATAATGTCCTCTAAGGAACTCTGATGTCCCATTAAGATACTAACCAAATGCTCAGCAGTTGGAATCTCTCAATGAGAGAAAGATTAGGCACTTGACTTCTATAAAGATTTGTTGTTGTTGTTGTTAAGTGCCATCGAGTCAGTTCCGACCCATAGCGACCCTGTAACAGGGTTTCCGAGGGTGTAAATCTTTACGGGAGTAGAAAGACTTATCTTTCTCTCACAGAGCAGCTGGTAGTTTCGAACCGCTGACCTTAAGGTTCACAGCCTGATTCGTAACCACTACGCTATAAAGATTTACAGCCTCAGAAAAACCAAGTGGACAGTACTACTCCGTCCTGAAGGGTCCCTATGAGTCAGAATTGACTTGATGGGAGTGGGTTTCATTTGGTTGTTAATATGTCTTTTATCTCAAAAATAAATATTTCATAAAATGTCTACTATCATCACAACTCTTAAGATTTGGGTTTTTTGTTGTTATTTATGTTATTAGGTGTTTTTTAGCTATTTCCAACTTACGTTGTTGTTGTTAAGTGCCTTCGAATCAATTCTGACTTATAGCAACCCTATATAGGGTTTCCGAGAAGCAGCTGATGGTTTTGAACTGGTGAGCTTGTGGTTCACAGTCCAGTGCTGATCTTACTGCACCATACAACTTCAGTCTGACTGGACTCTATTAACTTAGAATGACACACTGCCCAATCCTGCAAGTGCTATGTTTGAGATCCTTGTTGCTGCCACTGTGTGAAATCATCTGGTTGGGGGTTTACCCCCTTTCCCCAAATCCTATACTTTGCCAAGCATGATGTTATTCTCCAAGGACCAGTCTCTCTTATAATGTGTCCAAAGTACAAGAGACAAAATCTCGCCTTTCTTGCTTCTAAGGACTATTCTAACTGCACTTCTTTCAAGACAGATTTGTTCTTCTGGCAGTCCAACTTCATAATTCTAATGCATTGATTTTTCTAAGGTTTTCCTTGTTCATTGTCCAACTTTCTAATGCATATGCAGCATGGGTAAGGTGCACCTTATTCCTTCAAGTGACATCTTTGCTCTTCAACACCTAACAACAACAACAACAAACAGACTGTATAAATACGGTGAAAGAACACAACCCTGGCCCATACATTTCCTGATTTTAAACATTCAGTTCCCCCTTGTTCTGTTTGAATGAGTGCCTCTTCATGAGAACTATTAAGTGTTCTGAAATATCCATTCTTCACAATGTTATCCATATTTAATGTTGTTGTTGTTGTTAGGTACCATCCAGTCAGTACCGACTTATAGTGACCCTACTATGCACAGCAGAATGAAACACTGCCTGATTCTGAGCCAACCTTACTATCATTGCCACTCTTGAGTCCATTGATGCTGCCACTTGGCCTACCCATCTCGTTGGGGGTCTTCCTCTTTTTCTCTGACCCTCCACCTTACCAAACATGATATCCTTCTCCAGCGACTGTCCCTCCTGACAATATGTCTGAAGTATGAGAGACGAAGTTTGGCCATCATGGCCTCCAAGGAGCACTCTGGGTGCACTTCTTCCAAAGCAGATCTATTGGTTCTTTTGGCAGCCCATGGCACTTTCAACATTCTCCTCCAACACCATAACTCAAAAGCATCAATTTGTCTACGGTCTTCTTATTTGCTGTCCAGCTTTCGCATGCATATGAAGTTACTGAAAATACCATGGCTTGGTCAGACACACTTTAGTCCTCAAGCTGACATCTCTACTCTTCAACATTTCAAAAAGGTCTTGTGCAGCAGATTTGCCTAATGCAATGCAATACATCGTTTGATTTCTTCACTGCTGCTTCTGTGAGTGTTGATAGTTGGTCCAAGAAGAATAAAGTCCTTGACAACTTTAATCATTTCTCCCTTGACAAGAATACTGTTTTTTGGTCCAGTGGTGAGGATTTTGTTTTTGGTTTGCATGCTGCTTTGATGTTATGCTAGCATTATATTTAATACCAGAAGGGTATCCAGGGTAGACAGGTTTCAGTGAAGCTTCCAGACTAAGACAGACTAGAAAGAAGGAGATTTAGACTATTTAAGAATGCTTAACCATGGAAAATCTTATGAATATTAGCATGCCATTGTCAGATATAGGGTCAGAAGATTAGTCTCATAGGATGGAAGACACTCAAATACCATTGAGGAAGACCAGTCTCCTCAGTGTAGAGTTGATCATGATGACTGAAATGGATTAAAACTTTCAGGACCTTCATCTGCTGATAGAGCACTCCCCAAAATGAGGAGAAACAACTGCAAACTCCATTAATAATCAGAATGTGGGATATACAATATATGGATCTAGGAAAATTGTAAATTGTCAAAAATTAAATGGAATGCGTAAATATCAATACCTTAAACATTAGTTAACTGAAATGGTCTGGTATTGGCAGATTCAAATTTGAAAACCACATGGCTTACTATGTAAATAACTAGAAATTCAAAAGAAATGTCATAGCATTCTTCATCAGAAATAATATTTCTATATCTATTTTGAAGTACAATACTATCTATGACAGTGTGATACTCATATTCCTACAAGGAAGACCAATTAATACAACTAGTACTCAAATCTACACACCACCAAAGCCAGTGATGATGAAACTAAAGAATTCTACCAACTTGTTCAGTGAGAAATTGATCAAACATGGAATGAATATATATTGGTTAGTGAAATGTAATGGCTGGAAACAAAAGAACAGTGAACAGTAATCGCAAAATATGACCTTGATGACAGCCTAGAAAAATTGATATAAGCAATCAAATTTGGAGAGCAGGGAAAGACCTCAATATCACATTCAGATCATTCTAAATATTCTAAAAAGCATTAAAACCAAGTGAGTGAATTTATCATTTATGGACTCCTTGTGTGGTGCTGTAGGATCAGCACTGGACTGTGAACAACAAGTTGTCAGTTCAAATCCACCAGCTGCTTGTTGGAAACCCTATACAGGGTCACTATGAGTTGGAGTCAACAAGATGGGACTTAATAACAATAGCAACAAGGGCGCTAAGATTACTAATGATTTTTTTTTTTCATATTCATTCATTTATGTCTGCATTTACATATTGGAGTCCTGGTGTGGTGTTCTAGATTAAGAACTGGACTTCTTTTTGTTAAGTGCCATTGAGTAAGTTCGGACTCATAGTGCCCCTGTATAGGGTTTCCAAGGAGCAGGTGGTATGTTAGAACTGTCAACTTTGTGGTTCACAATCCAGTGTTGATCCTATAGTGCCACACCAGGAGTCCAAGGTACTAGAAGCTATACTGAAATATCTGCACCATGATTGACCCTACTGGTATTTAAAACACTGGTGGCATAGCTTCTAGTATCACAGCAACACACAAACCACCACAGGATGAGAAAATAATAGAAAAGTATTGAACATATACTTAGTGGTAGTGGTGGCGTACCATTGAGTTGGTTCTGTCCCATAGTGACTCTATGTAGGGTTTCCAAGGCAGTAAATCTTTACAGGAGCAGAAAGCCTCATCTTTCTTCCATGAAGCAACTGGTATTTTCAAACCACTGACCTTGTGATTAGTAGCCCAATATGTAACCATTGCAGTATCACAGCTCCTTGAACATATACTTACGTCTTCATTAATTTCTCTCAGTCATATGTTGCAGATTTAAATGGATAAATCTTGTGCCTGATATGGAGCTGTAAAATAAGCACTGAACTGCTCACTGCCATGTTGGTAGTTGAAGCCCATCAGACACTCATCAGGAATACTTACAGTGTAGCTGTGAGTCAAATTTGGGCCCCTGGCACATAACAACAATAGCAACATCATTTAAGTACTTTAATCTTAGTAGAATAAAACCTTTTAAATTCTTTTTACTTTTCATAAGTTTGTTAGAATTAGGAAATAAATAATGTTGCCATTGTTGTTAAGTGTCATCAAGTTGATTCCTAGTCAATGCAACATTGTTTAGGGTTTCCAAGGAGCAACGGTTAGTTAAACTGCAAAGTCGACAGTTCAAACCCACTTCCTTTGTGCCAGAACCAACTTCTTGGCACTTAACAATGACATATTTACTTTTACATTGTTCAAAAGCAACTGGAAGAATTGATGAAGTAAAAGAACTGAATAGAAAATTTGAATGAT
>NW_006408638.1:9123343-9125782 GCF_000296735.1 Chrysochloris asiatica | reverse complement strand
GCCTGACCCAAGCCATGGTATTTTCAATAACCTCATATGGATGCGAAAGCAGGAAAATGAATAAGGAAGATTGTAGAAGAATTGATGCATTTGAATTATGGTGTTGGAAGAGAATACTAAAAGTGCCATGGGATGCCAAAAGAACCAATAGATCTGTTTTGGAAGAAGTGCCGCCAAAGTGCTCCTTAGAGGCCAAGATGGCCAAACTTCGCTCTCATACTTTGGACATGTTGTCAGGAGGGAACAGTTATTGGAGAAGACTATCATGCTTGGCAAGTTGGAGGGTCATAGAAAAAGAGGAAGACCCCCAACGAGATGGACTGGCCAGGTGGCATCATTGATAGACTCAAGTGTGGCAGCGGAAGTAAGGTTGACCCAGGATCGGATTTTGTTTCATTCTGCTGTGCATGGGGTCGCTATGAGTCGGTTCCGATTTGATGGCACCTAACATAATCACATCATGGACAAAATATTGAATGGTAAAGGAAGTAAGAAAAGAAGATGGAAGGACATACAGAGCCATTGTACCAAAAAGAGTTGGTCGATGTTCAACCATTTTGTAGTTGCTGTTGTTAAGTGCCATCGAGTCATTTCCAACCCATAGCGAGCCTGTATATAGGGTTTCCAAGGAGCAGCTGGTGAGTTTGAACCACCGACCTTGCAGTTCAAAAGACTTTGCTGTCTGATGCATTAGCCCACAGCGCCACACCAGGACTCCATTTTAGGAGGTAGCATTTCATCAAGAACTGATGGCATTGAAGAAGGAAGTTTAAACTGCACTGAAGACATTAGCAAAAAACAAGGCTCCAAAAGTTGACAGAATACAAACTGAAATATTTCAACAAACTGATATAGCACTGGAGGCACTCACTGATCTATGCCAAGAAATTTGGAAGACGGCTACCTGGGCAACTGAGTGGAAGAGATTCATATCTGTGCCCACTTGAAAGAAATGAGCCTCAATGGAAAGCAGAAATCATTGAACAGTACCAATAATATCAATACAAGTAAAATTTTGCTGAAGATAATTCCAAAGAGTTGCATCACTATATTGACAGGGAGCTGCCAGAAATTCAAGTCAGATTGAGTCAACATGGAACTTGGGATTTCATGTTAGATGGATCTTGAGTAAAAGCAGACAATACCCAAAAGAAGTTTGTTTTTGCTTTATTGACTACACAAAGAAAGGCATTCGACTATGTGAATCATAACAGTGCAGTTTAAATTGTGGGTAATATTGTGAAGAATAGGTGTGAAGGGTTTTGTGCCTGGGTTGTATCCTTTACCATGCTTACTTGATCTGTATGTTGAGCAAATAACCTGAGATGATGAATTATCTGAAGAAGAACATAGCATCAGGATTGGAGAAAAACTCATTAAAATGTCTGATATACAGATGACAAAACCTTGCTTGCTGCAAGTGAAAAGGAGTTAAATATTTACTGATGGAGATCAAAGACTACAGTATTCAGAATAGATTATACCTTAATGTAAAGAAAACAAAAACCCTCACAAGTGGGTCAATGACTAACACATCCTGATAAACAGAGATAAGATTGAAATCATCAAATACTTCATTTTGTTTGGATCTGCTATCAATGCTCAAGGAACCCTGGTAGCGTAGTGGTTACGAATCGGGCTGCAAACCACAAGGTCAGCTGTTTCGCAGGAGAAAGATGAGGCTTTCTGCTCCCGTAAAGATTTACAGCCTCGGAAAACCTGTACAGGGTCACTATGAGTTGGAACCGTCTCCATGGCACATGACAACAACAACAACAACATCAATGCTCATAGAAGCATCAGTTAAGGAATCAAATGATATATAGCATTTGGTAAATCTCCTGAAAAACACCTCTCGAAAATGTTAAAGAGCAAGGATACTTTGAGACTTAATTGCACCCTACCAAAACCATGGTATTCTTAACTGCCTCATTGTTGTTGTTGTGAAGTGCCATCACGTCGGTTCTGACCTACAGTGACCTTGTATAGGGTTTCTGAGGAGAACTGGTGAGCTTGAACCACCGACCTTGCAGTTCAAACCACTTTGCAGTCTGGCGTATTAACCCACAGTGCCATACCAGGACTCAACTGCATCATATGCATGTGCAATTTGGACAATAAATATGGAAGACAGCCGAAAAAATGATGCATTTGAATTATGCGAGTTGGCAAAGAATATTGAAAGTATATGGGCTTCCAGAAGAAATATCTTTCTTGGAAAAAATTCAATCAGAATGCACATTAGAATCAAGGATGGTGACACTTCATCTCTCATTCTTTAGATATGCTGTCAGGAGAGATCAGTCCCTGAAGAGGACATCATGCTTGATTAAGTGGAGGATTAGCAAAAAAAAAAAAAAAAATGAACCCCAAAAAAGATGGACTGACACAGTGGCAGCAATAATGGTCTCAATCATAACAGTAAACATGAGGATAGTA
>NW_006408638.1:9122683-9123243 GCF_000296735.1 Chrysochloris asiatica | reverse complement strand
TCTCAAGATGGAACACATAGAAATCAAATTGACTAGATCTGTGGAAAGAGAAGATGGAAAAATTCCTTGTCACCAGTGAAAACAAGGCCAGGACAGACTGAGGAACAGACCATCAATTACTCATATGCAAATTCAAACTGAAACTGAAAAAATGAAAACAAGTCCACGAGAGCCAAAATATGACCTTGAATTTATCCCACCTGAATTTTGTGATCATCTGAAGACCAGAAGAGTTGTGGGATGACATCAAGAACATCATACGTGAAGAGAGCAAAAAGTCATTAAGAAGACAAGAATGAAGGAAAAGGTCAAAATGAATGTCAGAAACTTGCTCTCCAGAACAGAGATGCTAAAGAAAATGGAAGAAATGAGAAGGTCCAAGAGCTGAACAGAAAATTTCAAAGATCAACTCAAGAAGATAAAGCCAAATGTTATAATAAAATATGCAAAGATTTGAAATTAGAAAACCAAAAAGGAAGAACACGCTCAGCATTTCTCAAGCTGGGAGAACTGAAGAAAAAATTCAAGTCTCGACTTTCGTTATTGAAAGATTCTCTGGG
>NW_006408638.1:9119757-9122323 GCF_000296735.1 Chrysochloris asiatica | reverse complement strand
GAAAAACTGACAGATGTATAGTGGATCCAAATATTAGAAGATTAAAATGACAAACATTTATACTCATAAACTGATTGTCAGTTGAAATTCTTCATCTGATCCAGACCTGACTTGGCTGGGTGAATCAAATTTAAGTGGCAACAACTGGGTATAACTTCTTTTAGAAAGGAGCTCTGAGTTAGCTAGGGTAGTCTTCATGTATTCTTTCTTGCACTCAGACTTATAGGGCAAAAGAAAAATCAACTAATTCGAGAAGATTATAGGCAGAATAGCACATCAGGGAACACATGTGGGATCCCCAGAAATGTCCATTAAATGAGAGCCAGTATGGAGTGAAGAGGCATTTTACAATTTATTACAATTACAATACAAGTATCACATTTACTTGAAATACTAATAGTGGTAATAATTGTAATCATCACCATCTTCATACCGGGTAACAACTAATGATTGAGAACTGTGTGCTACATATCCTTAAAACGCACAGCATTTAATAACTAATTTAATTCAACAACACAAATCACTCAGTGAAGTAGGTATTACCATACTTATCCAATTTTAAGATGCATTTTATCACATATTTCAACTTTTGGTTGTGAGCTGAGTGAGGGTTTGCAGGGCAGATCTTTGGTTTTATATTCAACCACTCATATGCTTTGTTTCACTGCAATTACTGCATTCTCCTCCATATACCATTAGTTAATAGTATTTGCCTCTATTCTCTTTAACTACTGCAAAAAAAAAAAAAAAAAAAAAAAAACAAGAGCTATCCAGTAATATTTGCCACTTTTAGTAACATGACTTCTAAAGCATTAATCTTTCTTGAGTTAATTGTGTTATGCTGATGGAATATGTGTAAGATTTCAAACAACACACATGGGATTTCTTAAGACCTGTACTTAGAACTGCTGTATACCATTGGCCCAAACTGGTCACATGCCAAGAAGTCCTTGGACCAAACTAGCAAAGAAGTTATAAAGAGGATATGAATGCAGGGAATGGTGACAAACTGGGTCAACCAACTAATCAATTTGTCAATATACAAACTTCAATAGTATTTATGAGAGTGAGTAAAAAAATAGCTGAAATCTGTTTGTATTAACACCCATCCATGTCTACTACTAATGAGATCATTGAGTGTACAAGTGATAGTATAATATGTAGCAAATGATTTGCAAATCAGTCAAGGCTCTGTCTATGAAATATAACCCATGACAAATTTCAGTTTCAAAAAGTTTGTGAGAGATAGGTACCAAAACAACTTACAAATAAGAACAAACAGAAATGTTTGGACATCTGCAACAAAATTTGGACTGATAGTCTAAAGAAGGTTAAAGGTTCTTTAAAAAAAAAAAAAATTACTGGTGACAAGACATGGAGTCATCCTGACAAATCTGACTGTAAACAGCAGACTATGGAATGGAAACATCCTCAACTGATGACTAAGAAAAAGTTAAAAAATCAACCAATAGCTGGAAAATGATGCTTACAGTTTTCTAGGATTCTCAAGGACCAGTATTTGAACACTATCTTGAAAAATATTCAACAATCAACAGTGCTCATTATAGTGAAGTGCTCACTAAACAGCTGAAGACTATCCTTAGGATTAAATACAGAGGACTGCTATTTACGGGCTTTGTGATCTTGCATGACACTATATGTTCACACACCTCTGTCCACACTGTTAACACTCTGCAGAAACTTCCCATTGAGGGGTAAAAGCATCCTCCCTAAAGTCCTTGACTTGCTCCATTGGAATTTCACCTGTTTTGTCCCCCTACAGCAGCCCTTCGAGAAGGAATATTCACCTCTGATGAAGAAGTGAAGACAGAAGTGCATTCATGGCTAACAGCTCAGCCTAAAACATTTTTTAATAAGGAAATATGAAAGATTGTTGACAGATAGACAAAGCGTATTAAAAACAAGGAGATTATGTTGGAAAATGATGTCTTTGTCTTTTCTACAATTTGATTTAAAAAATTCTACAGCCAGAGTGGGTATAATATTTGACTCACCCTCATATATTATAAAACACATGTGAAGTAGATTTATTGAGGGAGAGAGAGCAAGATTATAATAGGAGGCCTGATAATCATAGGAGCCAAATGAATGAAAAGTGATGTCATTTTTGATAGGGGAAACTAGGTGTAGGTTTCTGTATCCACATTAAAGAAATATTTCAAAGGAATTATAAAGATTCACCTTTATAAAAGATAAATTTTATAAAAACTTGTTTTATTAAAAGTGGCAAATATTATTGGATCCCTTTTAACAGACAATTTGGAGACCTTAATTTCATCCCCCAGTGTAGAGAGAAAAATGCTATCTCTATTTGCCCAGATCTTCAGAGATTAATTAAAATTGCTGGTCTGCTTCTCAAGGGATTTTTAGCACTTCCTAAGAGATTGTCAGAAGAGACTCTGAAACTTGCTCTCCAGCATAGAGATGCTAAAGCAAATGGAAGAAGTGAGGAGGTACAAGAGCTGAACAGAAAATTTCAAAGATCAGCTCAAGAAGATAAAGCCAAATATTATAATAAAATGTGCAGAGATCTGGAATCAGAAAA
>NW_006408638.1:9113575-9119657 GCF_000296735.1 Chrysochloris asiatica | reverse complement strand
AAAAAAAAAAAAAAAAAATGAACCCCAAAAAAGATGGACTGACACAGTGGCAGCAATAATGGTCTCAATCATAACAGTAAACATGAGGATAGTATGCTTTTGTTAGATGCCTTTGAATTGATTCCAACTCATATGTGCAACAGAATGAAAAACTTCCTGGTCTAGCACTAACCTCACAATCCTCGTTATGCTAGAGCTCATTGTCCTGACACTGTGCTAATCCATCTCATTGGGGGTCTTCCTCTTTTTTACAGACCCTTCATTTTATCAAGCATCCAGTGCTTTCCCATGGACTGGTTTCTTATGATGATACGGTGAGGGACCAGGTAGTATTTTATTCTACTTTGCACAGGATCGTTGTGAGTTGGACCCAACTCAATGGCTTCTATGAAGAAATAAATGTAGATATAGGATATCTTCATGAATTGGGAGATACGGTATTGTGAAAACATTGATTTACCCTAAATATATATAGAGATAGATATATAAATATGTAGCTATGTAGATATATAAATATTTAGACATATAGATAAAGTCCCAATAAAAATTGCAGATTGCTTTTGAAAACATCTCTAGTTAATTCTAAAATTGTATAAAAGAACATACTAACAGTCCTTATGATAACTGATTTCAAGACTTATTACAGACAAGTAATTAAAAGAGTGTGATGCAGTGCAAAGTTAGACATGTGAATGAAGAGAACACACACCTAGACATATACTTATGTGGTTAATTTAATTTTGACCACTTTCTGAGGTATTTCAATGTGTAACAACTGGATATCTATTAAAACTTTTTATAAAAGAGCCCCAACTATTTTATCATGCTATTATAAAAAGTATTCAAATGGATCATATTTAACTATGTGTGTGCATGCGTGTGTGTGTGGGCAGGATATAAAAAAAAAAAAAAAAAAAAAAAAACCTATGATACCGTTGCTCAACTAGTAACAGAACACAATTTGTCCTGATATCTTGGATGCCTAGGATTCAAAACTCTGTTTTTCCCTTATTTGAACCAATTTAGTTCCAGAATTAGAGAATTATTTTTCTATCTCAAAATGACAATTACTTATTTGGTCTCATATAGTTCCAGAATTAGAGAATTATACCTTGTTCTCAAAGTAAAAATTAACCTGTACTCTTAATTTCTATGTTAGTGTATAGAATAAATGTGGCATTCATTCATTAATGAACTGATACAGAACTAGATATTCCTAAGTCATGTAGCTAAAAATACATTTATTTGAAGAAAGAAAGAGTAAAATTTTCTTAGAAATGACTTTCTAAGAAATTAGCCTAAGCAATTTTTCTTTAATATTGGGAGGGGATTTTTGATAATTTGAATTTAATATTTATAGTCCAGATTGCCACAGTTTGTGATGTTTTTAGAAAAAGTTTGTGATATAGTCCTATATAAAAAGTACATGTTATCATAAAAATTACAATAGTCAACCAGAGAAATAGTTACAAACTCAACAATTTTATTTGAAAACAAAACTACCATTTTTTTCAAACTTCAAATAGGTGCCAACAATTAACGTATCAAAGAAAAAAGGAAGGAGAAAAAGTTCAAATGTAAGGATCTTGAAATTAAATTACAAAGAGATATAGTATGAATAGATTCAAATTAGCAATTTATTCACTCATTTGTTAATTTCTTTATTTATTCATTAATCATACATACTATTAGTGTTGTTATTGTTAAGTGCTGTGGAGTTGGTTCTGGCATACAGAGACCCTGTATAGGCTTTCCAAGAAGCCGCTGGTGGATTTGAACTGCAATGATCTAGATGCTTGGGATATAGTTGTTTTGTTTTTGTTGTTGTTGTTGTTAAGTGCTGTTGAGTTGATTCCGACCCATAGCAACTTTGTATTCAGTTTCAAAGGAGCAAGCAGCTGGTGAGCTTGAACCACTGACCTTGCAGTTCAAATGACTTTTTAGTCTGACACATTAGCCCACAGCGCCTCAAAACAATCCTGTACAGGGTTCCTAAGGAGCATCTGGTGGATTTGAATCACCCACTTTTATGTTAGCAGTCCAGTATTTATTTCACAGCACCACACCAGGATTCCAGGGATATTATTATTGTTATTAAGTGCCATGGAGTCTGTTCCAACTCAACAACCATGTTTAGGGTTTCTGAGGAGAGGCTGGTGGGTGTGAACCTTCGACCTTGCAGTTAACAATCCAGTGCTTACTCTGCAGTGCCACACCAAGACTTCACCAGGGATATAGTAGTTAACAAAATTCTGTATTAATGGAAGTGATACTCTAATGGATGAACAACAACAACAAAAAAATGAACTGATAGAATATAATGTACTGGAGTCCTGGTGTGGCACTGTAGGGTACACACTGGGCTGCTAACCACCAGGTCAGTGGTTCAAATACAACAGTTGCTCCTCAGAAACCACATACAGCATTGCAAACCAAGTCGATAAGAGTTAACAACAACAACATATAATGAATGTACTGAGTATCTAGTTAATTTTTAAATACATAAATCTGATGATAGAAGGTGACTTGGAGGAAAGATAACATAGTATGGTCAGAGAAGGACTTTCTGAAGTGGTATTTGAGGAAAAAGCTGAATGAAATGAGGTCTTACATCTCATAGAAAAGGATGTAAAGACAGTAGCTCCTGAAAGGGCCAGAGGATATGACATTATTAATAAGTTCTGGAAGTCAAAGTTGTAATACAGGGTTGCTTAATCTTAGCACTACTGATATTTTAGGACAGATAATTATCTGTTTAGATTAGGGATGTCATTAGCATTGCTGGAGTTTTAGCATTATACCTAGTCTGTCCTCACTAGATACAAGTAGCAACCTATGGCTTATACACTCAGTTGTAAAAATTGAAAGTATTTCAAGAATAGTAAAAACTTTCCCCTGGTTGACAGAATAGCTCTGGTTGAGATCTATGGCTGTAACAAAGGAAACAAGAGGGAGAATGACAGGAAATGAGGTCAGAGATGGAGAAAAGCATCAGTTTTTATAGAATCCAGAAATAAATTTTATGTAGCCTTATTGTAGTGATTTGAGTAGCAGAAAGTTTATCAAGGTCACTCTGACTAATAAGTGAATAAAAAGTTGTTTGTGAGCAAACAAGAAAAAAACAAACAAACAAACAAACAAAAATAAAGTCTGGTTAGTATTCTATTGCAATAATCCAACTGGGAGATAAAGAGTTCATGGGAAAAAAATGGTAGCTGAGGAAATGTTGAGAGATGTGGAATTCTGAATCAATGTTGGATAAAAGTTAACATAATTAGTTGTGTCATATTCATATAAAAAGAATCATGGTTATTTTGTTGTTTTCTTACGTTTCACCTGGACAACTGGAGGAGCGAAACTGTCATTTATTCATATAGGAAAGTATCTGGTGACATGGGGTTTCGGCATAGTCAAGGTATCTCAGGGTTATAATTTTATTTTTGAATATGTAACTTTGAGTTGATTATTAAATATACAGCTACAGTTATTTACTAGAAATCTGGATACAAATGGCTAAAATACATATGAAAGGTTGGTGCTGGTGATATAAATTTGTGACTGCTCACCATCTATGTGATTACTCAGGGAGTGAGTCCAGATAGATGAAAGAAGATATTCCTGAACTAAACTCCAACACTTCAATAATTAGAGGTCTGGAACCAAAGTAAAGATATTAGGAGATATTAGGAGTAGTATAAGAAATTTAGAGAAGAATATTTATTCTAATTGAATATATTTCTACAGAAAAATTTGAAGAATTCATTAAGATTGGGAAAGGTCCACAGGTCCTGAGAGAAGAAAATAAGACAGATTATGTATCAGAATTATATATAGTGTCTAATACTTTAGGACACAATAAACATCAGTCCTGGTATGGCTCTGTGGGTTAATGAACTGGACAACAATGTTGGTTGGAACTGCAAGGTCGGCATTTCAAGCTCACCAGCTGTTACTTGAAAACCCTATACAGGATCGCTATGGGTCAGAACAAACTCTACGGCACATAATAGCAACAGCATCAACTTTTTAACTGAGGTTTTGAGTTTTGGCAACTAGACGAATGCTAGGGCTCTTATTCAAAAGAAATAAAAAAATTATGTGACTAGCTTAAACTATAAATATTAGTGGTAGGCATGAAATGAGTTTAATGTGACACAAGATGGTATCTTTGTAAAGATATTTGACAGAATGTTGGAAATGGGATAATGAGTAAAGTGAAATTTATCTATTTTGAATGTATTAATCAAGTAGATATGCATTGATGGACGTTGACAATTATAATGATTATACTAATGCAAAGACAAACAGAAAAGGAAGAAATCAAGTAGAAGAATTACACATTATACTTGATCTTCAAGGATTTATGACTGAAGAAATTAAGAACATTAGAACTTGGCAATGGAATCAAAATCATAAATTCAATATAAGCATAAAGAAATATTAAGAAATGAAGAATTAGAATTTTTTGATAATTTTTATTGGAAACTCAAAGAATTAAACATAAAAGATACCTCTGAGGCCTCCACATATTTAAGAAGAAGAACATCATGATTATCCTTAGAAAAAGGAAAAGGGGCTGCAGTGGACAGAGGGATAACATATTTGGTAAGGTGAAGTGTCAGAGAAAAAGAGGCTGACCCCCAGTGAGATGGATTGGTAAAGTGGCAGCATCAATGGACTCAAATGTAACAACAATTATGATGTTAGTCAATATGAGTTGGTACTGACTCAATGGCACCTAACAACAAGTTTCCTGGTAACTTGGCCATACTGAAGACTTGTGGTTCAAATCTACCAGCTGCTCCTCAGAAACCAAATACAGACTTGCTATTAGTCGGAACAAATTCAGTGGCACTTAACAACAGCAATACAATCTAAAGTAATTAAAAAATCTTTACAATATTATCTAACAAAATATTTTTAATCAATCTAAAAATGAAGTCTTTAGAATTTGAACTTCCATCTGACTATTTTGATAGAACCCTTTTTTCCACTTTACAATATTGATATCAGCTAACCTGTGACTCTTGAGACAAAAGACTGAATTAGTCTCCAACCTATCACATGATATGAATTTTGAACTTGCCCCTACCCAAAATAATGTGAGTTTATCTATTGAAGTTTGGATACTAGAGAATAAGCACTGGACGGCTAACCACCAGGTTAGAAGGTCAACCTCCCAGTCAACCCTTGGAAGTCCTAAACAAGTGTTGATATTAGTCAGAACAAATTCAATTACACTGAACAACAGCAATCCATTGTAACAAATCAATATCTTTCCTTGTATATACAACTTGCATTGGTTCTGTATCTCTAGAGAACTTCGACAACAACACTAAGACAATCAGCATTATTACAGTAGAAATCTTGCTTAAAATATGTTGTTGTTGTTGCTAGGTACCATCGAGTCTGCACTGACTCAGAGCGACCTTATGCACAGCAGAACAAAACACTGCCTGCTCCTGAGCCAACCTCACTACTGTTGCCACACTTGAGTCCATAGATGCTGCCACTTGGGGGGGGTCTTCCTCTTTTTCTCTGACCCTCCATATTACCAAACATGATATCCTTCTCCAGCGACTGGACCCTACTGACAATAAGTCCGAAGTATGAGAGACAAAGTTTGGCCATCTTGGCCTCTAAGGAACACTCTGGCTACACTTCTTCCAAAATGGATCTATTGGTTCTTTTGGCAGCCCATAGCACTTTCAGACTAATATCAGTCTACTACTGCCATAATAAAATTATGCAATGAAAATCCCAATATTGTTGTTGTTTGAGATTTGCCATCAATTCGGTACCACCTCATAGTGACCGTATGCACAACACATCGAAACACTGCCTGGGACAACCTCACTATTGTGCCATGCTTGAGCCCATTGATGATGCCACTTTGCCAATTCTCTCTGGGGTTCTTTGTCATTTTGTCTGACCCTCCACCTTACCAAACATGATATCCTTTTCCAGCAACTGGTCCCTCCTGATAATATGTCTGAAGTATGAGACAACAAATTTGACCATTCTGGCCTCCAAGAAGCACTCTGGCTGTATTTCTTCCACACAGATCTGTTGGTTCTTTTGG
>NW_006408638.1:9101281-9101979 GCF_000296735.1 Chrysochloris asiatica | reverse complement strand
TTACTTTTGCTGAGACCATTTCAGTTTATGAGTCATACTGATACTAGTCACCATAGCTCTATTGATTATTGTGGTTAAGTGCCATGGAGTCAGTCTGATTCATAGCGACCCTGTACAGAGTTACTGGGGATCATCAGATGGTGGGTTTGAACCACAGCCGGCCTTGTGGTTCTCAGTCCAGTGATTATCCTATAGCACCACACCAGGAGTCAATTCTACTCATCAGTCCTTCAAAATGCTAATGCAATTAGGTAGAATATCTGTTCTCTTGTAAAGAGCATCCATTTTCTTTTTGAAAACTATAGATTAATGTTGCTCAAACAATGCCAATTTGGAGTCCATCTGCTTAAGATTTTTATGAGATGCTTAAGTATAAGGAATTCTGGGTTCTACCTAAAATCTTTGGGAATTAGAATAGAAATAATAATTTAACAACCCCTCCCTTTGATATTAATATAGAAAACTGTTATAAAAAGTGTTTTATGAGTTCACAAAATGTCTTCTTTGTTAGCCTGTGATATTGGTGATTTGTTTCTTTGTCCCTCTTAAAGAAGCCTGTTTTCAACCCTTCCAGTGAGATCACTGCTTGTAATACTTTTTGCAAGATTGATAATCTTGATACCAGTGTTGCCACCCTGATAATCCTGAAAGTGTAAGTGTAATTCATATTTTCTGGAATCCTCAATGCAAACACATTT
>NW_006408638.1:9093693-9099646 GCF_000296735.1 Chrysochloris asiatica | reverse complement strand
AATGAAATGTGAAATGTGCAAAGAACTGGAGTTAGACAACTAAAAGGGAAGAACATGCTCAGCATTTCTCAAGCTGAGGGAACTGAAGAAAAGAGTCAATCCTTAACTTGCCATAATGAAGCATTCTATGGGCAAATTATTGAATGTTGCAGAAAGCATCAAAAGAAGATGGAATACACATCGTCACTTTCCCATAAAATTGTCGATGTTTAACCATTTCAAGAAGTAGCATATGATAAAGAGCCAATGATACTGAAGTTGGACTCCAAGATGCGTTGAAGATATTGTCAAATAACAAGGCACCAGGAATAGATGGGTGGAAAAATTCAAATATTTCAACAAACTGATGTAGTGTTGGAGGCACTCACTCATTTGTGTTAATAAATTTGTAAGACAACCACCTGGACAAATGATTAGAATAGATTCATATTTGTGTCCATTCCAAAGAGAGGTGACTCAGTGGAATGCAGAAATCATCGGACAATATCATTCATATCTCATGAGAGTAAAGCTTCACTAAATGGAATACAGAAACTTGCAGAGACTCAAGCCAGATTAAAAAACAACAACAATGATGTGGAATGAGGGATACAATTTTTGACAGCAGATGGCTTTTGGCTGAAAGCAGAGAATACCAGAAAGATGTTTACCTGTACTTATTGACTACACAAAGCCTTTCAATTGTATGGTTCATGACAAGCTATGGACAACATTGCAAAGTATGAATATTCTGGAACATTTAATTGTGCTCATGAGAAACCTGCACATAAGAGGCAGTTGTTCAAACACAAGAGAACACCAAATTGTTAAAAATTAAGAAAGTTGTGCGTCAGAGTTATATTCTTTCACCAGACTTATTCACTCTATAGACTAAACAAATAACCTGAGAAGCTGGATTATATGAAGAAAAACATCACATAGGATTGGAGGAAGATTCATTAACAACCTGCGATATGCAGATGATATAACATTGCTTGCTGAAAGTGAAGAAGCCTTAAAATACTGCCTAATTAAATTAAAAGAACATAGCTTTTAGTATGAGGTGCATGTCCATGTAAAGAAAACAAAAAGCCTTGCCACTGGATGAATAAACAACATTCATATAAATGGAGAAAAGATTAAATTTGTCAAAGACTTCATTTCTCTTACATCAACCATCGGCAGTCATGGAAGTAGCAGTCAAGAAATCAAACAACATATTTTATTAGAGTAATCTACTACACAAGACCTCTTTAAAGAGCAGAAGAGCAAAGATGTCATTTAGAGGAGTAAGGTACGTCTGACCCAAACCATGGTATTTTCAATAACCTCATACACATGCAAAAGCTGTACAGTTTATAAGGAAGACCACAGAAGAATTGATGCTTTTGAGCTATGGTGTTGGAGGAAAATATTGAACGTGTCATGGGGTGCCAAAATAACCAAAAGATCTGTGTTGGAAGAAGTGTAGCCAGAGGGCTCCTTAGAGGCCATGATGGCCAGACGTTGTCTCTCCTACTTTGGACATATTGTCAGGAGGGACCAATCACTGGAGAGGGATATCATGTTTGGTAAGGTAAAGGTTCAGAGAAAAAGAAGACCCCCAGCCAGATGGATTGGCACAGTGGCAGCAATGATGGGCTCACAACAATTATTGTGAGGCTGGCCCAGGACCGGACTGTGTTTTGTTCTCTTGTGCATAGTGTCACTACGAGTTGTTACTGACTTGATGGCACCTAACAACAACAAATTATATCTTGAAAAATATCTAATAAAATTTTAATTAAATGTATTTTGTATTATAATTTGATGTTTACACAAAATTATTTCTGAATGCCTTATTTGGACATCAGTGTCAACAAAGTAAATACAAATGTTTGATCTCTTACTATACACAATTTATATTTATGGTTTTATTGATGATCTCCTGAAATAGAGCTCTCCATAACCTTTGTGAGCAGCTTGATTTCTTCAGTATTTGAGAACTAATGAAAAATATTTGTATTTAATCCAATATCACATTATTGTAGCTGATAGAACCCTTGAAAAGTGATCCTTAAGAATTTGATAGAAATGACTCACATGCCGCTGTTAAGTGCCATCGAGTCGATTCCGACCCACAGCAACCCTGCATATGGTTTCCAGAGCAGCTGGTGAGCTTGAAGTGCTGATCTTGTGGTTCAAAGCGACATTACAGCCCAGTGCAATAACCCACAGCACCTCACCAGTACTCCCAAATAGAATATAGATTCAATGTTGTTGCTGTTGTGAAGTGCTATTGAGTCCATTCTGACTCATAGCGACCCTGTACAGGGTTTCTGAGGAGCAGTTCAAACTGACCTTGCAGTTCAGCACATTAGCCTATAGCTCCACACCAGGACTCCTTGTGCCTTCTACTGTATAATAAATTCAGATCCCTGTTATTTCCTTCATGAGTTGTTTCAAGGAAGGTTTTCAACAATTATTTTTTCTTTAAAGATCGCAAAAAAAAAAAAAATAGAGTGAAGTATCAAGAAAACCTAAATAGTTGCTTATTTCATAATTAAATATCTTAATAGTCTTGTAAGTTGCAATATTCATAGTATTTTTTAGTAGGAAAATACTTGTATTTATAAACTTGCTCTGTCTCGTTGTACTTTCCTGTGTTTTCAAAATAAAATGCTATAGAAAATGACCTCTCTAATTTCTTCATAGGCTTGTTCTTCCAACCCATAATATTGCTACAATATAGAAAATCAACTGAGATTTCCTTGTTAAATTCTCAACTTGGTGGATAGACCTGCTAGAAACCAAAGCCTTTTCCTCTATTCATTTCATACAGGTATTTTGAAGATGTGCTTCTCTTCTTATTTTTAATCCAGCATTAATCCATTTAACAATTTGTAGCTGAAATCTAATTTTGATGTGGATGATAATAACAGTTTCGTGCCTGTTCACCTAACCTACAGCAGGAAAAGCAGTACATCATCCAATTATATGTTCAATTGTCTTGTTAGACACTATATATCATCTGCTTATTTCATCAAGGAAGTTTATTCTCATTATGTACTTGCAATAATTTTTAGTGCCAATCAACCTACCCTGAATTGCAATTGCATGCCCTTCAGTCTCACCAAACATTATAAACTACTTTAGATACAAATTAGACAATTTCTTCTCTATAATTTTGCTTAAGTTCATGCATGTATCAATTCTGAATTTTCTGAACACTCATACATTATTTTTATACTTCATTCCCTATAACCAGAAACTTAAATTAAATTTAATAATCCAGAAAAAAGCCCCCTTTCTCCTGTATTGTTTTCCCGCACCCTGCACTGACGAATCTTAATAGTATGCTTACTGTGAAAGAAATGCTTATTGATAACTAGTACAAACAAGGTGAATGAAAAAAATAGGAAAGAGCAAGATAGCTTGGACCATAGTGGTAACCAATACCAGTGACAGAGACAGTTTGGTTATGATTCTATTTTGAAAATGGAGCCAACAGATTTGGATACAGGGTGTAATAAAAAGAGAACACAGGAGAAATTTCAGAATTTTTACCCTATCAAATGGAATGGCAGCATTTTTATATCATAACATAGGGGTTATTATGTGAGAATCATGTATCTGTGTAAAAAACAGGATTTTTGGCCTAGACATGTTGGATGTGATATATCTAATAGATATACAAATCAGAATTAATACCTTTTCTGCACTGATAGATATGATCTTGTCATTTTTTTTTTCTTTTTTTTTAAATTCATATGTTAGATTACAGTGAATCTGTTCTTAATATTGGATCATCCTGGTGTCCCTGATATGAATCCCACATGGTCATGGTGTATTATAATTTTTTTGATGTATTGTTGAATTCTGTTGGCTAGGATTTTATTGAGAATTTTTGCATCGAAGTTCATGAGTAACATTGTGCTATGATTTTTCATGACTAACATTGTGCTTTCTTACAGA
Source organism: Chrysochloris asiatica (assembly GCF_000296735.1). Taxonomy (NCBI): domain Eukaryota; kingdom Metazoa; phylum Chordata; class Mammalia; order Afrosoricida; family Chrysochloridae; genus Chrysochloris; species Chrysochloris asiatica. The sequence goes on along the minus strand of NW_006408638.1, from coordinate 9,095,713 downwards.
TGTCCTTCCCTGGTTTGATATGAAGGTTATGCTGACTTCATAAAATTTATTAGGTAGTTTTCCATCCTTTTCTATATTCTGGAATCATTTAAGTAAAACTGGTGAGAGTTCTCCCCTGAATGTTTTGTAGAACTCACTAGTGAAGCCATCTGGATCTGAACTTTTTTTGATTGGGAGTTGTTTGATGACTTGATAAATTTCTTATTTTGTTAAAAGTCTGTTCAAGCTTTCTACTTCACTCTGTGCAAGTTTAGGTGGGCCTTGCTTTTCTAAAACTGCATCCAACTCTTCTAGATTTTAAAATTTGTTAGAGTAAAACTCTTCATAGTATTCCTTTATTATCCTTCTTATTTCCATTGTGACATCACCCGTGTGGTTTCTTATGCGTGTTACTTGTGTCTTCTCCCTCTTTTCTTTTGTTAGGTTTGCCAATGGTTCCTCGGTTTTGTTAATAATTTCAAAGAACCATCTATTTGTCCTGCTGATTCATTCTAGAGTTTTTCTGTTTTCTTGCTCATTTATTTATGCTCTAGCATAGTGGTTATGAATTGGGCTGCTAAGCTCAAGGTCAGCAGTTCGAAACTACCAGATGTTCCATGGGAGAAAAATGAGACTTTCTGCTCCTGTAAAGATTTACAGCATTGGAAACCCTGTGCAGGGTCACTATGAGTCTGAATTGACTCCACGGTACTTAACAACAACAATCTTTATTATTTCTTTTCTTTTGGTCACTGTAGGCTTGCTTTGTTCATTTGTTTCTAATTATAGGAGATTTTGTGTTAATGTGTTAATTTTGGTTATTTCTACTTTTTGGATGTGTGCATTTATTGCAATAAATTTTCCTCTCAATATTGCTTCTCTGTGTCCCATAGATATTGGTATGTTGTGCTTTCATTCTCATTTGTTTCTAGGAATTTTGTAAGTTCACCTTTTATTTTTTCTACTACCCAGTATCTTTTAAACAGGGTGTTGTTCAATTTCCATGTATTTAACTTTAATTCCTTAGTCATCCTATTGTTGATTTCTAATTTTATAGCACTATGATCTGAGAAAATGCTTTGCATTACTTTGATATTTTCAAATTTATGTAGATTTGTTTTGTGGCCTAACACATGGTCTATTATGGAGAATGTTACATGTGCACTGAAAAACAATGTGCTGTTGTTGGGGTGAATGCTCTGTATACATCTGTGAGTTTAAGGTGTCATTTTATTCCTCTGTATCTTTTTAAAGTTTCTTTCTGGTTATTTTATCCTTTTTGAAATTGATGTATTAAAATTGGTGTATTATTGTTATTGTTGTTGTTAGGTGCCATTGAGTCATTACCGATTTATAGGCGACCCTATGCACAATAGAATGAAAGACTGCCAGGTCCTGGGCTAACCTCGCAATTGTTGCAATGCTTGAGCCAATTGATGCTGCCACTTTCCCAGTCCATCTCATTGGGGGTCTTCCTCTTTTTCTATGACCCTCCACCATACCAAAATGATATGGCTCTGCAGTGACTGGTACCTCCTGACAATATGTACTGAAGTATGATAGAAGAAGTCTGTCCATCATGGCCTCCAAGGAGCACTTTGGCTGTACTTTTTTCAACACAGATCTGTTTGTTCTTTTGGCAGCCCATGGTACTTTCGACATTCTCCTCCAACACCATAACTCAAAAGCATCAGTTCTTCTATGGTCTTCCCTATTGACTGTTTAACTTTTACATGCATATGATGTTATTGAAAATACCATGGCTTGTGTCAGGCATACTTTAGTCCTTATGGTTACATCTTTGCTCTTCAACACTGTAAAAAGCTCTTGTGCAGCAGATTTGCCTAATGCAATATGTGTTTGATTTCTTGGTTGTTGCTTCCATGAATGTTGATAGTTAATTCAAGAAAAATTTAGTCTCTGACAACTTCAATCTTTTCTCCATTGATAAGAATGTTGTTTATTGGTCAAGTGATGAGAATTTTTGTTTTCTTTACATTGAGATACAATCCATAAGGAAGGCTATGGTCTTTGATCTTCA
>NW_006408638.1:9092045-9093436 GCF_000296735.1 Chrysochloris asiatica | reverse complement strand
ATGAAGTGATCCAGAATACTCATACTTTACAATATTGTCCATAGCTTGTTATGATCCACTCAACCAAAGGCCTTTGTTTAATCAATAAGCCCCATGTAAACATCTTTCTGATTTCAGCCAAGATCCCTCTAACATCAGCAGTGATATTTCTCATTCCACATCCTCTTCTGAAACTGGCTTAAATCTCTGAAAGGTCTCTGTCAATATATGGTTGCAGCCATTTCTGTATTACCTTTAGTAAAACTCTACTCACACAGGATATCAAAGATATTGTCCAATGATTTCTGCATTCCATTGGGTTACCTCTCTTTGGAACGGGCATAAATATGCATGTCTTCCAATCAGTTGGCCAGATAGTTGTCTTCCACATTTCTTGGCATAGATGAGTGTGGGCCTGTAGTGCCATTTCACTTTCTTGAAAGCTTTCCATTTTTATTCCATCAATTTCCTTATCCTTTGTCTTTGACAATTCCTTCAATGCACTTTGTACTTCTTCCTTCAGTATAATTGGTTCTTGATTATATGCTATGTTTTGAAATGGTTGAACATCATCCATTTCCTTTTGTTACAATGACTTTGTGTATTCCTTCCACCTTCTTTTATGTTTTCTGCATCATTCATTAATTTTCCCAGAGAATCCTTCAATAATGAAAGTCAAGACTTGAATACCACAAACTCTGTCAGATACATTGTCATAAAATGATCCCCTCAGGTTGGAAGGCATTCAACATGCAACTGGGGAAGAGCTGACTTCTCAAAGCACAGTTAACCACGACTATGAAAATGGTGTAAAGCCCTTGGGACCTCATTTGTTGATGGGGAACTACTCAAAATGAAGAGAAACAGCTATAAACATCCATTAATAATCAGAACATTGACTGTACAAAGTATGAATCTAGGAACATTGTCAAAAATGAAATGCAACGCATAAACATTGATATCTTAGGCAATAGTGATCTGAAATGGACCGGTATTGGCCATTTTGAATCTGACAACCACATGGTTTACTCTGCCAGGAATGACAAACTGGGGAGGAAAAGCATGACATTAGTCATCAAAAAGAACATTTCAAGATCTATCTTGAGATACGTTGTCTGTGATAGGATAAAATCCATGCGCCTACAGGGAAGACCAGTTAATACTACTATTATTCAAATTTAGGCACCAACCACTAAAACCAGTGAGGATGAAGTAGAATTCGACCAACTTTTTAAATATGAAATTGATCAGACATGCAATCAAGATATATTGATAAGCCCTGGTGATTGGAATTCAAAGGTTGGAAATAAAGAGGAAGCATCAGTAGTTGAAAAATATGACCTTGGTGGTAGAAATGATACTGAAAATCGCATGATATAATTCTGGAAAACCTATGACTTGTACAATTCAAA
>NW_006408638.1:9084383-9091503 GCF_000296735.1 Chrysochloris asiatica | reverse complement strand
GCCACTTCTGCTCATTTTTTAAATTGCAACTAGCTTGATATATATGTATTTTCTATCCTTTATTTTTTTTTTTTTAAGAGGTCAACAATGCATAATTTTTATTCTCTTGCTCTGAGGGCATACTTACATCAATTTTTAAAAAAAGCTAAACAAAGAAAAGAACTGAAGATTTATAAGCCTATTGTGCTTCAAAAATATTTTTCCTTTTAAAAGGAAACCATTAATTTGCTTGGGTACAGCAGTCTTAGTGGTCTGTAAGTTTTTTAAGAATCACTTTTAAAGTAGAAAGATAGGGTGAAAATATTCACTACTCCATTCCAGAATTTAAGCAAAGGTCAGCAGAAGTTCTTTATACCCAAATAAAATTATGGCAACAATTCAAATATGACCAAAGTAAATGTATGACTTTTTAAACAAAGCTAGGACTCTAAGAAAAGCTAGCATGCTAAATCAAATCAGATTACAGTTTGGTGTTTTGATTTTAAAGAAAATACACAAAAACCAAAACAGGAATTTTGAGATTTTTTCATTGAAAGTAAATCTTAATGCTATTATATTAATTCACAAATATAATAATTGAAATATCCAATCCTAGTTGGTATCTAAAACATACATTGAAAACATGCAAATATCTATTCTCTCCACATGTCATTACCCATTCATATCATGGTTTGGAAATGGGGAGAATAAAGTCCCCTTAAACTGCAAGTTAGCAGGTGTTTCCTCACAGTTAACGTTAGCAAAATTCATACAAAATGATGATTAATAATGATCTTCTTTACTTGTTAACTCACAAGGAAACACCTGAAAAACTGCATTTTGTCAAAATTTTTGTACTGAAATGTAGAAAAACAGAAATACACAAATATTGAAAAGTTAAAAATTCCTTAATTTTTCATTCCTGGTATCACTACCACAAATTGAAGAAGAATGGTGTTGCATTCATTGTCAAAAAGAACATATCCATATCAGTCATGACCACTATTATTCAAATTTATGCACCAACCACTAAAGCCAGTGAGGATGAAATAGAATTCTACCAACTTCTTCTGAAATCTTCAATGTGAAATCGATCAAACATGCAATCAAGATGTATTGATCATTACTGGTGATTGGAATGCAAAGGTTGGGAGCAAAGAGGAAGGATCAGTAGTTGGAAAATATGGCCTTGGTGATAGAAATGATGCTGGAGAATGCATGATAGAATTCTCAAAATCAATTATTTGTTCATTGCAAATACCTTCTTTAGACAGCATAACAGATGACTATACACATGGACCTCTCCAGATGGAACACATAGAAATCAAATTGACTACATCTGTGAAAAGAGAAGATGGAAAAGCTCCATATCATCAGTGAAAACAAGGCCAGGGTAGACTGTGGAACAGACCATCAATTACTGATATGCAAATTCAAACTGAAACTGAAGAAAATGAAAACAAGTCTACGAGAGCCAAAATATGACCTTGAATTTATCCCACCTGAATTTAGAGATCATCTGAAGAACAGATTTGATGCATTAAACACTAAAGACCGAAGACCAGAAGAGTTGTGGGATGACATCAACAACATCATACATGAAGAGAGCAAAAAGTCATTAAGAATACAAGACAGAAGGAAAGGTCAAAATGGATGTCAGAGGAGACTCTGAAACTTGCTCTCTAGCGTAGAGAAGCTAAAGCAAATGGAAGAATTGAAGAGGTCCAAAAGCTGAACAGAAAATTTCAAAGATAAGCTCGAGAAGATAAAACCACATAGTATAATAAAATATACAACAACAATACTATACTCCTATAATTGCTCTTATACCACCTCTACTAGGTGAGTTGTTGTTAAGTGCTGTCAATTTGATTCCTACCCATAGCGACCCTGTATAGAGTTTCCAATGAAGAGTTGGTGAGCTTGAACCACTGACCTTGCAGTTCAAATGACTTTGCAGTCTGACACATTATCCCACAGCACCACACCAGGACTCCTGAGTATACTATTTTAATTTCTGATGTACAGATAAGGAAAACAAGATTTAAATAGAATAAGTATATCATATTATACAACTTTTAAGATCCAGTGCAAAATTTGTAACCAATATCTATGTGATGCCAAAATTCTGCCTATTAATCATTTTTCTCTATTAGCTACAAGATTTTGAATGTCTGCATTAATAACTAAATGTCTTCAAAGGCAAAATAACAATCTTTAGTATGCTAAGTTTAAAGAAGAGTTTTGAAAATAAAAAGTCAGTTATTGGGTTAATTCAAATTCACAGATAACTCCATGAAACCTTTCAAATATATAATTTCAAGCCTTGGTAACTTTCCTAAACATTATTTCTTTTATAAAGTGAATACAACCTCTTGCGGTCATTTGAAAGTCAAAATATTTTGTATTTGTCACCTATACAGGTATCTTCTACAAAGATGAAATTCACTCTAGAAGTCAAACTACCATATAAATCAAAATATACATAAATTCAAGCTTCTTCCTTTTTCTTGTTCTCTTTTTTTCCCTTCTAAGTTTGACCTAGACTATATTTATTGCCAAAACTTTAAGTTGAGATATTACAATGATAATAAAAATGCCATGTAGCATTGGCTTGTGTACTTTTAAATGATATTAAAAATAAGTTGCAAATTGGATTTCATAAAAGAAAAATACATACAGCTAGTGATCTCCCTTAAACAAGAAGATTGCTATTTCTGTGGTAGTAAGGCTTGCCACAGGAATGTAGATAACTCATTAATGTCCAGATGTAAACATGAAGTAGCCTCTTCTTAGATGATTAGGGACTTAAAATGCTTTGAGTTTCATAATCTTAGAACTCCATAGAGTAATATTGTAAAGTGTCCTTAAAATGTTTAAGAAAATATTTGACCTTGAAATGTGAGGCAAATTTATACAAAGTAAGATGAGAATGTGGCTGAGTATGTATCTGAGGAAGCATTATAGAGACAACAGTGATCATATCTATGTTGTTGTTGTTAAGTGCTGTAGAGTCAATTCTGACCCATAGTGACTGTAGAGGGTGTCCGAGGAGCAGCTGGTAAGCTTGAACCACTGACCTTGCAGTTCAAACGACTTTGCAGTCTGGCCCATTGACCTACAGTGCCACACCAGGACTTTGATCATATCTATTACTAAAAAAATGTTGAAATATTTTTGCCTTTGCATTTCTTTTTATATATGAAGGCATAAACCAAGATTACTTGGGCAATCTCATATAAAATGTAAAATAGTGGAAGTAGATATACAACACTGTTTAAACAACAACCAATAAAAGTGCTTGCTTAGAACTGAAGAAAATGCTTTTATATGATCTATTACTCCTACATTTGTTTTATCATTTCAGTGTATATACATGTAAATCATTGTGATGCTTCTCTCTATATAATTATCACTCTAACACTATGGAAAATGTATTTTAATCAATATGCTGTTGTTGTTGATAAGGCATATGGATACTATTCTATCACAGAATACGCTATATATTATCTTAGCACAGATAGTGTTGTATTCTAATTTAAAATCAAGAGGCAAAATTTGTATTCCCAGGAAGTAAAGTAGCCCCAAACCAATTTTAACAAGACTAACAATGTGCCATTGTGCAGGGAGTTTTTTTGTTTTTGTTTTTGTTTTGTTTTTAAATCATGATGTTGTTTATTGGTCTAGTTGTAAGAATTTATTTTTTCTTATATTGAAGTGTAATTCATTTCTAAGACTCTTGTCACTGATCATCCTAAGTACCTCAAGCCCTCCATGCTTTCAATAAACAAGCTTGTGTTCCCCGCTTATCACAGTTTTTACAGAATCATCTTCCAATCCTGATGCCTTATAGTCTTTTTATAGTCTAGGTTCTTGGATTATTTGCTTAGCATACAGACTGAGGTTGTTGTTAAGTGCAATTGAGTCCATTCTGACCTATAACAGCCCTGTATAGCGTTTCTGAGGAGCGACTGGTGAGCTTGAACAACTAACCTTGTGGTTTAAACTGACTTTGCAGTCCAGTGCATTAAACCACAGTGCCAAACTAGGACTCCCAATATACAGACTAAATATGGTGAAATGTAAAGAAAACAAAAGTCCTCGCAACTAAATCAACAACCATCAAGATAAATACAAAGAAAAGAAGTTGTCATTTATTCATTTTACTTGGATTCATAATCAATGCCCATGGAAGCAGCAGTCAAGAAATCAGGCAAAAGATCTCTTTAAATGTTAAAGAGCAAAGATGTTATTTTGAAGACCTGGGTGCACTTGACCCAAGCCAGAGGATTTTCAATGGTTTCATATGCATATGAAAGGACACTGAATAAGGAAGACCAAAAAGAATGGATGCATTTCACTTATGTATTGGTGAAAAATATTGAATGTATCATGAACTTTCCGAAAAATGAGCAAATAAGTCTTAGAAGAAGTACAGACAGAAAGCTTCTTAGTAGCTAGGATGGTGAAATTTCATCTCACTTCCTTTTGACATGTTATCAAGACAGGTCAGTTCCTGGAAAAGGACATTATACTTGGCAGAGTACAGGGTCATCAAAGAAAGACTCTCAATGAAATAGAATTACACAGCAACTTCAACAATGTGCTCAAGCATAACAAAGACTATGAGGAAGGCACAGAACTGGGCTGTTTTGTCCGTTGTGTACGTAGGGTTGCTATGAGTTAAAACTGACTCCATGACATTCAACAACAACAACAATATTATACAAAGGGTCCAGATGTTGTCACCAGTCTCAGAGATTTCATTTTCCACGGCAGCTAAGAACAACATTTTAATACCAGTGAAACTTATTTCTTGGGATATCATTATGTTTAAATAGAGTGTGGATTTTAGAATCAGGAAATGTAATATTAGCAACTGTGCTTAGGTATTTGTTTAGTATTTTCCTTTTACTAAATGATTTTATCACATCAGTTAAAATATTGGAAACTATATGACAAGAATATATGATAATGTTCACTTTTAGTGTTAACCCTTTACATTTTTTCAGATGTAAAATATCAATTTTGACACTTATTGTTTTTGTTATTTTGTTCTGAAATCTTAATATTGAACCTCATAATGTTGCATATGTGTCTGTTCATATTATATTGGCATATATCAATCATTTGGATTCTTCACAAATATTATAAGAAATGGTTTTATAAATATTTATGTTTATGATATGCATTTTTACCCATGTCAAGAAACTTGGAAGATAGCTACCTAGGTGGCCAACAGACTGGAAAAGACCCAGCTGTACCAAATCTGAAAAATAGTGATCATATTAAATGGAGACATTAACAAGTAATATTATCATTATTATATGCTAGCAAAATTTTGGCTAAGCATCAAAGGAAAACTTTAAAAGCCTAAACCAAATTCAAAGGAGAATTCAGAATGAGGTATAGCATTGCTAATATTAAATGAGTCTTGTCCAAAACAGAGAATACCAGAAAGATGTTTACTGAATTTTCTTGACTATGTAAAGAAATTCAACACAGTGGATTATAACACATTATTAATAATATTATGAAGAATGGGAATTCCAAAACATTCTATTATGCTTATGTGGAACTTGTACATGCATTAATATATAATCATTTAATAAAACAAAAGCATAATATGTTGTTTATATACAGAAAAGTTGTGTGTCAGTGTTGTGACAATTCACTTTATCTATTTGCATGCTGAAAAACTAATGTGAAAGGAAGAACTAGTTGAGGCAGAATGAGGCATCAGATTTGGAGGAAGACATTAACAATCTTTGATATAAAGATGATACAACTTTTTTTGCTGAAATGGAAGAACAACTTGAAGCATTTATTGATGAAAATCAAAGGGTAGTGCTTCAATATAGAATAGACTTGAATAGAAATAAAAATCTTCACAACTGGACTAGGAAACAACACATAATAAATGTTGAGAATTTGAATTCGTACAGGATTTCATTCTTGGATCAACAACTAATGCTCATGGTAGCAAAACTCAAAATATGAAAGGACTTGAAAATGTTCATGGGAAAAAAATTACATTATCTTTTTAGTTCATTTTTCTATGAATTTTTGAAGCTCTTCATATAAAACAAAGTATTACACAAATCTGTTCCATTATAGTCTTAAAAAGCAAAAATGTCGCCTTAATGATTAGAATGTACTGTTTTCAGCCATGTTTTTTCAATTGATTCATTTTGATGCAGAAACTGGTCTGTTGCAATGGAATACAAAAAGAATTGATGCATTTGAATTATGGTATTGGCAAAGAATATTGAATATAGTATAGTCTGCCAGAACTGACTCTCTGGCATTAACAACAGCGTATTCTGACAGGAAAAAATACAAATCAGTCTTAGAAGAAATGCAGTCAGATTTTTAGAAACAAGGATGGCAAAACTTTGTCTTGTTTATTTTTGCACATGTGTTGATTACAAGGACTCAATCAGTGAATAAAGACATCATACTTGGTAGGGGATCAGCTAAAAAGAGAAAGACCCTCTGTCAGATAGACTGACACAATGGCTGCAACAATGGTGTTAAGCATACCAAAGACTGTGCAGAAAGTGCAGGACTGGACAACATACTTTTCTCTTACACATAAGTTCACTGTGAGTCTGAGATAACTTGTCAGCAACTAACAACAACACTGTGCCTTTCCTCAGTACTTGGAGAAGAGAACATGACAGCCCCCATTTCGAGGCTCCTTGGATCATATGTGACTCTGTATCCCTTTCTTCCCACATTTGGGCTGTAAACAGCAAATGATTATTTTTCGTGGTCCTCTTTTTTAAATTTTTTTAAACATACTCCATTTTATCCCGTCCCAGAAAAGATTTGTTTCTGTTTCCACCTTGAATAATAACACTCACTTTAGGGCCACCAACATGACTCACACAAACTCTTATAGCATGCATACAAAAGCTTCAGCCTTTGTTTGTATTAATGACATCTAGGGAACTTGCACCAATTTGGTAAACACCATCTTTTTACCAAATCTTTTTGTTTTCCACCTCTCAGAATATAATTTTTGAATGTTCACTGTCTAACCCTTCTTATACCTACAACCCAATGCATGACTCAAGGGAAGTCATCTCATCTCTTTCTGTATAATGTTGGAATTGTCATGGGGCAAATTGGACAGCTA
>NW_006408638.1:9080173-9084283 GCF_000296735.1 Chrysochloris asiatica | reverse complement strand
AAGAAAACAAAAATCCTCACCACTGGACCAATAAACAACATTCTTATCAACGGAGAAAAGATTGAAGTTGTCAAGGACTTCATTCTTCTTGGATCAACTATCAATCTTCACGGAAGCAGCAATCAAGAAATCAGACGACGTATTGCATTAGGCAAATCTGCTGCACAAGACCTTTTTGAAGTATTGAAGAGCAAAGATGTCAGCTTGAGGACTAAGGTGCTTCTGACCCAAGCCATGGTCTTTTCAATAACCTCATATGCATGCAAAAGCTGGACAATGAATAAGGAAGACAGTAGAACAATTGACGTCTTTGAGTTATGGTGTTGGAGGAGAATATTGGAAGTGCCATGGGCTGCCAAAAGAACCAATAGATCCATTTTGGAAGGAGTACAGCCAGAGTGCTCCTTTGAGGCCAAGATGGCCAAACTTCGTCTCTCATACTTAAGAAATATTGTCAGGAGGGACCAGTCACTGGAGTATATCATGTTTGGTAAGGCGGAGGTTTAGAGAAAAAAAGGAAGACCTCCAACAAGATGGATTGGCCATGTGGCAGCATCGATGGACTCAAGGGTGGCAACAGTAGTGAGGATGGCCCAGGATCATGCAGTGTTTTGTTCTGCTGTGCATAAGGTTGCTATGGGTTGGTATGGACTTGATGGCATCTAACAACAACAATGATACATATGCAGGTCATTTCTAATCCATTGCCATTAAAGCAATGCTGAAAAGATTTTCTTTTAACATATGTCATTTTACTTTTGTGTGAAATGCATTTATTGACTAAATCAAATAAATGGAATTATAGTGTTAAAGGAAAGAAATTTTTATAATTGCATTATCTTTGTCAGATTCTTTCATGGTGGTCATAAAGCCCGTAGTGTTCATGTTGGCCCCCAGCAATGTACAATCATCACATTTGTCACCATTTAGACAACAACGTGAGTTATTAAAATAGAAAAATTTCAATAGAATATATATAAATATATTTATATATTTATTGCTTGCAAAAAATATGATAAGTTTTGCTTATCATATTTTGTGTTATATGTGAATATGAGCATTTTTAAAAATTTTAAGAATGATTTTTCATCAACTGCCTGATTGTAATCTATTTGTTTTGTTTTCTTTGTTTTTTCATGTTTTTATCTATTTTCAATGTAATTATTTATTGAAGTTAACTACCTACTTTTAAAAACATACAGGCAAAAAGAATCCACTAAAATAAATATAATGTATATAAATTTAAAAATGAGAAAAATATATGAACTAATATTCCTAAAATCCATCTGCATTCTATTCACAATTACTGTAGTTTTCTACAGTCAATAGAGATTTTCATCCATAGAAATGCCCATACCCATAATTCCCACATATTAAATACTAATAGTAAATAAACTGATCTAGCATGAAAAGATTCTGGATGTACTTAAATTCAAACATGAAATTAGTGTTATTAAATTTGTATGATATAATTAAAATTAATATATATAAGCTCCCATGTAATGAAGTTTATAATGGAAACTTGGTGTGGTGCTATGGGTTAACTTCCTGCAAAGTCGGTTTGGGCCTCAGGGTCTAAGATTCAAACTCACCAGCTGCTCCTTGGAAACCTTAAACAGGGTCACTGTGGGTAGCAACTGATTAGATAGCAACAGATACAAATTAAGTTTATACAAAGTTTATACAAAAATTTTATCTTGACATGACATTTTATTGAGAAGTATAAGTGATTCAAGTCCTGGTGTGGTGCTGTGGATTAATGCACTGGACTGCAAGGTCAGTTTGAACTTCAAGGTCACTGGTTCAAGCTCACTAGCTGCTCCTCAGAAACCCTATACAGGGTCACTATAATTTAGAAATGACTCTATGGCACTTAAGAACAACACAACATAAGATATTCAGAAAATATAATTTTAACCATTAATACCTGAAATAAGTCATTGGCAAAGTTTTATTTTGTGTTTTGGAGTTAATAATAAAGTTGATGTGCTAATCATTTTTTTTCCATATAAAATTTGTGAAACTATCCTCAGAATATTTGAAAACAATGCTTGATGTTTTAGGAAAAGGACATCTGATTTAAAAAAAAAAATTTTTTTTTATAGAATATGTCATTCTACCAAGCACTGTGACCATAATTATCAAGTCTCATTGAATTCAGTGGTGTAGCCATCTCGTTCATTTCCATAAGACATTTTAACTTATTTAATTTCCAATGCTAATATTTTACTACATAATTAAATTGTTTCAAAACAGTACTAAAAACTCAAATAGACTTTAACAATTTATTTTGAAAACATTATGAATTAATAACTTATGAAAAGCAGCAAATATTATACTGACATGATATGAAACCGTCTTGGCATTACACCATTAAAAATAATAAAATTTGTAGCATGGAAGGTGCATTAAGTAAACCACATGGTTTTTACATAGCTCTAATGATTCAGCCTGAGCATGCTGTGAGTATTCAGTCATCAAGTCATTTTTTACTAGATGCCAAGAGGAAGTAGATGTTACCCTGCTGGATCACTAATCCTTGGCCAAAGTAGCTTCCAAACACAGAGAGAAATGAAAAGCTTTGCTGATTGAATTATTAAAATACATAATGGTAAAAATGAACTACAAAAATGGAATGATTTTAAAATTCCACTGTTTTAGTGGATATGAAATTAAGAAAAGTACTTTAGAATATTACATCACTGAAAACAGTCAATTATTTTAAATACATACGTACAATACTGGGATTCTTAAGGTTTCTATGTTTCCTTTGAATATTTTCCATAAAGATGTACACAATTTAATATTTCAATTTTTTCCTTGCTTTTTATCAGAGACATTCAGGTTTTTCCCTATATGCTTTTATTTGTAGTGCCAAAAATGACAGATGGAAGGGGACCCTTCCTAAAAAGACAACTATTAATGACCTGCACTTATAGATGGAGTAGGTTACAACAAAGACTTAGTGATGACAAAGAGCATGCAGGCAATGTCTAGGTTGTCTCTCCACCCAATTTCAAGTTGGATAGGCTTTGATAGCAGTGATGTGTCAGTAGAAACTCCTTTCCCTTTGTTGTCTAACTGAATCATTCAGTTGCTTTTCATATTTGTGGTGCTTTGGAATGTCATTCCACACCTTTTCTGGGGCCCCCTAAGATTAGTATCCTAGTCAAGTGTCGTCCCCCTGTTCCCAAATGTTCCTATCTATCCACTTCTTGAGAGAATACATTGGACTCTATTAGGCTATCAGAAACTGCCCAGTGTCAAATGGCACCCATCAAATGGCAACCAGGGCACAGGGCATTACTACTATATTCTGAGTTATATAACTCTAGTAACAATTATCACTCATTCCCCTATTATCCTTTTGAGTCTTACATGTGCATATTTTTACTATGTTTGAGTAATAATGATCTTCTGAAAACCAAACCAATATCAATATTTGACTCTCTAATTAATCTCCAAGAGGCAAACATTTTGATTCAGAAAAAGAAACCTATTCAGGCACAGTTACTAAGTTTACCTACAAAGTTTGGAGTCCATTATTTTATATTCCCAATAAAGTGATAACGTGTTCTTTGGTATGAGCTCTGGGTAGCCTACTGCTTCAAACTGGTGCTCATGTTTGTATGGAGCAAGCCATCCTGGTGTGGCATTGTAGGTTAAGCACTGGACTATTATCCACAATGTTGACAGTTCAAACCCAACCATTGACTCCTTGAAACCTACTATGAATTGGAACCTAATCAAGGGTACTTAACATCAACAACAAAAATCTTTGCCTCCATCAATTCCCACGAACTCTATTGATGGACTAGGAGGAGATAAGTAATAGGAAACAACAATTAACAATTGCTTATTATTAGCTAGAGTCTTGGTGTGCTGCTGTGGGTTAATGTGCTGGACTGCAAGGTCAGTTTGAACTTCAGGGTCAATGATTCAAGCTCACCAGCCACTCCTCAGAAACCCTGTACAGGGTCGTTATGAATCAAAACCAATTCTATGGCACTTAACAACAACAACAATACTGTTGTTGTTGTTGTCAGGTTCCATCGAGTTGGAACTGACTCATAGCAACCCCATGCACAGCAGAACGAAACAATGTCCGAT
>NW_006408638.1:9074610-9075328 GCF_000296735.1 Chrysochloris asiatica | reverse complement strand
AGTCAGAACAGACTTGATGACACTTAACAACAACAGCAACAAACATGACCCTTACATAGTCATGTTGTTGTTGTTGTTGTTATGTGCCGTGGAGTCAGTACATAGTCATAGGTCATAGATATATCACATATCGTATCTTAATTCAGCTGTTTGAATTTACTTGTGAAATAATGATTTTATTCACAGAGATAAAAAAAAAAATACAGCATGTAAAATGAAAGTAGTTTCCTGACTCAGTTAACTCAATAAACTCCTTAATCCTTTATTGTCTAGGTATAATAGGGGATGTTTTGATCAAATAAAGTGAAATTAAATAAAGTCAGGATATGCCAATGTTAAATGTTAGCCTTATAACTAGAAGGAATGCTTTTTTGTTATTGTATTACAATCTCTCTCTTGTGAAATTCTGAAAAATCTATGACTAATGGCCTTATTTGGTAGCTAATTTATCAAATCAAAACAATTCAAATATGTTAGAGAAGAGCTCCCAAATACTCTGTACAGAATACCAACAAAAAAAACACCTCATATGTGAATATATAAAACACATTTCTGATAAATTTTCCAGGGTTACAGAATTATCATCATCATGAGGGAGAATTAACAATCTATATTTTAACAAGCACCACCCCACCCACTTTGCTTCCTCTCACCCAGGGATTGTAATGGAGAGTCAGGTTCAAAAATCACTATCACTAAACAGCCACCACTCATCTGT
>NW_006408638.1:9070508-9071611 GCF_000296735.1 Chrysochloris asiatica | reverse complement strand
GTGAGGTTGGCCCAGGATCGAACATTGTTTCGCTCTGCTGTGCATAGGGTCGCTATGAGTCGGTTCCGACTCGATGGCACCTGACAACAACAACAACAAGGGGACATTATTATTGTCCTTATCTTTAAATAAATACTTGTAAATTTCACAGCATATTAACTACTAGAAATTTCACTAATTTCTGTAAATGTACATGAAGAAATTTTAAAATCTGAAAGAAAATTGCAGAAAATAAAGGCTCTAATGATGAAGTTATATTAATAAACCAAGGTTCTGGCTAAGTAGCTTTACTAATACACTTTACACAAGAGTTAAAAATGTATTTTTCCTTTATTATATTTTATGAAATAAATTAAATATGATTTCAAACTAATTTCACTTGCAAAAGCATCTCATTGAATATCTTTACAATTCTACATGAACATGGCCTGTTAAAATACTCTAAGATTCTTTTGGTATTGTAGGATAAGCAATGGACTGCTAATAGTAATGTCTGTGGTTCAAAACCACCAGCAACTCCTTGGAAACCCTATTGTTCTTGTTGTTAAGTGTCGTTGAGTCATTTCAACTCATAGATACCTTGTATAGTGTTTCCAGGAGTGGCTGGTGAGTTTGAACCACCAACTTTCTTGTTCAAACAGACCTTGTGGTTGAGAGTTTATCTTACAGAACCACACCAGGGCTCAGAACCAACTTGATGGCATTCAGCCCCTCCAACAAGAAGATTTTCTTATATCACATGCAAGTAAAATTTTGCTGAAAACAATTCTAAAATGATAACAATACAATGACAGGGAACTGCCAGAAAGTCAAGCTGGATTCAGAAGATATGAGCACGGGATAGCATCCCTGATAAACACTAAAACTGTTTATTTTCTGCACATACATCTTTTTTAAATAGGTCATACAATCAGACTTCAAAATAAGAAATATTATCAGGGATTATAAGGGCTGGTGTGGCACTGTAAGATAAGAATTGGTCAGCAATTCAAACCTATGAGCTGCTCCTTTGTTGTTGTTGTTGTTAAGTGCCGTCGAGTCGGTTCTGACCCATAGCGACCCTGTACAGGGTTTCCGAGGGTGTAAATCTTTACAGGAGTAGA
>NW_006408638.1:9067402-9069387 GCF_000296735.1 Chrysochloris asiatica | reverse complement strand
ATCCATTTTGGTAATTTCCTTCTTTCTTATCTTCTTAATGACATTTTGCTTTCTTCCTTTATGCTATTTTTTATGTCATCCCACCAGTTTTCTGGTATTTGGTCTTTAATATCTAATGCTTGAGATCTGTTCTTCAGATGATCTCTAAATTCAAGTGAAATATATTCAATGTCATATTTTGGCTCACATGGCCTTGTTTTAGTGTTCTTCAGCTTCAGCCTGAATTTATATATGAGCAATGGATGGTTTGTTCCAAAGTCTGCTCCTGTTTGGCTGGTGATATGGAGCTTCCCCACCATCTCTTTCCACAGATGAAGTCAATTTGATTTCTGTTTGTAGTTATCTTTTATATTGTTTTTTTTTTTAAAGATATTTTCAATGAAGAAGTCATTGGACTTGCAAAATTCTAGCATGTGATCTCCTGCATCTTGTCTATCACCAAGACTAACTAGTAATCCTTTCTCTTTGTTTTGACCCTTCCCATTCCTATTGCCAGTAATTATAAATACACCTTGATTACATGTTTGATCAATTTCAGACTGAAGAAGTTGGTAGAATTCTTCATTTCATTATCACTGGCATTAGTGTTTGGTATATAAATTTGAATAATGGTGGTTTTAACTAATCTTCCTTGTATACATATGGATATTATTTTATCATTGTACTTCAAGACAGATCTTGTTATGTTCTTTCTGATTATGAATGTGGCACCATTCTGCTTCAATTTATCATTCCTAGCATTGAAAACAATGTGCTTGTTGGAGTCAAAATGTCCAATACCAGTCCAATTCAGCACACCAATGCCTTGGATATCAGTGTTTATGCGTTCCATTTTATTTTAGACAATTCCCAATTTTCCTAGATTCATATTTCATCTATTCCATGTTCTAATTATTAATGGATATTTACAGCTTATTTCTCTTTATTTTGAATTGTACCCAATCAAAAAATGAAGGTTCCAAAGGCTGTATGCCATTCACATCCATATGGTTAACTCTACTTTGAGGAGGCAGCTCTTCCCCAGTTGCATTTTGAGTGCCTTCTAACCTGAGAAGTCCATCTTCCTACACTATATTTGACAATATTCTGGTGTTCTTTTTCATATTTCATTATTCAGTATTCTGGTGCTGACAGTGTTCCACTAGTATTCATAAGGTTTTCAGTGACTAATTATTTTGTAGTAGTCCATCTCTTCTGCTTTCTTGTCTGTGTTCACTTACAAGCTCAGATGAAACCTGTCCACCATGGGTGACTCTGCTGGTATTTAAAAATATGTGTGGTATAGCTTCTAGAATCACAGCACACAAGCTACCACAGTATGATAAACTGATAGACAAGTAGTGACATTTAGAGATTGGTGGTGGTGGTGGTAAGTGCCATAGAGTCAGTTTCCACCGATAACAACACTGTATAGGTTTTCCAAGGAGCAGCTGGTAAGCTTGAGCTGCCGACATTGTGGTTCAAACTGACTTTGGCATTTCAGCGCATTAACCCACAGCACCACTCCAGGTTAGTTCTTGCCTAATATGTCCTTGCCAAAAATTGTATCCAAGTCTGCAGTTTCTCTTTGTACTCTTGGCAAAATCTTGATACAAATTATTTTTTCACATTGAATAATATTCCATTGTATGACTATTCCACGTTTGCATTTACCTATTAAAGGTCTTATGAATTCTTCTAATTTTTTTTTTTTTAATTCTTTATTGTGCTTCAGTGAAAGTTTACAGAGCAAATTATTTTCCACTGTGTAGTTTGTACATAAAATGTTCCAGGACATTTGTTTTAGTCTCGATCTTGAAACTCTTTCCATTTCTGCCTGTCTTTCCTTGTTCCTTTTGTCCAAATGTCCTTCATTTTCATTTCCAAACTTTGCATGCCAACCACCAGTAATCTCCAGTAAATCTTGATTTCATGTTCAATAAATTTCTGACAAATTCTGAATAATTTGTTAGAAGTCTTCAATTTCATCGTCGCTGGCTTTAGAG
>NW_006408638.1:9065763-9067021 GCF_000296735.1 Chrysochloris asiatica | reverse complement strand
AAAAAAAACTCACAGCCAAAATAGTCCAGGTCCAGCTGGCTTCACTAGTGAGTTTTACCAGACATTCAGGGAAAAGCTGTCACCAATTCTACTCAAATAATTCCAGAATATAGAGGAGGATGGAAAACGTCTTAATACATTTTATGAAACAATGATAAACTTCATACCAAATCAGGGAAATACATCACTAAGAAAGAAACTTATAAACCAATACCCTCATGAACATAAATGCAAAAATTCTCAACAAAATCCAAGCCAACAGAATTCAACAACCCATCCAAAGGATAATACACCATGACCAAGTGAGATTCATATCAGGGATGCAAGGATGGTTCGAGATTAGGAAAACAATCAATGTAATCCACCAGTCCACCATATAAATAAATAAATAAATAAACAAACAAACAAACAGGAAAATAACCACTTGATCAAATCAATTGATGCCGAGAAGACATTTTACAAAATCCCACATCCATTCCTGATTAAAGCACTCAATAAAGTAGGAATTGGAGGGAAATTCCTCAACATAATTAAAGCATATATTCTAAATCAACAGTTACATCAATCTGAAAGAAGAGAAACTGAAAGCCTTCCCTTTGTGAACAGGAACCAGACAAGGATGTCCTTTATCACCACTCCTATGAAATATTGTGTTGGAAATCTTATCCAGAGCTATAAGGCAAGATTGAGAAATTAAAAGCATCCAAATTGGAAAAGAGGAAGTAAAACTCTCCCTATTTGCAAATGATATGATCTTAGATCTATAAAACCCCAAAGACTCAGCAAAAATAAACAAACAAAAAAAACAAAAACAAAAAAACAACTACTAGAACACATTGGAAGGAAGATTCAACAAAGTGGTAGGGTACAAGATCAACATACATAAGTCAGTTTGATTGCTCTATACTAACAATGAGAGCACTGAAAAGGAAATAGGAAAGCAATATCATTTGCAATAGTCACCCAAAAGATGAAATATTTTGGAATAAATGCAACCAGAGAAACAAAGGACCCATTCACAGAAAACTACAAATCACTGCTAAACGAAATCAAAAGAGATTTATAAAAAATGGAAGTAAATACCATCCTCTTAGATAGAAAGACTTAACTTTGTGAAAATGTCAATACTGTCCAAAGCAATCTACACGTATAATGCAATCTCAATCCAGATGTCAATGACAGTCTTTAAAGAGATGGAAAAAAAAAAACAATTACAAACTTCATGTGGAAAGGAAAGAAACCCAGGATAAGCAAAGCA
>NW_006408638.1:9063873-9065259 GCF_000296735.1 Chrysochloris asiatica | reverse complement strand
GACCTAAATGTGAATTCCAGAATTATAAAGGCCATCAACGAAAAAATAACAGCAAATTTAAGGGCTAAAATACAAGGAATGCACAATGTACCAAACATTGTGAAACTAGTATCAACAAAAGAAGGCTAAATAGATGATTGAGACATATTAAAAATTAGAAACTTATGTGAATCCAAAGATTTTACCAAAAGAGTAAAAAAGAGAGCCCACAGAATGGGGAAAATATTCTGCAATAATATATCAGACAAGACACTAATTTTTAAAATCTATAGGAAAATACAATACCTCCACAAGAAAAACACAAATAATTTAGTTTAAAAAGACATGAAGTATAATGCTTAATGCACAAGTGATGTCAGCTACATTTAAGTCTATGAAGACTGTTTGATTTTATTGCAAATAAAAATGAGTAAAAAACTGGAAATAGGACATGAACAGACTCTTCATCAAGGAACAGATTCAGGCAGCCAACAAACATATGAACAAGTGTTCATTATAATTAGCCATTGTTGTGTGGTGGTTACGTGTCATTGAGTCAGTACCAACTCATAACGACCTTATGCACAACAGAATGAAACACTGCCTGGTCCTGGGTCAAACTCACAATTTTGCCACACTTGAGCCCATTGATGCTGCCACTTTACCAATCTATCTTGCTGGAGTTCTTCCTCTTTTTCTCTGACCCTCCACCTTACCAAACATGATATCCTTCTCCAGTGACTGGTCCCTCCTGACAATATGCCTGAAATATGAGAGACGAAGTTTGGCCATCCTGGCCTCCAAGGAGCACTAAGGTTGCACTTCTTCCAACACAGATCTGTTTATTCTTTTGGAAGCCCATGATACTTTCAATATTCTCCTCCATCACCATAACTCAAAAGCATCAATTCTTCTATGGTCTTCTTTATTCACTATCCAGCTTTGGCATGTGTATGAGGTTATTGAAAATACTATGCCTTGGTTGGGTACATCTTAGTCTTCAAGCTGACATCTTTGCTCTTGAACACATTAAAAAAGATTTGCCTAATGTAATACATTGTTTAAGGAGCTCTGGTAGCGTAGTGGTTACGAATTGGGCTGTGAACCTTAAGGCCAGCAGTTCGAAACTACCAGCTGTTCCGCGTGAGAAAGATGAGGCGATCTCCTCCCCTAAAGATTTACAGCCTCGGAAACCCTGTACAGGGTCGCTATGGGTCGGAAACGACTCAAGGGCACTTAACAACAACAACAACAACAACAATACATTGTTTGATTTCTTGACTGCTGTTTCTGTGTGTGTTGATAGTTGATCCAAGAAGAATAAAGTCCTTGACAACTTCTATCTTTTCTCCACTGATAAAAATGTTGTTCATTAGTCCCATGGTGAGGATTTTTGTTTTCTTTACA
>NW_006408638.1:9052258-9055775 GCF_000296735.1 Chrysochloris asiatica | reverse complement strand
CATCAGGCAGTGTTTCGTTCTGCTGTACATAAGGTTGCTATGGGTCGGTACTGACTCAATGGCACCTAACAACAACAACAACAACAACATACAACCAACTGATATTTTGACAATGGGGAAGAGATAGTCTCTTTAACAGATGGTGCTAACAGAACGGGAAAGCAACATGCTAAAGATTGAAACAAGACCTTTACCTCATGTCCTGTACAAAAACCAACTCAGCATGGATTAAAGACTTACATGTGAATCCCACAATTATAAAGGCCATCAATGGAAAAAATAGGGACAGATTTGAGGGCCCTAATGTGGTGTGCATACAGACTACCAAACATTGTGAAAATTACACAAACAAAAGTAGGCAAAAAATTTTACATACTAAAAATTAAGAACTTATGTGCATCAAAAGACTTTACCAAAAGAGTAAAAAGGGAGCCTACAGAATGGAAAAAAATCTTTTGCAACAACGCATCTGATAAGGGACTAATTTCTAATTTATATAGGAAACTACAACACCTCTACAAGACAAAAACAAATAACCCAATTTAAAAAATGGGCACAGGACATGAACAGAAACTTCACCAAGGAGGGGATCCAGGCAGCCAACAAACATATGAAGAAATATTCACGATCATTAGTGATTAGAGAGATGCAAATCAAAACAATGAGATATCATCTCACAGCAGCAATAATAGGAAAGATCAATAAAGTAGATAACAATAAATGCTGGTAAGGAGTCAGAGAGCCTGGGACCCTCCTAATTTGCTGCTAGGATTGCAAAATGGTTCAACCACTCTGAAAAACAGTATGGCGCTTCCTCAGGTGGTTGGAAATAGAAATACCTTATGATCTAGCAATTTCTTCTTCCTGGTATTTATCTACATGAGCCATAACACAAGTAGATATATGCACACAAATGTTTATAGCAGCACTATATACAATAGCAAAATGATGGATACAGCCTAAGTGCCCATCAATGGAATAATGGATAAACAAACTTTGATACATACACATAATGGAATATTATGCTACCTTGAAGAAAAACAAGGAAGCTGCAAGCCACTACATAACATAGATGAACCTTGAGGACATTATGCTGAGTGAAATTGTTGTTGTTTTTAAGTTCCGTCGAGTTGATTCCGATGCATAGCCACCCTATATAAAGCTTGCAAGGAACAGCTGGTGAGCTTGAATCACTGACGTTAGAGTTCAAGCGACTTTTCAGTCTGACGCATTAGCTCATAGCACTACACCAGGACTCCTAAGTGAAATTAGTCAGTCACAAAAAGACAAATATTGCATAAGACCATTATTGTAATAGCTTAAGAAAAGATACTAAAAGGGGAAAAACAATTCTTTGTAGCTTACCAGGTGTGGGAGGGAGCAGACGGCAGAGCACAGGATAGGTGACAGATATATAATAGTTTGGGTATTGAGGGGTGTTGGCAGCTGTAATATGCTGTTGGGGGAAATGAGGGATTGGTTAGCTGAAACTGTGTTCTGCTTTTTGTGGGGGCAAAAGAAGTACTATAGTGTGGCCATTGTTGGACAGTATATCTGCTCTCAGTTCCTTTTGGGAGTTGGCACCTTCCTATTCAAAGGTATTTCTCAAAGAATGTTAGAATTGAGTGTGGGGCAGTTCAGTGGATTGTGTGGGCTATGTCAGTGGATTCTGATTATGCACAGAAACAGCTATGTACAGGAAGAACTAAGATGGCCTCTAAGGGAAGTCTGTGGACCAATCATTGAGGGGCTGACTTTCCCCCTGCCCTGGCTGGGGAGAAGATGTAGAACCTCCATCAGACACTACAATATCTTAGGGACCCTGCCTTTCTGCTGTGCTGGCTTCTCCCCTGCACCTCCTACTGCATCTTCAGAGGAATGACCACACAATGGCCAGGCAAGTGGGAAACTGAACTTCACTGTCCGAGAGTGAAGTTGTAAAACCAAAAAAGTAAAGTGATGTGGCTCTCACAAAGAAAAAAATAAAATAAAATTAAGGGGGAGGGGATGGAAGAACAAGGTAGATAGGAGAACACTTATGTAGCTTTGCATGGGCTAAATGGGACAATGAGTTATGGTCAACCTTTGAGCAACAGGGCTCTGTGATACAGGGATACAGGGATCAAGGATCATACAGGGATCAAGGCATAGTCTGGGTAAAAGAGGGGAAATAATGCACAGAGGGAATGGTAATCATTGCAATGAAACAATGAGTGTAAAACCAATATTCTCCCATGTAAACTATCACTCAATTCACAATAAAAACTTAAAGAGAAATGATGAAGGCAAAGGAAGGAATGCAAGAGTTAAAGGCAATAAAGGAAAATATTATTATATACACAATCTTGCAATAAATGTAATAGCAATTATTTGTGAGTAGATATATGAGTAGACACTCAAGCGGAACATGGATGTATACAGGTTAAACAGAAGATATTTTTACGTATAGGATAATTACTGGACTGTGAACCACAAGGTTGGAAATTCAAACCTACCAGCTGCTTCTCAGAAATCCTGTACAGGGTTGCTATGAGTTGAAATCAATTCGAAAACACTTAATAAAAATAAAAAATAAAAACAAACACATTGTATGTACTATAAATATATCCATGAATATAGCTGAGTATAAAGGGGGAAAGTTATGAAAACTTCTTAGAAGTAGTTAAATACCTTGAGGGAATGAATTATTTGGTGTTGGGTCTCAGGACCATAGCCTTGGAGGATACCACAGTCAGTTGGCATAAATTAATTTACAAACACAATATTTTGCATCCTACTTTTGTTAGTAGTGACTGGGGTCTTAAAAGCTTCTGAACAGCCATCTAAGGTGCAAATATTGGCCTTTCTTTGTCTGAAGGAAAGATGATTGAAGAAACTCAAAAAGACATGGAAACAATTTTGAAAATTAACACAAATTAAACTAAAAGTAAAAAATATTCCATTCATATAAAATTTTAATAGTAATAATAAGTTTTACAGAAAAAAAATAACTAGACACAACAGTGGAAGAACTATTAAATTGAAATATTGTTCTCTAGAAAATAACTCAGAGAGATAAAGATGTGAAAAATATATATACATATATATGGAGTCCTGACGTAGTGCTGTGGCTTAATGTGCTGGACTATAAATTCAGTTTGAATCACAAGGTCAGTGGTCCAAGCTCACCAGCTGCTCCTAAACCCTATACAAGGTCGTTAAGGTTTGGAACCAACTCAAGGGCACTTAACAATAACAACAACATATATATGTATATGTGTGTATATACATAGAAGATACATTGTTGTTGATAAGTGTCATTGAGTCTGCACCGATCCATAGTGACCCTATGCACAATCAAATGAAACACTTGCCTGTCCTGCGTCAACCTCACAATCATTGCTATGTTTGAGCCCATTGCTGCTGTCACTGTACCAATCCATCTGATTGGGGTTCTTCCTCTTTTTCACTGACCCTCCACTTTACCAAACATAATATCATTCTCCAGGGACTGGTTCTTCCTGATAATATATCCGAA
>NW_006408638.1:9049485-9051778 GCF_000296735.1 Chrysochloris asiatica | reverse complement strand
GCAGGGTCGCTATGAGTCAGGACTGACTCCATGGCACACAGCCCATGTGGTTAATGAAAATACCATGACTTGGATAAGGCACACCTTAGTCCTCAAAATGACGTCTTTGCTCTTGAACACTTTAAATATATCTTGTGCAGTAGATTTTCCTAATGCAGTTCATCGTCTAGTTTCTTGACTGTTGCTTCCATGAGTGTTGGTGGTTGATACCAGAAAAACGAAGTCTTCGACAACTTCAGTCTTTTCTCCATTTATATGGATTTTTTTTTTATTGATTCAGTGGTAAGGATTGATGTGCAACCCTGGCTGTGGTTTTTGATCTTTATAAGTAAGTATGTTAAATATTCTTCACTTTCAGCAAGCAAGTTTGTATAATCTGTATATTACAGGTTATTAATGATTCTTCCTCCAGTCCTGATGCCATATTTTTCTTCATATAATCCAGTTTCTAGGATTATATGTTCAGCACACAGATTGAATAAGTATAGTGAAAGAATACAATCCTGCTCACATCTTTCCTAATTTTAAGCCATGTGGGTTCCCTTGTTTGATGAAACAACAACCTCTTGGTCTATGTACAGGCTCCTCCTGAGCACAACCAAGTGCTACAGAATATTCATTCTCCACAATGTTATCCATAGCTTGTCATCATCCACACAATCAAAAGCACTTGCATAGTCAATAAAGCACAGATAAACATCTCTGGTATTCTCTGATTTCAACCAAGCTCCATTGGACACCAGCAATGATGCCATCATCCTTCATCCTCTTTCAATCTGACTTGAACATCTAAAAGTTCTCTGTCAATGTATGGTTGCTGCCATTTTTGTATAAAGATAATTATTTTGCAAAATTTTACTTGAATGCAATGTTTATGATTTTGGCCAGTGATTTCCGTATTCTGTTGGGTCACCTCTCTTATGAATGGGTAAAAATATGGATCTCTTCCAGTCACCTGGCCAGATAGTTGTCTTTCAAATGTCTTGGCATAGATGAATAAGTTCCTTCAGTATTTCTTCAGTTTATTGAAAGATTTCAATTTGTATTCCATCAATTCCCAGTGCCTTTGCGAATGTCTTCAATGCACCTTGGAATTCTTCCTTTAGGATGATTGTAACTTCTTGAAGTGATTGAATATTGATGATTCCATTTCTTACAGTGACTCTGTGTATTCTTTCTACCTTTGATGCTTCCTGTATAATTCAATATTTTGCCTATAGAATCATTTAATACTTCAAGCTAAAGCT
The DNA here is from genome assembly GCF_000296735.1 of Chrysochloris asiatica. NCBI lineage: Eukaryota > Metazoa > Chordata > Mammalia > Afrosoricida > Chrysochloridae > Chrysochloris > Chrysochloris asiatica. The sequence continues at coordinate 9,050,531 of NW_006408638.1, read as the reverse complement.
TGATTTTTTTCTTCATTTCCTTCAGCATCATAAATGCAGTGTGTGTTCTTTCCTTTTAGTTTTCTAATTCCAGGTATTTGTCAATTTCTTCATAGTAGTTGTCCTTGTCTTCTCAAGCTGAATTTTGAAATGTTCTGTTCATCTTATACCTCCTCACTTCCTAAATTTGCTTTAGCATCTCCACATTGGAGATCAATTTAGAGAGTCTCTTCTAACATTTATTTTGATCTTTTCCTTCTCTGTTGTCTTCATGTATGTTGTTCTTGATGTCATCTCACAACACTTCTTGTCTTTGGTTTTCAGCGTCAAATGCACCAAATGTGTTCTTCAGTTGATCTCTAAATTCAGGTACAATTTGTAAAAGGTCATAAGTGGCTCTTGTGGACTCGTTTTAATTACCTTCCACTTCAGCCCAAATTTGCATATGAACAATTGATGCTCTGTTCCACAATCTAGCCCTGGCTTTTATTCTGGCTGTTGATATGGAGCTTTTCCACCGTCTTTTTCCAATGATGTAGTCAATCTTATTTCTGTGTATTTCATCTCATGAGGTCCATGGATATAATAATGTTTTATGTTGTTTGAAAAAAAAGTTATTTGCAATGAAGAAGTCATTGGTCTTGCAAAATTCTATCATGCAATCTCCAGCATTTTTTCTATGACCATGACAAAATTTTCCAACTACTGATACTTCCTCTTTGTTTCTAACCTTTGAAATCCAATCTCCAGTAATTATCAATACATCTTGATTGCATATTTGATCAATTTCTGACTGAAGAATTTGGTTGAATTCTTGTTTCTACATCACTGGCTTTAGTGTTTGGTGCATAATTTGAATAATAGTGGTATTAACTGATCTTCCTGGTAGGCGTATAGATATTATCCTATAATAGAGAGCATTGCTCTTGAAGAGAGCTATTGATATGTTCTGCATAATGATAAATATAATGCAATTCCTCTTCAATTTGTCATTCCTGGCAAAGTAAATCATGTCAAATTCAAAATGGCCAATATAAGTCTATTTCAGTTCATCAATGCCTAGGATA
>NW_006408638.1:9046825-9048100 GCF_000296735.1 Chrysochloris asiatica | reverse complement strand
TATTGCATTAGGCAAATCTGCTACACAAGACCTTTTCAAAGTGTTGAAAAGCAAAGATGTCAGCTTGAGGACTAAAGGTACACATGACACAAGCCATGAGGTATTTTCAATAACCTCATATGCATGTGAATGTTGGACAGTAACTACGGAAGATCCTAGAAGAATTGATGCATTTGAGATTTTATTAGGAGAGGTTTGCAGGGAGAAATTTCTAAAATAGAAAAAAAGGAAGAAAGGAAATCATTGTCAGCACAAAAACTCTGGTATATGGTGTTGATGATGTAGGATCAATCTAAATAAAATAACTTATAGCTGTATTGACTTTCCTTTTTTCTATTAAAAAAAAAAAACAAAAAAAAACTTCTCATGTTTCCTCTTGTCATATGTCAAATAACTCATTTACTTACCTGGAGAGCATTGTTTTTGTATAGTCTCATCTTCTATCCTAGAAGCAATCATCCTTTTGTGGCATGGGTACCTCATTTAATATCCTTGAAATCTTTTGCAGGTGGGTAATATTTCACATGTAGTTTGGTATATTTACTTTAAACATCACTGAACAAAAACAAACACATTAAAAAAATAGTACCAGAGGGATCAGAAACTGCTAAGAATAAAATCATTCTAAAGAAATGAAACAGCCCAAACTTTGCTTTCCTTAATAATCTAGTAGAAAAGCAGTTTTTAAAATGACATAGGAGAGCATTAAGAGAAATGAGCTTAGGTAGAGTTAGCTGTGTGTATCTATGCACATTGAGGATTGCAATGATAATTTCTGCCATATAAGGCTATACCATAATTTTCTAGGGGAAAAAAAAAAAAAGTATTCTATGGAATGACAGTATAGTATAAGCACTAAAGCATACTGCAAGATCGGTCCAAACTCACCACGTGCTCATAGAATAGTTACTATATACAATGAATCACAGTGAATATGCATATATACAGCATATTCACTGTGAGCCTTGGAGTGAGCCTTGGAGTCAGTACCCACTCAGAGGGATCCTATATAGGGTTTCTGAGGTTGAAAATATTTACAGGAATATAATTTTTTCCCCACGGAAGGCTGGTAGTTTTCAAAAGCTGACCCTGTATACTGGTGAGCTTGAACCATCCACCTTGCAGTTCAAACTGCTTTGCAGTCTGGAGCATTAGCCCACAGAGCCACAAACTCTGCTTTGTGTGTGTGTATGTGTATACTTCTTCTTGGATCAACTATCAACTTCTTCTTGGATCAACTATCAACACTCACAGAATCAGCAGTCAAGAAATCAA
>NW_006408638.1:9040768-9045488 GCF_000296735.1 Chrysochloris asiatica | reverse complement strand
CTGGGCAAACCTCACAATTGTTGCCATGCTTGAGCCCATTGATGCTGCCACTTTGCCAATCCATCTTGCTGGAGGTATTCCTTTTTTCTCTGACCCTTCACCTTACCAAACATGATACCCTTCTCCAGAAAATGGTCCCTCCTGACAATATGTCTGAAGTATGAGAGATGAAGTTTGGTCATCTTGGCCTCCAAAGAACACTCTGACTGCACTTCTTCTAGCATAGATATGTTTGTTCTTTTGGCAGCCTGTGGCACTTTTAATATTCAACCCCAACAACATAATTCAAAAGCATCAATTCTACTACAGTCGTCCTTATTCACTGTCCAGCTTTTGCATGCATGTAAGGTTACTGAAAATACCATGGCTTGAGTCATCTTGTTGTTAGGTGCCATTGAGTTGGTACCAACCCATAGTGACCTTATGCACAATAGAGAGAAACACTGCCCTATCCTAGGCCAACATCACTACTGTTGCCATGCTTGAGTCCATCAATGCTGTCACTTGGCCAATCCATCTTGTTGGGGGTCTTCCTTTTTTTCTCTGACCCTCCACTTTACTAAACATGATATCCTTCTTCAGTGACTGGTCCCTCCTGACAATATGTCCAAAGTATGAGAGATGAAGTTTGGTCATCTTGACCTCCAAGGAGCACTCTGGCTGCACTTCTTCCAAGACAGATCTATTGATTCTTTTGGCAGCCCATGGCACTTTCAACATTCTCCTCCAACACCATAACTCAAAGGCATCAATTCTTCTATGGTCTTCCTTATTCACTGTTCAGCTTTCACATGGACATGAGGTTATTGAAAATACCATGGCTTGGGTCATGCTAGGAGCCATTAAAGTTCATTCTGAGACATGGTAACTCTGTATAACAGAATGAAACAGTTTCTACAACACCTTTCTCACAGTTGTTGCATGTTTGAGCCCATTATTGCAACCACTTTGTCAATCAATTTTGTTGAGGATTTTCTATTTTGTCACTTGCTTCCACTTTTCCAATCTGATGTCCTTCTTCAGTGACAAGTCCCTCAAGATATACAACATGTCCAAAATAAGTAAGACAAAGTCTCTCCATCTTTCATTCTACTGAGCATTCTTACTGTACTTCTAAGACAAATTTGTTGCTATGACAGTAAATGGTATGTATATTCAATATTGTTTGTTAGCAACATAATTAAGATGCATCAATTCTTCTTTAGCCTTCCATAATCATTGTCCAGCTTTCACATGCGTACGATGCAATTGAAAATACCAGGATTTGGGTCAGGTTCACCTTAGTCCTCAAAGTAACATTTGTTCTTTAATACCTTTAAGAGATCTTTTGCAACAGATTTGTATGATGCACTATATCATTTGATTTTCTGATTGCGGCTTCCATGGACAGCAGTTTGATTGGTAATCAAACTGAATGGGCAATCCAGAGTTGATTGTGGATCTAAGTAAAATGAAATACTTGAAAACTTCAAACTTTTTTTCCATTTATCACGATGTTGCTTATTAGTCCAATTGTGAGGATTTTTGTTTCCTTATATTTAGGCATAATCCTTATTGAAGACTACAGTCTTTAATCTTCATCTGTAAGTAGTTCAGGGGTTTTTTGTGTGTGTTTTTTTTTCACTTGCAGTAAGAAAGGTTGTATTATCTGCACAAAACAAGTTGTTAAGGAGTCTTTCTCCTATCCTCATGTCATGTTCTTCTTTAGATAGTCCAATTTCTCAGATTATTTGTTCAGCATACATGCAACAACCACAGTGCTACAGAACTGCAAGACGAGTGGTAGAAGGACACAGATGTTGACATAGACATAGATACAGATATTTGAGACTTGCTCTGATACTGTAGGATAAGCATTCGACTACTAACAACAAAGTCAGTGATTCAAACCCACTAGCTTCTCCTCAGAAACCCTACACATAGTTGCTATGAGTCAGAACCAACTCAGAGACGTAACAACAACAACAACAATATCTATATTGCTCTATATAAATATATATAGGCAGATGAGTTGTTGCTGCTGTTAATTATTGTTGAGTACGGTTCCAACTCATAGCAACTCTGTATAAGATTTATGAGGAGCAGTTGGTACTTTTGAAAGAACTGACCTTGTGGTTAGCATTGCAGTGCTTATCCTACAGTACCACACTAGTACTTCACAGATAAATACAGTGATCATAACATACAATACAACATATTTACAAGTTTTATCAACAGCAAGTTGAACTGTCACCCATTCCCTTTAAATGTCTATTATTCTGACCCTCAACACATCTTTATCTACTTCAAAACCTTGTTTATAGGTTGGAAGTAACTGAGGAAAAGAAAGGAGGGAAGGAAGGAAGGAAGGAAGGAAGGAAGGAAGGAAGGAAGGAAGGAAGGAAGGAAGGAAGGAAGGAAGGAAGGACTTCATAATTGTATGTCATTTATGCTTTTAGTAAGTCCTACTTGCAAATTATATTAATAAAAATTTTTAAGTAAAATTTCAAAAGCAATAATATATAGAAACTGTGTCTTGTGTTTCTGATATACAATATGATATGAGGATCAAACTAATAATTCTAAAAACATGTTTTCTTTTGAATTTTTTTTTTCATTTCATAGGATAATGCACATGTAACAATGAAGAAATATATACTTATTTGTAAAAATTGAATTCAGATTTTTGTCCTCAGAAGGATCAATTCTCTGCTGTAAAAAATCCCTTTGTATTGTTGGCAATTTAAAAAGAAGAAAAGAAAATGCCTGTGAATGATGTTAATAACATGAACTAAGCTCAATAATCTGCTCACCTTTAACTGATTTTTTAAAAGTTTTTTCTAAAATTGAGCACTTCCTCTGTGTAAGTGATAATAATAATAATTTGAACCATAATTCTCTTGCAGACAGAAACCTGATATGGCAGCTTTTTGCACAGAATGAGTTACCTGATTTATAATACCTAGTTTGTTGTGGATATACTGAAAAAACTCTCAGAACTTAATTAAGGTATTTTTTTCATACTTAAGAAAAATAAATTTTACTCAAAGGTTATACAATTACTTTGGAAGTTTGATTGTAAAATTAATTTCCAGATTGTAATTTTATACCCCTGACCTGTATGCATCTCATTTTATAGTCTTCATTTTTGCCACTTCTTTTGCTTTTACACTTACTTTTCTGGCGTGAGTACTCTCTCTCTCTTTCATTCACACCCACATGCACACATATTTTTACACATACAAATAAATCCACTCTCACAATACATAATTTTATGATTTTATAAATGTAGATTTTTTGTGAGACTTCTGGAAATTTGGTGGACTAAGCAGACATACATGGACCCTATACAACAAAGATATGAGACACAAAATAAAACAGATTCTAATGAAAAATCTGGGACCCTGAACTATAGATGAAATTTTAAGTCATGGATGGAGCGCTTGATTGGAGGAAAGGCCAAGCAAAGGCAGTGAGAGTGGGAGACCGATTGGTGAAAGGCATTTTCTTGTGAGCTGCTTTGACAGTAGCAGGAGACGTGTCACAGCACATTCACCATAATGACAGGAAAAGTATGATTTCTTCTTTTTCCTCATGCTCCTCTGGTGACCTGCTTCCACATGCTGCTGGTGCACATGCTGCTCTCTGGGAGTTCAGAGCAGTGTGGTTGGAAGCCATGCCAGGGTAACATGGGGGCCTGCTGAATTCCTTTGGTGTGCTGTGTTGGTGCCTGAGTTCAGGTTGGCATTTCTCCAGACCTCAAAACACACAGAGCCCCCAGACCATCATTTGACCAGTCACACTGCCCCCAGCTTTCCTGTAGTCCTAATAGACACTGAAATCAGCTCCATCAAGGTTCTCCATGAACTACTTACAGATTGAGTACCCTGAACAAATATAATATGGTATCCAATAGGAACTCCATTTAGTTTCAGAAACTCTACCAGCACATCTCTTCCATCACCATCTTGTGAACTCCTTGAATTCCAAGAGCCTCCCAGAGATTTCTGCCCTCTGATTCAAACAAGTGTACTGTTTGTTTTTACAAATAAGACAACTTCACAATGTCCAGGAGACAACAATATTAGCTCACCCAAAGAAACAAAAGAGAAGGCTCAAAAACAAATCACCAAGATGCAGAGTCAGAAGATGTTTCTGAAGAAGAAATGATAATATAGGTAACAGAAAAATAATTCAAAAGAATTATTTCAATGTTGTTAAGTGTCGTCAAGTCAGTTCTGACCCATAGTGACCATGTATAGGGTTTCCAAGGAGCAACTGGTGAGCTTGAACCACCGACTGTGCAGCTCAAATGACTTTGCAGTCCAGTGCATTAGCCCACAGCGCCACACCAGGACTTTTATTAGGTTCCTTCAAATTAAGTACCTTCAAAGGATTGGTAGAAAGATAGAGGAAAGCAAGAATACAATACAAACTTCAGAAGAATTCTGGGAAACACTATAGGAACAAACAGACTTTAAAAAAAAAGATGTAAATTTTGTAACCACAATTAAAAATTCAGAAGATTAATAATGAGATCTAAGAAATGTCAACATATTGAAAGGGCAAAGGAGCAGATTGAAGCAATGGAAATCTGAATTAGTGAGCTTGAAGATAAATCTCTTGATATTAGTATACTAGAGCAATCAGCAAAAATAATTTAAAAATCCAAAGGAAACCTAAGCGTTATGAGGGACACAATGAAGAAGAACAATATACAGGGTATTGGAATTTCAGAACA
>NW_006408638.1:9029029-9029814 GCF_000296735.1 Chrysochloris asiatica | reverse complement strand
CGTCATCAAAAAGAACATCTGAAGATCAGTCATGAGGTACAACACTGTCTATGGTAGGATAATGTCCATATATTTACAAGAAATACCAATTAATAATTAAAAATACCAAAAAATAATTATTCAAAATTATGCACCTATCACTAAAGCCAGTTATGATGAAACAATAATTTTATCAACTTCTTCAGTCTGAAATTGATCAAACATGCAATCAAGGTGTAGTTGTAATTATTGGTGATTGGAATACAAAGATTGGAAATAAAGAGGAAGGATCAGTATTTGGAAAATATAGCTTTGGTGGTAGAAACGATGCAAGAGATTGAATTTTGCAACACCAATGACATTCATTGCAAAAACCTTTTATAAACAACATAACATAATGTGGAGCTCACCAAACATAATAAACAGAAATCAAATTGTTACATCTGTGGAAAGAGACAGTGGAAAACCTTCATATCATCAGCAAAAACAAGGCCAGAGGAAGACTGTGGAACAGACCATCAATTGCTCATATGAAGTTCAGGCTGAACCTGAAAAAAATTAAAACAAATCCATGAGAGCCAAAATATAACCTTGAATATATCCCACCTGAATTTAGACATCTTCTAAAGAACAGGTTTGATACATTAGACACTAAAGAACAAACTGCAGAAGAGTTTTATGTGATGACATCAAGAACGTCATACAGGAAGGAAACAGAAGACCATTGAGAAGACAAGAGAGAAGGAAAAGACCAAATGGATGTCATAAGTGACTCTGAAATTTGCTATCCAGCATAGAAATGATAA
>NW_006408638.1:9024515-9026089 GCF_000296735.1 Chrysochloris asiatica | reverse complement strand
ATAAAATAAACAATATATAGTGGCTACAGGGGTATTGGGAGTAGGGAAAATTATTCATGGGCTAGAGGGTAGACACATGTTAGCATGCATGATAGGGCAGACAATGTACAACAAGAGAGAGGTTAGCAGAGGAAAGATGAAGGTTGCGATACACACAGTGATGAATGGAATAAAGTAAATAGAGGTAAATGCTGTTACCTGTTGGTATATGGAGTAGATTGCAACCATGTAGTGAAGCAAAGTGTGTGGTTTGTCAAATGCAAAAATGATGATCTGCTCTGAAAATCTTTGCTTGATTAATAAAAATTAAAGAAAAATAAGGTTATAAAGAAGAAAGGTAAGTCAAATTGAGGTTTTATTAGATTGCCCAGGTCTCCCAAATACTGTTATTATGTGGTGACTGAATATACATTTACTAAACTCTTTGCAATGTCTAAAATCTAAATTTTCCGCTATGAAGCATCTAAGGTCTGAGTAGGAGAGTTGGAAATGTGTTTCTAATTGCTTTTTCCATGCAAAACAGATACAATAGATTACCAGCAACAGGATAATTAATCATCTATCTAAATGCAGTTTCTGTTCTATGTGCAATATTTATAAGTGTTTATATACTCTTGGCAGATGTTAACAATCAATGCCTACTTGATGAAACAAACTATATAATTGACATGTGCCTGAAACTCACCAAGAGATTTAGCTTATTCTTGGCTTCTGTTCCAGATTATATTTGTGATTAAAAGAGAGAGAGTGAAAAAGCAATCTTTTTGAAGTTTCTATTAAGAAAGAGGGAATGGCCTAGAAGTACTTTTCTTGTAGATAGTGAAGCATTTTATGAGCTTTGGTAGCTTAGTGGTTACAAATTGGGCTGATAACCTCAGGGTCAGCAGTTTGAAACTACCAGGTCTTCCACTGGAGAAAAATGAGGCTTTCTGCTCCCATAAAGATTTACAGTCTCAGAAACCCTGTACAGGGTCACTATGAGGTGGAACCGACTCCACGGCACATAACAATAACAACAACATTTATATGAGAATGTGGTGACTACATAGGATAAGCACTGAATTAGAAGCCACAAGATCAGTGGTTCAAGTCCACCAGTCAATTATTGGAGAAAGATGAGGCTTTCTGCTCCCACAAAGATTTAAAACTCTTAGAAATCCTATACATCTTCACTATGAGACAGAAATGAAGTATCATCGCTAAATAGATTGTAATAATAATCTATATTCTTACATCATCTATAATAACAAAACATGACGTCTGCATTTCTGAAAAGTATCGCAATGTACATTTCTGTGATACTAAAATTAGTATTATAATTACTTAAAGTTTAATTGGGAACTTCAAGACCTATGAATGAGTTAATCTGAAGCTTCATCAATTTGCTAATATGATATGAGTACATTGGTTTTCTTTAGAAAAATTTTAAAAGGAATATGATTTTACTGTTTTAAAAGTATAAGTTTCATGAGGAGGTGGGGCTTAATGGTGGATTATGGAGAAGAGAGGTGCAGACCTCCACCAGAAACAATACAGAATACTAGACAAAGCAGGTTCAAGGGACAGTCCCAGAA
>NW_006408638.1:9021994-9023060 GCF_000296735.1 Chrysochloris asiatica | reverse complement strand
AAAATGGTTAAGAAAAAAAGTGAAGAAAGTCTAAGATTCATGTGGGACAACATGAAGAATAATAACTTAAGAATTACTGGCATTCTGGAAACAGAAGAATCACACACTTCCACAGAGAAGATAGTTGAAGAGATACTGTAAGAAAATTACCCTACATACTGAAAAATGAAAAGATGAACACTCAAGAAGATGAACAAACCCCAGCAAGGATAGAAAATCACCAAGACATATCATAATTAAGCTCTCCACAATCAAAGACAAGGAGGGAATCCTGAAAGCAGTTAAGCAAAAGAGAACTGTTGATCTGTTGATTACAAAGCAGTTAAGCAAAAGAGAACTGTTGATTACAAAGACAAGCAAGGCAAATTAAACTCAGATCTCTCAGCAGAAATCATACAGGCAAGAGAGCAATGAGAAGACATATATAAAATCATGAAATGAAAAACTGCCAATAAAGAATTATGTATCCAGCAAAGCTGATAATCAAATTTGATGGTGTAAAAACAACATTCCCGGATAAACAGAAGCTAATGGATTTTCTCAAAGTCAACCGAGAACTTCAAAATATCCTAAAGGGAGTTATTTAGACTTATAACCAACAAGAACAAACAGCAACCAGAGATTGCCATACATGGTAGCACCACCTGGTACTCAATCCACAAATGGAAGCATCCAGAACACAACAAAACTACAAAAATTAATTTAGAGGGTCTGAAAGGACAGTCTATGATCAAATAATTACAATGTGAAAGAATTTAAAAACATAGGAACAGAGATCCAGGTATTGAGAAGGTCAGATGGATTGCAGCGTAAAATAGATTGTTTTAAATGGAGGAAAAAGTTAATAAGATATAGGGGAACCTCAAGGAAAACTATGACTTTACAACATACCAAGAAAATGAAAATCCAAGAAGAACATGGAAACATTAAAACTATGAATAAATTGACAAGAAAGAAAACAACAACAACAACAAAAAACATGAACTCAGCACAGGAAAGGATGAAGAACAAAGAAGCAAGCAGCACCACAAGAAAACAAACATAATGTTAGCAATTAATTCATACC
>NW_006408638.1:9001315-9020790 GCF_000296735.1 Chrysochloris asiatica | reverse complement strand
ATACATATGAGATTATTGAAAATACCATGGCATGGGTACCTTAGTCTTCACACTGACATCTTTGCTCTTCAACATTTTAAAAATGTCTTGTGTAGCTGATTTGCCTAATGCAATACGTCACTTGATTTCTTGGCTGCTGCTTTCATGAGTGTTGATGGTTGATTCAAGAAAAACGAAGTCTTTGACAACTTTAATCTTTTCTCTACTGATAAGAATGTTGTTTATTGGGCCAGTGGTGAGGTTTTTTGTTTTGTTTTGTTTTGTTTTTCTTTGTATTGAGATGCAACCCATACCTAAGACCATATACCAAAGGCTATAATCTTTGATCTTCATCAGTAAATATTTTAAATCCTCTTCACTTTCAGCAAGCAAGGTCATATCGTCTGCACGTTGCAGCTTGTGAATGAGTCTTCAAACAAAACATTGTTGTTGTTGTTGTTAGGTGCTATCATCGAGTCAGTACTGACTCAGTGACCTTATGCACAGCAGAACGAAACACTGCCCGATCCTGGACCAACCTCACTACTGTTGCCACGCTTGAGTCAATCAATGCTGCCACTTGGCCAACCCATCTCGTTGGGGGGTCTTCCTTTTTTTCTCTGATGCTCCACCTCACCAAACATGATATCTTTCTCCAGTGACTGGTCGCTCCTGACAATATGTCTGAAGTGTGAGAGACAAAGTTTGACCATCTTGACCTCCAAGGAGCACTCTGGCTACACTTCTTCCAAAACAGATCTATTGGTTCTTTGGCAGTCCATGGCATTTCAATATTCTCCTCCAACACCATAACTCAAAGGCATCAATTCTTCTATGGTCTTCCTTATTTACTGTCCACCTTTCACATGCATATGAGGTAATTGAAAATACTATGGCTTATGTTAGGCACACCTCAGTCCTCAAGCAGACATCTTTGCTCTTCAACACTTTAAAACGGTCTTGTGCAGCAGATTTGCCTAATGCAATATATTGTTTGATTTCTTGACTGCTGATTCCATGAGTGTTGATAGTTGAGACAAGAAGAATGAAGTCCTTGACGACTTCAATCTTTTCTCCGTTGATAAGAATGTTGTTTATTGGTGCAGTGATGAGGATTTTTGTCTTCTTTACATTAAGATATAATCCATACTGAAGGTTGTGCTCTTTGATCTTCATCAGTAAATGTTTTTAAGTTCTCTTCACTTTCAGCACACAAGGTTGTATCATCTGCATATTGCAGGTTGTTAATGAGTCTTCCTCCAATCCTGATGCCATGTTTTTCTTCATATAACCCAGCTTCTTAGATTATTTGCTCAGCATACAGGTTGAATAAGTATGGTGAAAGAATACAACCTTGTCACATCCTATCCAACAGACTTTAACAACACATCCAAATAATAATACATCCTAACCAAGTGAGATTCATATCAAGGATGCATTGATTGTTCAACATTAAAAAAACAATCAATGAAATTCACCATATAAATCTGCCATATAAATATGAAACAAAAGGAAAAGAACCATTTTATCATATTGACTGATGCAGAAAAAGCACTTGCCAAAATCCAACACCTGTTTGTGATAAAAAACACTCAACATATTAGAAATTGAAGGGAAATTCTTCAGTATTTCAAGTTGAGATTTGAATTTTTTTCTTTAGCTCTTTCTTCTTGAGAAATATTGAGTATGTTCTTCTTTTTTTGGTTTTTCAATTCCAGATGTTTGCATATTTCATTACAATACTTTGTTTTCTCAAGTTGCACTTTGAAGCTAAAATATGCATTCACCATTAAACAATTAATAAGTACATGCTTTGCATATTGTATCTCATCAGATTATGTAAATGATAAAATATGTGTACGTTATGAATATTGATCTCAAAATTTTACATTTTTTTAAAGGAAATAGGTCACTCATCTATGGGAAGCTTACTAGCGATATGCAAGTAAATAAGTAAGTCTATGATAAGTAAGTGGTCAGTAAAGGAGTGCAGTGAGAACTTGAAAAATTATTACTGAATAGTGCAATCAGAAAATGAAATCCCTAGGTGATGCAAGTGGTTAAGCACTTGAGTACAAACCAAAAGACAGGCAATTCAAATTCACTGAATTATGCCTCAGAAGCCATACCATAAAAATTCTATGGAGAGGTAGAATCAACTTGAAGTCACATTAACAACTTAGTCAGAAGATAGCATCATAAAGAATGTTGTTGTTAAGCACTGTTGAGTCAATTCCAACCCATAGTGACGCTGTACAGGGTTTCCAAAGCTGTAAATCTTTACAGCCTCATCTTTCTCCCCCGGAACAGCTGGTAGTTTCGAACTGCTGACCATAAGGTTCACAGCCCGATTTGTAACCACTACACTACCAGAGCACCAATCATAGAGAATGTTGTTGTTGTTGTTAAGTGCCGTCGAGTTGGTTCCGACCCATAGCGACCCTGTTCAGGGTTTCCGAGGGTGTAAATCTTTACTGAAGTAGAAAGCCTCATCTTTCTTCCGCGGAGCAGCTGGTAGTTTCGAACCACTGACCTTAAGTTTCGCAGCCCGATTCATAACCACTACGCTACCAGAGAATGTTGTTGTTGCTGTTGTTAAATGTCGTCGAGTCGTTTTCAACCCATAGCGACCCTGAATAGGGTTTCTGAGGCTGTAAATCTTTACGGAAGCAGATTGCCTCATCTTTCTCCCGCGGAGCAGCTGGTAGTTTCGAACTGCTGACCTTCCGGTTCGCAGCCCAATTCGTAACCACTATGCTACCAGAGCTCCTTTCTACCAGAGAATAGGAGACATAAATTAAGTAAAGAAAATAGTTATGATTTGAATGAGCAAAAAGAAGAGATCAGGTGGAAGGAAGACTATAAACAAAACTACATATGTGGGCATGATTCGTGTGGTTTTATAGGAAGATCAAGGCAAAAAAAGAAAGATATATAGGGATAGGGAAAAGGAGAAATAGAGAAAAAAGTGTTTCTTTCTGTTTTAATATCTGAAGGAGCTGGAGATATTTGTGATGATAATCAGTAAGGAGACTATGTAGGTAGAGTTTTACATAGTTAGAAATTTAGATACAGAGTTGTGTTTTATCTTATAATAAAAATACATTTTTAAATGATCATAGGCAGTGACAGGCCAAAGGCAGAATTATATGAATATTTATCTAAATGTAATAACAAGGGATTAAAAAAAAATAGTCATTCTGACAGGCGTTGAGACATTTGTCTAAAGAGTACTGTTAAACTAGCTCTGTGCAAGACTACAGGAAGGACATTCTGGTAAAGAATTTGATTTAGTAAGGACTGGAGATTATAGATGGAGAAAATATTGAAATTGTCAAAATTCTTCATTTTGCTTGGATCCACTATCAACACTCAAGAAATCAAATGAAGTATTGTATTAGGTAAATTTGCTGCACAGGACCACTTAAAAGATGGGAGTTTGAGGAATAAGGTTCGCCTGACTCAAAGTAGGGTAATTTCAATAACCCCATATGAATCTGAAAGTTGGACAATGAATAAGGAGCTGTAGAAGAATTTGATGCATTTGAGTTCTGGTGTTGGAGAAGTATATTGAAAGGACTGCCAGAAGGAAAAACAAATCTGTCTTAGAATGAGTACAGCCAGAATTTGCCTTATGAGCCAGGATAATGAAATTTCATTTTTTTTTATACTTCCAACATTTTATCAATGGGACCAGTCCCTGAAGAAGGACATCATGATTTGTAAGATGGAGGGTCATAGTAAAAGAGGAAGACTCCTCCAACAAGATGGATTGGTACAATGACAGCAGCAATGGGCTCAGGTATATCAATCTTGAGGATGATGCAGGATCAGGCAGTATTACAATAAGTGCACAATGCTGTGTTACTATGAGTTACAACTGACTCCACAACACTTAACTACAACAACCTGAAAGTCCTGTGTTTCTAAAATTCATCCGATAATACTATAACACAGACCATTAATTCAAACTTTATGGCAGGAAACTTTAATCTTACTCTAAATAGCAACTCTAAAATTTATTTTCCCATGCAGAATTCCAAATATTTGGCATAGATTTTTAAAAGCAACACATTGTCTAGCATGAAGGTGCAAACACTGATAGAGCAAAATCTTTGGAGTTTTTCAGTAATCTTTGGAATTTTTCAGTAAGACAATCTTCTTTTTCTTTTCTTTTCTTTTCTTTTTTTTTTTTTTAAACATCTGTTTAGCATTGTTGCCAGATATGTAACTTTCTGATAGGTGACTAAAATTAATCAAGCTTGTTGCTGTTGTTAAGTGTCATTGAATTGGTTCCAACTTACAGGGTTTATGAGGAACAAGTGGTGAGTGTGAACTGTTCACCTTGCAGTCCAGTAGTTTATCCAACAGTACCACACTAGGATTAGCACCTCATATTTTAAATATTTTAACAATAGTGTTCAGCACCATTTTCCTGGTATATTTTCTTCAAAAATTTTTACAATTTCCATTTGCTGGGCTGTGTGAACATTATAAATTAGACTTCAACTCTCTAATTAAAACACGAGGTCATTATCAAATAAAGCTCTTGTTGCTCAAATGAAATATAAAGCATGAGGGAGAAAATAAAAGTGTCCTGAGCTCTCAGAGGCAATTAAGTCCATTAGTTGCAGTTCTCCTTTAAGAGAGAGAGGATAATCTAATTGAATGGCCATATGCACTATTTTATTAGGCTGATGGTTTGCATTTTAGCATAGTTGGCATTTATGAAAGGTGCTCTTTGCCACAGAACCTTTAAAATAGTCAAAATAGACAATTTATCATTTTGATCTTCCTTTTACTGATATTTTTATATTGTACAAAGGTTTAAAGTAAGGTGACTGCTATGTAAGCAGTGGACACGTTTTATAAACATAGATTTCTATCACACATTCCAATGTGCTGCAACTGACCTGCTTATGTAAAGGGAACTTGGTGTCAGTATGGAAATAATCGTTCATCAATAAACAAACTTTGGAGTAGGAGGTAAGACCCATGAAATGTCAGGTCAAGAGGCTGATTCTGCTTGGTGTTGTTGATAGGTGCCATTGAGTCAGTTCCAACTCACAGCAGATGCAACACTGTCCAGTCCTGCATCATCCTTGCAATTATTATTGTGTTTGAGCCCATGATTGCTGCCACTAAGTCAACCGATCTCGTTGAGCTTTTTCAGCTTTTTTGCTGACCCTCCAGTTTACCAAGAATGATTTTCTTCTCCAAGGATGGGTTCCTTCCTAACAACATGCTCAAAGTATGGGAGATGAAGTTTGACCATCCTCACTTCTAAGGAGCATTCTGATTGCATTTTGTCCAGGACAGATTTTTTTGTTGTTGTTCTTTTGGCAGTCAGTCCATGGTACTTTCAGTATTCTTCTCCAATACCATAAATCAAATGCATTGATTCTTCTACAATCTTCGTTATTCATTATCCAACTTTTACATGCAAATGAGCATATTGAAAATACCATGGCTTGAATCAAGTACACTTTAGTTCTCAAACTGATGTTTTTGCTCTTTAACACTTTAAAGGGTCTTTTGAAGCAGCTTTGTTTTATATCTTGGCAATTTCTTCCATTAGTGTTGATGGTGGATCCAAGCAAAATGAAATCTTTCACAACCCAAATCTGATATTGAAAGAAGTGATTCATAAGCTCAATAGGGAAATGTAGTTATTTTAATTCATTACTTCCTATTTTAAGTTTGTAGTGGTGCTACTGGAGAGGGTTTTTTCAATAAATTTACAGGGCCTATATCACAATATAGTATCATGGCATCGCATACATAATTGATCCTTTAATAAATCCAGAAGTTGCACTGACTTTCTTTGAACTGTTGCCTGATATTTAACCAACAATGAAATTATTTGTCTCATAAAACTCTTACTATGTTAGGAGGAAAAAAGCAAGTCATGAACTATGTTTATATAATTATCCCTATTTGGAAAATAGTCAAGATTAAAGAAAAATGTTGTTTCTGATTAAGAATTTCTTTCACTGTAAAATTCATAGGACGTGTATTTTAAAATACACTTCATAATAATGTGTTTTTCTACAAGTTATAAGAGCTTAGAGAGCAGGATGCATTAAATGCTTTCTTAGTAAGAATCTTTAGATCAGGGTTTCCTTAAAAACGTTCAAGATTCACTTTAAATACCATAAACACTATATTTTCAGTTTTTGTAGCAATGTGTCTTACATGCTTGGATGCTAGAATTAGTGAACATCACTCTCTTAATAAAATTATTTTATGAATAATCTATCCAAAGTCCCTAACACTTGATAATTTTATATTTTTTTTCATTCCATTCAGCACTGTATGTATTCAAAATATTATTTACAATTGATTGAGCAAAACTATCATAAATATTACTCTAAAGAGTGACCAGATACTTCCTTGGTATCTACTGAGTAAATAAAACTTTTCTGAGGTTACAGAAAATGGGTTCTCAATTATTGACATTATTTCTTCTGCCTGGCATTGAACAGGAGCAAAAATGGAGGTGAGTTCTGATCTGGGGCAGCTGGCAAATGCTACAACCATTATGAACATGAGTAAGAAGAGAAAGGAACAAGAGAGCACTCACAGTGAAGAAACCACCCAGCAATTAGCAGAAACAGAGGTCTGAGTGTTTTATTTTTGGTTTTTGTTTCTTTCTTATAACATCTTTTCCTTTGCTCTGTCTCCTTGTCTCTATGATGGTGACCAGAGGAGAGATTCCATAAATACACACTTCCAGGGAAGGTTCTACATCACACATGCAAGGTTTTGTGATGCGCAGAATGGTAGATGCTGTTCTGCGCTGCTTGGGGGAAGGATTTGCACTGAGAACAGGTGGAAATGGAAGAAAGAGACTGATCCAGGAGTCTCTTCCAAAGTGGATCTGGAAACCCTGAGCTGGTTCTCACTAGGAGTGACAGATCAACAGACTTGATGGGAGAAGAAAAAAGGAAGGCCTGGGTCAGATCACATTGGCACAGTGGGAACAGCATGGAATTTTTCAGTCAGCTTTGAAGAGAAGAGTCCAATATGTGGCAATAAAGAACTACTCGTATTTTTCTGCAATTAATTTTTTTTTTCTTTCTTGTCTCTTTGATTTTTCTGTGTTTGCTACTTTGATATAAATATCTTTCCTGGGTTTTATGAAGTTTTACTTTGATATCTAGTCTTGAAATTGAGCTTATATTTTGTGGGATAGTTTCTATAGATGCCTTTCCTGAAAAGAAACAACAACTGAGACTATATAGTCAAGCTGTAATTGTACCCTGTTAGACCCCACCAATAGGGTAAGAGCCAATACCAGCTGCTCTACACCAGAGTAGCTTCTACAACCAACACCTGATAAAAACACTCTGAATGGAGCTGTAAGAGCAGTGAACAGAATACCCCATCTTCTGATCACACTCACTAGGAGGCAATTGGAGTGTGCCTAAGAATACAACATCATGCATCCATCTAATTAATACAAATACAACGTCACCACAATGCCTTAAAAAAACAAACAGCAGAAAATTTCTGCTTGCATGCAAAAACAAGATAGAATAGCTCAAATGAAACACCAAGAAAAAGAGCTAGGAATGGCATTGGAAAGTGAAGAGGTTATGGACTTGTCTGAAGGGAAATTTAGGAGAATGATATTGAGTTGCAACTAAGTGTTCCACAAAAATTTGAGGAACATGAGGAAGTAGCCAGAAAAGCATGGGCACAGATGATTAATGCTAAAATATCAGAAATGCACAACACACTGAAAAGGCAAATATGTAGAATTGAAGGGATGAAAGCCAGAATCAGTGAACTTGAAGATAAATCTCTCAATACTGCTAATATAGAAGAACAAGCAGAAAAAGAATGAAAAAAATCTGATTAAAGCCTAAGATTCAAATGGGACAATATGAAGAGGAATAACTTGAGGCTGATTGGAATTCCAGAGCAGAAAAATACAAAGAGAAACACAGAAAAGAAAGTGGAAGAGCAGCTGGAAGAAAATGTCCCTGGCATATATGTTTTTTATTGTTTTTGTTGTGAATTGAGTGATAAGTTACATGGGAGACTATTGATATTACACTCATTGTTTCATTGCAATGATTACAATCTCTTCCACGCATCAATATTCAACAGTAGTTGCTTCTATTCCATCTGTTTTTTTTTTGTTTTTTTGTTTTTTTTTTTGGTAGGGGGAGGTATACACAGAAACACTTAGGAATATATAATCATTTGAACATCCAAAGGGCTCATACTGTAAGCCTGACTCTGTCAGCACAGTCTTTCTCTTTCCATGAGTTTACAGTCCTCAGCTGCTCTATCTCTCCATATCTTCATTTCTGCCTTCATCTTTGGTGTCACTGCTTCTGTGGATAGGGTCCTGCATTCTGCTCAAGTTCTTGTCACTTGATCGTCCTAGGGTTCTCTATTCCTGGACTATAAGATTAACTACCCCCCACTTTTTGTTACAAAACTCCTATCTTTACAGTTGTGACAGTTGCAATTAGTCATGATAACAATTACTCACTATTGAATCATAAGAATCTTATCCCCCCTGACAGATTGATGGATGAGAAGATAAGCATTCAAGAACCTGAATGAACACCAGGCAGGTTAAACTCCAAAAGAAAATCACCATGATGTATCATAATTAAACTCTGCAAAATCAAAGACAAGGAAAGAATCCTGAAAGCAGCTATGGGATAAACAAATGTTTCCTACAAAGGAAAACCAATAGCATTAATCTCTGATTTTTCAGCAGAAACCACACAAGCAAGAAGATAATGAGGAGACATAAACAAAACTCTAAAAGAAAAACAAAACGAAACAAAAAAACCCTGCCAATCAAGAATCATACACCCAGCAAACTTGTCAAGTAAATATGATAGCAAAATCAGAATATTTCAGGATAAACAGAAATTGAGGGATTTTGTAAAGGCTACTCTAGCACTCCAAAACATACTAAAGGAATTCTTTGGACTGAGAATCAACCAGAGCAGACAGCAACCAGCAATTGACATTTGTGGCAACACTAACCAGAGCTCAGTCTACAGGTGAAAGATTCCAGAACAGAAAAAAATTGCAAGAATGAAATTAGGGGATCTGGGTGGTCAGTCTATGATCAAGACAACTACAAAGTGAAATAAGGGGAAAATATAGTAAAAGAGATCCAGATGATGAAGAGGTCAGGTAGATCTCAGAATAAAACAGACTATTATAAGAGGAAGAAATTAATAAAATATATGGTAACGTCAAAGAAACGTAATACATCTCCACATCAAATCAAGAAAATGAAAGTCCAAGAAGATTATGGAAACTTTAACATTATGAAAAAGTTTACAATAAAAATCACACACAAAAAATGAACTAATCAAAGGAAAACATACAGAACAAAGAAAGCAGCAGCACCACAAAAAGTAAAGAATAATCACAGCATTTAATCCATGCCTATTGATAATTGCACTGAATGTCAGTGGAGTGAATGCACCAGTCTAGAGACAGAGAGTAGCAGAATGAAAAAGAAAACAGGATCCTTCAATATGTTGTCTTCAAGAGACACACCTAACAACAAAACAAAAAATAGATTAAAAATTAAAGGATGGAAAAATATACAAAAATATACTAATTGCAATAAAAAAATGGTGATATTAATCTTAGACAATATGAACTTTAAAGCAAATACCAGCATAAAAGAAAAGACGGTCATTATCCCATGGTTAAAAGAGGACATAGCCATAGTAAATATATATTCGTCCAATGAAAGAGTCTCAGAATACATAATTCAAACCTATAAAATTGTAAGTAGAAATAGACAACTCTACAATATTAGTAGGAGATTTTAATCACCACTTTTGAACAAAGATAAAATAACCAGAAAGATCAGCAGAAACACCGAGGAACTGAACAACACTATCAACCTTATAGACTTGTACAGAGCATTCAATCCAACAACAGCACAATACACATTCATTTCAATTGCACATGGAACATTCTCCAAACAGACCATGTTTTAAGCCACAAAGCAAGTCTCCATAAATTTAAAAATATCTAACTATTAAAAAACATTTTCTCAGAACACAATACTATAAAATTAGAAATCAACAATAGGAAGATCAAGGAAACCAAAGAAAAGAGGTACAAAGAAAATCAAAAAGTAAAGCTGAGAACTAAAGGATATGACAAGGACCAAAAAGAGAAGGAGGAGAAAAAAAAAAAAAGAGAAAGAAAAGGAAGGAAGGAAACACTAGGGTAGCACCAGACTCAGAGAGGAAAAACTGTGGGTTCTTGCCAGCCAAGATTCATGAGGTGGGAGGGGAAGGAATGAGAAATAGAGTTCCTGTAGACCTATATGTTTTGTGTTTTTAAATTAATGTTCAAATGTGCATGGTTGTACACATTCATTTCAGTCTTGGTGTCTTTATTGGCTTTTGTAAATAAAAGCTATTTTCAGTATGAAAATTTCCATGGATCTGTCCATAATGAATCAATTTTGTATTGATTATCATTAAGTGTTATTGAAATGGTGGTGTAAGTGCTATTGAGTCAGTTCTGACTCATAGCAACCCTGTAATAGGGTTTCCAAGGAGCGGCTGGTAGGTTTGAACAATCAACTTTATGGTTAGTAGTACTCAAAAATTTGAAAGTTAAAGTTATACAAGTATTCACTTATTTTCTTCAACAAATATGTCACAATTTACACATGCAAAGGATTGTCCTTAAAGTAATCAGCTAGATGGGTAACTTATGCACCATTTTTACCATGCTTCTCATTTTTTTAAAACACTCTAGGTTATCTACTAGAAGGTCTCATAGAAGGCAGAGATGTTGTCTGTCTTATACAGAGCAAGCTTTCAGTAATGAATATGCTTACTTATCAATTGAAGTTAGACATTTCATTAGAAACCCTAAGAAAAGTTTCCTTTTAGTTGCAAACTTCAAAAGACTTTTTAACCAAAAACATCACCTAGTTTATCCACTACAGTAATCAACGGGTCTAGTGGTGTTTTGTGGTGATTGAAAAACTTAGGTTTACCTTAATTTTGAAAATAAGTTGATAATACTTTGGAATATTGAAAGGGACATGCTTCCATTTGCCTTATTAATTTCCAAAAAAATGACATGCAAAATATTTTCAGCAATTAAAAATTAACTTAAATCCACAGTACCTAGGGAATATGAAGTCCTTTGTGGGGTTGTGAGTTAATGCACTATATTGCAAGGTCAGTTTGAACTGAAAGGTCAGTAGTTCAAGCTCACCAGTCACTCCTCAGAAACCCTATATAGGGTCACTATGAGTGAGAACTGACTCAATGGCACTTAACACCACCACCAACAAAGTGATTATATAAAGGCAAACAGTATTCATTGGGTTGATAATAGCCTAATAAACTCAAAAGTAATTCATGTTCCTATTACAACAAAAACTTTCTGTAGCATGTGTTTGAAAATTGGAATTGAGTATTTTTGATTGATAGGAAGAGACCACCATTCTTCAATCAGTTTTTCATACTATGGTAGCTTTCATTTTGCTGTGATGCTGGAAACTGTGCCATTGGTATTTCAGATACCAGCTGAACTGGTTCACAGATTTCAGCAAAGCTTCTGAATTCTGGACTCACACAGACTAGAAGGAAGAAATAGGCAGTACACTTCGTAGGGATTTGTTGTTGTTGATGATGTTAAGTGCTTTCAACTCAGTTCCAACTCACAGTAACCCTGTATATGGTTACTAAGGAGCAACTGGTAGGTTTGAGCCATCAACCTTTCAGATAGCAGTAGAGATCTTATCTTACAGTACCACTCCAGCCACTGAAAACCCTATGAATAGCAGCAGAACATTGTCAGATATTGTTCCAGAAAATGAGCCCTTCAGTTTGGAAGGCACTCAAAATAACAACTGTGGAAAAGCTGCATCCTCATAGTTGTGTTTACCTTAGTGACATGGATGTAGTAAAGCTTTTGGGACCTTCATACACTGATGTGTATGAAGGTCATAAACTGACCAAAACAATAAATAGCTGCAAACATTCATTAATTGGACCACAGAATGTACAAAGTATGAAACTAGGAAAATTGGAAGCTATCAAAATGAAATGATAGACATGAAGATGGATATCCTACTCATTGTTGTTGTTGTTAAGTGCCAAAGGGTCACCAACTCGGAGTGACCTTGAATAGGGTTTCTGATAAGTGTCTGATGGGTTTGAACAGTCAACCTTGTAGTTAACAGTCCAGTGCTTATCCTATAGTGCTACACCTGGACTTCATAAATAAGCTAAAATGGGCTGGTAGTGGCCATTTTAAATATGGAAATTATAGGATTTACAATACCTGGAATGAAAAATTCAAGATGGATGATATTACATTAATTGTCAAACAGAATATATTGAAACTTATCTTGAAGTCCAATGTCATCTGTGAGAAATAATATCCATACACCTACAAGGAATGTAAAAGGAGCCCTGGTAGCATAGTGGTTGTACATTGGGCTGCTCCATGAAAGGTGGCTGCTACATGAAAGATCAGAAGTGTGAATCTACCAACCACTCTAGGGAGAAAGATGAGGCTTTCTGCTCCTGTAAAGATCTATGGCCTCAGAAACCCTATATAGGGTTAGTTTCAGTCAGAACCAACTTGATTATATACCACCACCACCACAAGGAATACCAGCTAATGTAACTATTATTCAAATTTACATACCAACAACTAAAGCCGATGAGAGAAAAAAATGAATTCCACTAACTTCTGCATGGAGTCCTGATGTGGCACTGTGGGCACAGGACTGCAAAGTCACACTGAACCACAAAGTCGGCATTTCAAGCTCACCAGCTGCTTCTGGATACTTTATATGGGTCGGAACCAACTCAATGGCACTTAACAACACAACAACAACAACTTCTTCAGTCTGAAATTGATTAAATATGCAATCAAGGTGCATTAGTTACTATTAGTGATTGGAATGTAAATGTAGGAAACAATGAGGAAGGATCGGTAGTTGGAAAATATGGCCTTGGTTATGGAAGCAATGGTGGAGATTACATGATAGAATTTTTAAAGACTAATGCTTTATTCATTTTTTGATAATATAAGTAGAAACTATATATGTGGTCCTCACCAGGTGGAATACACAGGAATCAAACTGATGACAGCTGTGGAAAGAGATGATGGAAAAACTCAATATCATAAGCCAAAATAAGGCCAGGGGCCAATTGTGTTACAGATCATCAATTGCCCATATGTGAGTTCAGGCTGAAGTTAAAGAAAATTAAAATTCAAGGAGCCAAAATGTAGTATTGAGTATATTTCACCAGAAATCGGAGACCATCTCAAGGGCAGATTTGATACGTTGAATGGATGGCCAAAGAATAGACCAGTGTGGAATAACATCAAGAACATAATGCATTAATAAAGTAAAAGGTCATTAACAAGACAAGAAGCATCAGAAAAGGGTGGAAGAAATACACAAAGCCACTGTACCAAAATTGTTTGGGGAATGGTCAATCATTTCAGTAGGTAATATATGATCAAGAATGAATGATATTTAAAGAAGTCAAAGCTACACTGAAGCGACTAGTAAAAAACAAGGATCCAGAAATTAATAGAATGCAAAATGGAATTTTACAATAAACTGATAAAGGGCTGAAATCACTCACAAATTTATGACATGAAATTTGGAAGACAACTACCTGCCCAACTGGCCTGAAGCGATCCATATATTTTCCCATGCAAAAGTAAGGTGACCCAGTAGAGTGCAAAAATTATTGAACAAAATGATTAGTAATGCAAGCAAGTAAAATTTTGCTGAAGATAATTTAAAAAATGGTTGCAGTAGTAAATTGACAGGGATATGCCAGAAATTCAAGGGGATTCAGAAGAGGTAATGGGTCTAGGGATATCATTGCTGACATCAGATGGATCTTGATTAAAAGAAGCAAATACCAAAGAGATGTTTAGCTGTGTTTTACTGAATATGCAAAATCATTTGACTCTGTGGATTATAACAAGTTAAGGATAGCATTCAGAAGAATGGAAATCCCAAAACACTTAATTGTACTAATGCCAAACCTGGACATAAACCAAGATGCAGTCGTTTGATAGAACAAGGGGACCACACATATTCAATCTATTTTCTGAGACAATAATCCAAGAATGTGGGCTATCTGCAGAAGAATTGGGGGAGACATCAGGATTGAAGGAAAACTCATTGAAAATATGAGATATGCAGAAGACACACCGTGTTTGCTGAAAGGGTAGGGGACTTGAAGCACTTACTGATGAAGATAGAAAAAGAAAAAAAAAAAAAATACAGCCTTCATTATAGATTACAACTCATTTTAAAGATCCGCACAAGTAGATCAATAAACATCATAATAGTGGAGATTACATGATAGAATTTTTTTGATTAATTGAAGCTGTCAAGGATTTCATTGTATTTGGATCCACAATCAAGTTTCATGGAAGCAGCTATCAAGGACAAAGACCTTTTCAAAGTGCCAAGGAACAAAGAAGTCACTTTGATGACTAACTTGCACCTGATAGAAGCCATGGCATTTTCAATTGCCTCATAAACATATGAAAGCTGGACAAAAAATAATGAAAATTGGAGAAAAATTTATGCATTTGAATTATGGTGTTGGGAAATAATATTGAATATGCCATGTACTGCCAGAACAAGCAAGTCTGTGTTGGAAGCAGTACAGCCAGAATGCTCCTTAGAAGTGAGGATGATGGCAGTTTGTTTCATGTACTCTGAACTTGTTATCAGGAGGACCCTATTCTGAAGTAGGATATAATGCTTGGTAAATTAGAAGGTCAGTGAAACAGAGGAAGACCCTTAATGTGATGGGTTGAGACAGTGACTACAACATCAGGCCAAACATAACAATGACTGTGAGGATGGTACAGGACTGGGCAGTGTCTTAGTCTCTTGTACATAAAGTTGTTATAAGCAGGAACCAAGTAGACAGGACCTAACAACAGGACTTTCAATTCTGAGTTACTTGACATATTAAATAACTGCTTTCCTGTAGATTGAATGTTTAAAACTAGCTTTAAAGATAAAACATCTAACATTTTCCCTTTTATTAATATGCAAAGCTAGTGTGTCAAGAACATAACTTGATATCTGTATTTATATAAAAGAATGCTCATTCTTTGCACATGTCATCCAGAAAGACCAGTTCCTAGGATAAGGGCATGCTTGGTAAAGTGAAGTGTCATCAAAAAAGAGGAAGACCCTCAATGAGATGGTTTGATACAGTGGTAGCAACAGTGGGTTAAAACATAACTGGGAGGATGGCTCAGGATTAAACAGTGTTTAGTTGTGTTGTGCAAAGGGATGCTATGTGTCAGAACCATCTCGATGGCACCTACCAAGATTTATGATAAAATCAAGTATATAACATTCTTACCAATTGATAACCAAAAGATGAGCTATTGTCAGTCAAATATAGATAACTTGCTACTTGAAATAAATAAATATGTTTAAATGCCTACTTTATAATCCATTTCTTATTACAATGCCAAAAAAAAAAGAGCAAATTTTCTTTTCCAATATTCAAATATTGCATGCTGCTCAATATTTTAAAGTCACTTTGTCTAATGCCTCTATTATTTTCAAACTTAAAATAATGTTAATATTCAGGCTTGAACTACGTAGAGATGACAGCAGTCATATACATTAATTCAACTTTATTGTCTTGCATAAGAAAGTTTATGTGAAATTGTACAAAGTTTATTAGTTTATCCATTTTTATTTCCATTTTATTAAAATATCACTCTAGTTTCTCTTATAAACAGACATGAATATTTCATCTAAAAAAAAAAAAAATCATCTCCATTCTTACCGATGCCACAACCAGTAGACCATCTTTACTTTTTTCAAATCATAATATAATAAGAAATAAATATCAATATGTTGAGGTCTACATTTTATCATCTATTCCTGCAGTATGGAAACTGAACACTCTGTGTCACCATTTAGAATTATTTCTTTGAGTTAATTCTATGTTCATTATTCTTTTTCTTCTAATTAACTTGCCTTAACTTCAGTAAATTGCCCTGGTGACTAGATTTCATTAGCTTGTGTATAAATTCTCAGCAGCATGTCATGGTAATTTATCTATATTGGCAATTATTTCTAATTTCTAATAGTCCAATAGAATGAGACACAGTTGCATTCTTACTTTTTTTTCTAGTAATAAATCTCATTCAAGGTCAGTGGATTTGAGGTTGGAATGAACATAAATGACTTCCAATTCTGAGTTACTTGAGAACAGAGACTCTTAGTCATGTTTTTTTACAGTGCCAAACTATACATTAAACTAAAGAGACAACTAATATACTTAGAATACCTGAAGGATAATTGATGGAGAAATAGAGATTATTCAGAATAATCCAGATTATTTGAAATAATCTATATTTAAAATATTTAATGCCCAAGTTATAAGTAGTCCTGTAGTTAGGATAGGCACAGTAGAATAAGAAATACCTGATGATAAATAATACCTTTCAGCCTCAATATCTTCATTTCCACCCAAAACAAAGTAATCATAAAGATAATGGAAACAGCTTCATAAAATTATGTGAGTATTAAATGAAACAAGATAAATAAAATGATTAGATACTGTCTGAAACATAAAAATCCACTGCCTTTGAATGGATTCCAACTCAGAGTGGCCCTAGAAAACAGAGCTGTTAAATGCCGTCAAGTCAGTCCCAACTTATAACCACCCTATATAAGGAGTGGCTGGTGGGTTTGAGCCACCTACTTCATGGTTAGCAGTCCAGTGCTTATCTTACATCATCACACCAGGACTCCATAAACCAGAGTAGAACTGTTCCATAGTATTTCCAAGGCTGTAAATCTTTATGAAGCAAATGGCCTCATCTTTTTTTCCATGGAACAGTTGATGGGTTCAATCCTTTCAGATAGCAGCAGATCACTTTGACCTCTGTGACGCTAGAGCACGTAAGCTATTAGAAAAGGGTAACGGCTCTAGGTGGTCTCCTGGGGAAGAAGAGGAAATTGAAATAATATTTTTTAAAATCCCTATCACATGCATTAGGCATGGTGGTAAGATTTTTTTTTTTTTTTAAGGGATACTTATTTCTTTTTTCTCATTTAAACCTCATTATCTAAATCAAATCCCCATTTTAGAATGCAAAATACAGTCCCAAAAGAGTTATAGTTATATACTGAGATGCAATTAATAATTTAGACAGAATTCAAACCCATACTTTTCTGAGACCAGAGACCTTGCTCTTTCCTGGACAACCTGAACCAGACTACCGTGACACCAGGGTACAAAAAATGTGATCCATGGGGCACTAGTTTCCAGTAATAGATTCATGGTGAATGGTCTAGAAGGTTCATTATTAGGCAAGGTTCATTTGAAAGTAAATGGAAAAGGAAGATTACATTTATAGACAGTACTAATCACTTAACACACATTAACCATTACTTCAATTTTCTGAAGAAGATGTGATTGAAATATAATTACTAATTCTTATTACTCAGACTAGCTGTAAACTGATTACAAACTGGTGAGGTCAGGTGATCAAGTAAAGCTCCTTTGTACTTTTCCTTTCCACAATTATTCTTGATAATGACAAATCCTGCTGACTTAAGTCACAGATGACAGAAGAGTGCTGTGAACAAATAATACTAAGAACTCAGAAAATATTACATTTTATGGAAATACTAAGTGAAACAGTCAAATCTTTCTGGTTGTGGACAATATTCTTAGCACCTAATGCAGTCTCCAATCTAGTATAAACCAAAAATTTCATCCATTTATAAAAATTACTTGCAACAATTTTAATTTTAAGGCTTTTAAACTGAGGAGACCTCCTAATGAGAATCCTTTTCTACTTCGAAGTTTTCAATGTTGTCATTTCATTTAATGTAGCTTCTAGGTTTTCATATTTCCTTTTCATGTTTCTAATATGTAAGTGCCTTATTTTTGATTAATGAAAAGTAAAATGACAAAAATACATTTTGATATTATTGCCACATTTTATAGTCAGTATTTGAAACCACAACGACTCATAAAGCAGCAGGCAAGAAAACAAATGGTGTATTGCATTGAGCAAATCAGCTGCAAAAGACCTTATTAAACTGATAAAGAGCCAAGATGTCACTTTCAGGATTAAAATATGCCTGAATCACACCATACTATTTTTCAGTTACCTCATATGCATGCAAAAGGTGAGCAATGAATAAGGAAGACCAAAGAAGAATGCATTGTTTCAAATATGATGTTGGAAAAGAATATTATTTTACTATGGATTATTGGAAGAACAAACACTGAACTGAACTGAACCAAATTAATAGTAAGGCCAGTAGTTTAAACTTACCAGTTACTCCTCACAGACACTATGCAGAGTCACTATGAGTCAAAACCAACTCGACAGCACTTAATAATAACATCAACAATTTGAAGAACAAGGGAGCCTGATGACAGTACAATAAGCAATAGACTGAGAACCATAAGGTTGGAGGTTTGAGCCCACCAGCTGCTCCACAGGAAAAAAAGATGAGGCTTTCTACTCTGGCAAAGATGTACAGCCTCAAAAACTCTGTACAGTGTTGCTATGAGTCATAACCCACTCAATCACACTTAACAATAACAACATTAGAAGAACAAATAACTTTATCTTGGAAGAAATACAGCCAGAATGCTCCTTAGAAGTAAAAATGTTATCAGAAGGAACAAATTCCTAGAGAAGGGCATCATGTTTTCTAAAGGAGAGGGTCAGAAAAAAAGGTGGATTGACATTTCAGCTGCAACAAGGAGCTCAAACATAGCAATGATTGCAAAGATGGTGCAGGACCAGGCAGTGTTCCTTTCAGTTATACATGAGGTTCTAACAGGTGGAACCCATTTGAAGTCACCTAACAACAATAGTGGGAGTCCTGGTGTGGTGCTTTGGGTTAATGCACGAGACTGCAAAGCCATTTGAACTGCAAGGTCAGTGGTTCAAGCTCACTAGCTGCTCCTTGAAACCCTATACAGGGTCACTATGGGTTGGAATTGACTCACCCGGCACTTATCAACAACAACAATAGTGAGAGTTCTGGTGTGGTGCTGTGGGTTAATGTGCTAGACTGCAAAGCTGTTTGAACTGCAACGTCAGTGGTTCAAGCTCACCAATGGCTCCTCAGAAACACTATACAGGGTCCCTTTGGGTCAGAACCGACTCTATGGCACTTAACAACAATAACAAACAACAATAGTGAGCATCTTTCTTTCACCACTTTAAAGTATTATAAAAATATAATGATAAAAGTTTAAATTATAAGTGTTATGCTTGCTTTTAGCTTTCTTTGCCAGTAGTTCTTGTTTACAAGCTAATTTTTATGTTTATTTACAGGTTCAAATACTTTCATAGTGAACAAAAACTGGAAAATAAAAAGTGGCTATTTTGGATAGACTTAAGGAGCTCTGGTAGCGTAGTGGTTACGAATCGGGCTGCGAACCTTAAGGTCAGCGGTTTGAAACTACCAGTCGCTCCGC
>NW_006408638.1:8997677-9001215 GCF_000296735.1 Chrysochloris asiatica | reverse complement strand
TAAAGATTTACACCCTCGGAAACCCTGTACAGGGTCGCTATGGGTCGGACCCGACTCGATGGCACTTAACAACAACAACAACAATTTTGGATAGACTAGATCAGAAATTGTCTTACAGGAACTTTGGTTGAGCCCTCTCAGTAGCTGAAGGTAGAGACAAAAGAGCAGCCTTCTGATTCCTGGTCAGTTTTCCATTTGAACTCTATCTTAACCAAACTAGAACTGAGTTTCCTCCAAGTTACTACTTATTTGGGTATCACAACAGTTTATGATGTTATTGTTAAGGTGCCATCGAGTCCATTCTGACCCATAGCAACCCTGAACAGGGTTTCCAAGGCTGTAAATCTTCATGGGAACAGAACACCTCATCTTTGTCCCATAGAACAGCTGG
This sequence comes from Chrysochloris asiatica, assembly GCF_000296735.1. NCBI lineage: Eukaryota > Metazoa > Chordata > Mammalia > Afrosoricida > Chrysochloridae > Chrysochloris > Chrysochloris asiatica. The sequence continues at coordinate 9,000,824 of NW_006408638.1, read as the reverse complement.
TAGTTTCGAACTGCTGACCTTGCGGCTCACAGCCAGATTTGTAACCACTATGCTACCAGAGCTCCTTACAACAGTTTATAGGCCCATTCAAATGAAAGTACGTTTATTCATGTAGTCTATATAAGATTCATGTATACTTTTTTAAAAAATGTTTGTATTGAGCATCTGGACATCATATAGAATGACTATGCATTTATGTAAAATCTCAAGGAAATAAAAGCTGTGTTTGTGAAACAGGGTACAGTCTAAATATAGATTTTCATTTTTCTGTTATTTTTAATATTCCTATGGGGTTTGTGTGTGTGTATTCCATACAATTTTTTCAAACGATGAAAATGGGAACATGGTGCCTTCATGGTGCCTTTTTGTCTACTTGGTTGAAAATGCATATTGTTTATCATTTGTCATATAAAATAAAGAAACCAAGTTAAATACAAATTTCTTATATAATAATTGGAATAATATTTTATTATGCATATATTCCATTCCATGCTTAAACCATACTAACAATTGACTCATTGTTTATCTGGAGTTCAAATTCAATTTGATGTCTGATATTTTATTTGCTAAATCTGTCATTCTTAATAGAGGTAAAATTTTCTGGAAAATAATTAGTCAGAACTCGAATTTTCCACTAATAGGAACCAATTCCAAATAAATAATGTCATCAAAAATGTAATAAAATAGATGTTTTTACAAAAAACATTCTATTATGCATGGGACACTTATTACAAACATTTTCTAGGCACTGGGAACAGAAGAGAGTAATGATGTGATCCTTGATCTCATGGAGCTGACATGAGAACATCCTAAAACCATAATAAATCAGCTACTGTATAACAAAAAGTATTTTATGTTGAAAATGAAACAAGGTCATGTGATAGAGAAACTGAAGTTACTTTTATTAAATCGATGTTTAAGAAAAAGTTTTAGTGGAGAAGTGACATTTAAGTTGGGGAATAAATTAATAAATAAGTAAAATAAATTAATAAATAAAAAGTAGAAGCCAGTAATGGGAAAAGAAGGAGTTGTCAAATATAGAGAACAAATACAATGGTAATCAAATTTGGTATATTATACCAAGATGAGAAAATCAAAACAAAACAAAAAGTCAGTGTAGCTCAATATTCCATGAGATGGTATGGTCGAAGTGGTAAGAGATTAGGTTAGAGGATACACAGGATTCTTGCAGTAAGAAACTAAGATGGGAGTAGGAGATATCATGTGAATTGTCCATTTTAGGTACATGATGAATTTGAGCTTGTAGGACTTCATAGCAGTTTAACTGTGAGATTAAGATAAGAGGAATAAATGGTACCTGATATATATATATATATATTTTAATCAAGCAACAGGTTGGTGTTGTTCAGTGCTGTTGAGCTGGTACTGACCCACAGTGACCCTGTATAGGGTTTCCAAGTAGTGGCTGGTGAGCTTGAACCACTGACCTTGTGGTTCAAACAACTTTGCAGTCCAGCACATGAATCTACAGCACCACACCAGTACTCCAAGCAACAGGTAGATAGTGGTTCTATTAATGAGATGTGCATAACCAAAGATGGGATAGATTTTGAGTTTGTGAACTAAAGTATTGTTTGGGTCATGTTAACTGTTAGATGTTCATTAGATATACAAATGCTATTGTAAACTTGCAACCAGCTATGAGTGTGCAGTTCAGATGGTAGTTCAGACCTGGAGACATAAATTAACATTTAAGTATTTAGACCATGACAATAGACAACATTTTCTAGAAGTAAGCATGAATAGAAAAAAGAAGGACAACTTACTTGAGTCTTGAAAAGCAGAAATCTATAGAAGCAGGCAGCAATGAAAAAGGAGAAGGGTCACCCAGTGAGTCAGAAGAAAACCCCAATAGTGTTGAATACATAAGAAACCAAGAAAAATAGGTGTTTTCATAAAATATGTGTAGTCAAACTGTACAGACAATATCTAGAGCTGAAGAAATTTGAGAGCTGAGAATTTATCATTATATTGTGATTATTGATGAACAGAGACTGAATGCAGTTTCAGTCAACAGCAGAAATCTGGCCCAATTTGATCGATAGAAAAATGTGTATGCAGGTAAGGAAGTGAATATAGATCTGTTGGCAAGTTTTTCAAAAAGCGGTGCTATAAAACGTAAGGCAAAAAAAAATAGCATTTAAAAAAAAAAAAGAAAACAACAACAACAAAAAAGCCATTATTTGTAATGGAAGACACTAAAAGGCATTTTATGTTGATAGAAATAATGCAATAGAAGAGGAGAAACTCATCATGTAGAACAGAGAGACATTTCAGGACCAGTGACCTTTGAAAAATGATACAAATGAAATCAATAGTGTAAGTAGAAAGATTGATTTTTGATAAGTAAGAGTCTTAAGGAGGTGCAAATGGGTAGCATGCTCAGCTGTTAATTCAAAGGATGAAGGTCCATTCAACATAAAAAATTCTTGGGGAAAAAGTGTAATAATCTACTTTGGAGCAAGCAGCCACCTGGGCAGTAACTAATTTGAGAGTACTGTTATTGTTGTTAGGTGCTATCAAGTCAGAACCAACCCATAGCGACCTTATGCACAGCAGAGCAAAACACTGCCCAATCCTGGGCCAACCTCACTACTGTTGTCATGCTTGAGTCCATCGATGCTGCCACTGGCCAATCCATCTCTTTGGGAGTTTTCCTCTTTTTCTCTGACCCTCCACCTTACAAAGCATATTATTCTTCTCCAGTGACAGGTCCTTCCTGACAACATGTCCGAAGTATGAGAGACGAAGTTTGGTCACTTGGCCTCCAAATAGCACTCTAGCTGCACTTCTTTCAAAACGGATCTAATGGTTCTTTTGGTAACCCATGGAACTTTCAATATTCTCCTCCAACACCATAACTCAAAAGCATCAATTCTTCTATGTTCTTCCTTATTCTTTGTCCAGCTGTGGCATGCATGAGGTTATTGAAAATACCGTGAACTGGGTCAGGTGCACCTTCGTCCTCAAGCTGACATCTTTGCTCTTCAACACTTGATAAAGGGCTTATGCAGCAGTTTTGCCTAATGTAATATGCCATTTGATTTCTTCACTGCTGCTGCCATGAGTGTTGATAGTTGATCCATGAAGAATGAAATCCTTGACAACTTCAATCTTTTCTCCGTT
>NW_006408638.1:8958276-8995092 GCF_000296735.1 Chrysochloris asiatica | reverse complement strand
TTCTATTTGTCATTCCTGGCATATTAAATCATGAGGTTGTCAGATTCAAAATGGCCAATATCAGTCCATTTTGGCTCACTAGTGCCTAAGATATTGATCTTTATGCATTCCATTTCATTTTTGACAACTTGCAATTTTCTCAGATTCATATTTTGTACATTCCATGTTCTGATTTTCAGTGGACGTTTACAGCTGTTTCTCTTCATTTTGAGTTGTGCCCCATCAGCACATGAAGGTCCTGTGGGCTTTTCTCCCATGGGCTTTACTCCATTCACACCATCACAGTCAACTCTATTTTGAGGAAGCAGTAGAGTGCTCTAATTGTAACATGAACAGGAAATAGCACATGGGCTCAAATGTTAGAAAAATGAGGAAAACCTTATCTTATTTCTTCTATTTATCCAGTGAAGAATGAGGAAAATTATCACTTGAGAGAAAGAGGGGAGAAGAGTATATGTGAATGTTTAATTCTTTGAAAATGTTTAATTAATGAATATTTAATTCTTTGAAAAACAGATTCAACTATAAAATTCAAGAACTGATAAATGAATCCATACCATATAATGCAATACAGTCATGAAATAATGATGTTTTAGTGAGTTGGTAATAAAACAACTTCACAATATGATATTAATTTTAAAAGAAAGATTAAAACTGTGTTTAGTATCATACTTTGTATGCCGCTGTGGGTTAATGTGCTGGAGTGCAAGGACAGTTTGAACCATAAGATAGATGGTTCAAACTCACCAGCCGCTCCTCAGAAATTCTATACAGGGTCGCTATGAATGGGGACTGACTCAATGGTACTTAACAACATCAATCGTATGATACCAAGTATGTAAGAGATATGTAACAATAGGAACACTAAGCTAAAATCCCTATTGTTGTTATTGTTAAGTGGTGTTGAATTGGTTCCAACTCATAGTGACCCTGTGTAGTGTTAGGTGGTTTCTGAGGAGTGGTTAGTGGGCCTGAACTTCCAATCATGAGGTTAGCAATTCAATGCTTATCCTCCAGTGCCACACCAGGACCTCAAACAGTGATAGTGATCCAATATGGGGTTTTGTTATTATGAATAATTATTTAATACTTTATATGTTTATAGAATCAGGAAAAGAACTTTTAAAAGTACTTTACAACATAGTGATCCCACTTCACAAATAACTCCACATGAGCACACATCAATTTGAGCACTAATTAGCAACTTTCTTAGAAATCTCAAATGGAGGGTTAAGAAATTAATTAATTGTGTATCATCTCCTAAATAAATATCCCATAAAAGAAAAATAACTTGTATCCAATATTTTAGAAGGATAAATTAGTCGTGACTTATTGTTCACTATAAGAGAAAGACATACAATTGGCAAATAGTGCACAAAGACCAGACAACATAATAGAACTAAATATGTATTCAAGACTCATATGTATCTGAACAAAGTTAAATCTATAGAGATGTGAGGGAGAGAATTTAATTTGCTGAAAATTCAGAATTCTAAAGTTTTATTTTCTTCATATTCTACAAATCTCATTCCTATAGCTTTTAGTTCAGAAAGACAGTATTTCAGTTACAGTGATTTAAAAAATATACATTATAATAGGCCACCTTTGTTGTTGCTTATAAGTGCTGTCAAGTCAATTCCAACTCAGCGATGCTGTTTATGTTTTGGTAGTGGTGGGTAGTTGTGTACCACTGAGTTAGTTCTGACTCATAGTGACCTGTATAAGATTTCTGAGACCAAATCATTGCCAGAGTAGAAAGTCTCATTTTTACATTGCGGAGCAGTGTAGGTTCAAAACTGCTGACCTTGTAGTTTGTACTTAAGTGCTTATCATACAGAGCCATCTTATTTGGCATTTATTGTTAAGTATGTAATTAAAACATCTGGTCTTTAATGATAATTAAAGGTTTAACTCTTTGGTTTTGAAATGGTAAAAGGATAATAAAGTGACCACTTAATTTTCATGATGTAAATCTGCTAGAGTCTTTTAAAAATTATGATGTATGGCTTATTTGGTACAGGCTTTTAAGCAAGAACTTTTTATTATTTATTTTTTAATAATAGGTGAAGACCTTTGAGAGAGTATTTGATGTTTGCCTCACTAAATAGACTATAATATCTTAGCACACAAAAACCATGTTTAACCCATGTTTATATTCCCAGGTGCCTGGAATATGATAAAATGCCAGTGTATGGTTGTCGTAAACAAAAGAAGGAAAGAAGGAAAGGAGGAAGGGAAGGAGGGGTTGGAGAAGGAAGGCCAAAAAGAGTATACGGCTTTTATAAACCCTATGCAGTCAGTAAGGAGGCTAAACATCTAGAGATCAAATCTTATGCAAAATATTTGCAAATCTGAAAAGAGTGATATAATAGTATAATTATTTTGATTTTTAAAATTAATGCAAAATATTAATATTTCTTTACTGCATTTAATTTATGGGTCTCATTGTTTTCTAAAGGACTGTCAGGCTCGGTTTGTTTGTTATAGTCTTTCCTAAATGATCTAGTTGTGATGGAAATAGCATATGAATCAGGAGTATTAAAACAATAGCTCATCTTGTAGTAACATAATAGATAACATTAGGCGTGAATAGAGAATAGCTAGACACTTGTAACCATTGCCATATATCCAAAGATTAACAGTGACTAACCACACAGTAAAAACACTCATGTTATAGAATTACCCAGCTGAAAACAAGCAAAAATATATACTAGGGTTTAATTCAGCAATCAAGATAATAAATTTTTTCTATCCCTCATGCCTTGTGTTATAATATATGGTAGTTCAAAATGAAAAATAGATGAACCAGACAGTGGAACTTTAGAGGGGGTATTATTTCTGACCTTTTTTTTAAACAAAGTTTTATTAAACACCCCCATTTCCCAATTTGAGTATCAATTCATGGTTAGGAAATATCCTGAATCATTTCTTTCCCATTTAGTCACCCAAATGATAACTATATATATATATATGATGGCGAACCTTCGTCTCTCATAATTTGGACATATTGTCAGGAGGGACCAGTCATCGTTGGAGAAGGATATCATGTTTGGTAAGGTGAAGGATCAGAGAAAAAGTGAAAGACCCCCAGCGAGATGGATAGGCAAAATGGCAGCATCAATGGGCTCAAGTGTGGTAATGACAGTGAGGTTGGCCCAGGATCTGGTGGTGTTTCGTTCTGCTGTGCATAAAGTTGCTATAAGTTGGTACCGACTCCATGACACCTAACTACAACAACATATATATATGCTATTTAAATTGCAAGTAGATCCCTTAGGAAAGACTATAACAAGCAAACAAAGCCTGACAGTCCTTTAGAAAACAGTGATACCCATAAATTAAATGCACTAAAGAAATCTTAATGTTGTTATGTGCCATGGAGTCGATTCCGACTCATAGCGACCCTGTACAGGGTTTCCGAGGCTGTAAATCTTTATGGGAGCAGAAAGCCTCATCTTTCTCCTGCGGAACAGCTGGTAGTTTCAAACTGCTGACAGTGAAATTAGCAGACTGATTCGTAACTACTGCACTACCAGAGCTCCTTAAAGAAATCTTAATATTTTGCATTAATTTTAAAATCAAAATAATTATATTATTTTATCATTCTTTTCAGATTCATAAATATTTTACATAACATTTTACCTAAAAATAAAATGAATATATAATTATTCTGAGTTATGGTTATTAATTCAGTTTCCACACATTTATTGGAGAAGTATTGATGCATTTGAGTTATGGTGTTGGAAGAGAATATTGAAAGTTTCATGGGCTGCCAAAGAATCAATAGATCTGTTTTCGAAGAAGTGCAGTCAAAGTGCTCCTTGGAGGCCAAGATGATCAAACTTTGTCTCTAATACTTGAGACATATTGTCAGGGGGGACCAGTCTCTGGAGAACAGTGCCATGTTTGGTAAGGTGGGGGGTCAGAGAAAAAGAAGAAGACCCCCAGCGAGATGGAATGGCAAAGTGGCAACATCAATGAGCTCAAGCATGGCAACAATTGTGAGGTTGGGCCAGGACCAGGCAGAGTTTCATTCTGTTGTACATTGGGTAGCTATGAGTCAATATTGACTTGATGGCACCTAACAACAACAACAACAATTGAGAATTAATCTGTGTAAAGGATCTTTGTAGCATATGGTCCTTTGCTCTTGAAGATTCTAGTCTAATATGTGTATGAGTTTTTTAGGGTTGCCATAACAAAATCTCATGTTATGGGGTTGCCATAACAAAATGACAGGAATTTGTTTACTAATAGATTAGCAATAAATCGTTGACTAATAGATTAGCAATAAAAAATGAAGGTATAGGCCATGTTGATTTGTGGATTCCTGAAATAGCACTACAAGATCAACACTGAACTCTGAACCACAAGATCAGCAGTTCAGACCCACCAGCTGCTCCTCAGGTCATTAGGAGTTTGAACCAACTCAATGGCACTTAACAACAACAAAGATAACTTTGTTCCATGTTTCTCTCTTTGCTTATGGTGATGACTAGCAGCTTTGGCTTGTAGATAACTACAATCTTTGCCTGTCTTTACATGACTGTCATCCTGTGTGTCTCTCTGTGCCTTTTTTTCTTTACAAAAGAGTCATTAGTATTGGATTAGGAGTTCTGGTGTGGTGCTGCAGGTTAATGCACTGGACTACAAAGTCAACTTGAACCTCAAGGTTGTCAATTCAATCTCACCAGCCACTCTTCACAAATCTCATATAGGTTCCCTATGAGTTGGAACCGACTCGACAATATTTAACAACAACAACATGAATATAAAGTTTTAGCTATTGAATTTTCCTGATAGTTTTCCAATACTGGCCCTTGAAAATCCCAGAAAACTGTATCAATTTTTCAGCAGATGATTGACTTCTGAACTATTTCTTTGTTGGTGGTTGAGGATGTTTCCATTCAGTACTCTGCTGTTTACTCTCAGGCTCATACTGATGAATCCTTGTCTCATTACCAGTACATTTTTTTAAAGCAACTTTTACCTTCTTTCCAGTATTGGTTCAAATTTTGTTTGCAGATGTTTATGCGCTTCTGTGAGTTGTTTCAGTACCTACCTCGCACAAAATTTTCAAAACCCAAGTCTGTCATGGACTATTTTGTAGGTAGAGCCATGGCTGATTTGCACATGCTTTGCCACATAATCCACTGTCACTCCTCTATTCAACCATGCTCAATGTTGTCATCAGCCATGAATGTGGATGGGAATTTTAATAATAACCAGAGCGTGGATAATTTTTGACTCACTAATGTATCTAATATAATTGAGTTTTTATTTCTCTAAAAACTACACTGAAAAGGATAGCATGTGCCTGTCCCTTAAACACCTACATTAGTGACTTCCTGCCATGAATGGGAGACTGGTGGTGCTGTTTTAAGTGCAGTGGAAGAGAAACTTACAGAGCGGGTAAACATCGACAGTTCTGTGAATGCTTACCAGTTCTTGTCACATTGTTTCTGACTCATGATGATTCCATGTATGTTAGAGCAGAATTGCATTTCATAGGATATTCAAAGACAGATATTTTTGTAATTAGACTGACAGACATTTCTTCCGAGGTACCTGTGTGTACCTTGAATCCCCCAGTTTTCAGATAGTAATTGTGTGCATAACAGATTGAATCACCATGAACAGCTACCAACCTGAAAAGATGGAATGAGAGCTCTGGAATCAGATTGTGTGGGTTCAAATCTCAGCTTTCCCACTTACTTATAACTCTATCAATTTGGAATGTAACCACTCTCTGAGACTCATTTTGCTTCCTTGTCTGTATTGCAAAGTTGTTCTGAAACCACAAAGAATAATACATGTAGAAGTCAGTGCTACACTTGGCACATAGTAAACAGTAAATTCTTGGCATCTATTTTATTAATAAAGGTGCAATTATAGAAAGAGACATAGGGCAGTGCAAGGTGGAAACCTTAATGCTTCTTTTGTGCTTTTTTAAAACTGTACTCACCAGGCATTGTCATTACAAAACACAGATTTCTTTTCACATTTTCCAAGAATTTGTTCTTCTATGTCATCAACATTAATCCCACAATACAATTATATAGTTGGTCATTTTTTGTGTGTGTATGTGTCCTTTTATTACTTCATTTTGTACAGTGCTGTTAGTGCCATCAAATGAGTTCTGATTCACAGAGATGCTGTATAGTGTTTCAGAGAATCAGTTAGTGGATTTGAACCCCCTGACATTGCAGTTAGCAATCCAATACTTATGTAGGAAAGAAAAATCTCCATTAACATATTTTTTTTCTTTCCTTTCATTTTCTACATTCCAGTGATCTCTTTAATGCTTGATATTAACCTGAAGAAACCATAAATTTATTAAGTGATCTTAAGTTTGTTTTAACAGCAAAGTGCGATTCTTGCAAGATTCATTTAGTATTCCAAACAAAGCTAAACATGAGGGGACTTCAAAAAGTTCATAGAAATATGGAATTAAAAGATAAAAATAAAAATACATAAACTTTATTTCTTAGCATAAACTACATCAAGGTATCAAAGTCAAGACATTTTTTAGAAGTAATTGAGTTGTTGTTATTGCTAAGTGCCCTTGAGTTGGCTGTCACTCATAGCGACTATAGTGTTTCTGAAGATCGACTGGTGGGTTTGAACTGCTGATCTTTATTATTAACTCTTATACTTAGAGCTTATCCTACAGTGCCATGCCAGTATAAAAATAAGTAATGATCCCAGTCATTTAGTCCACTCCTAAAGAACTGAAGGTGCTGAGAATGTAACCATGCCAATGCAGTCATTTTACATTATTAACTGAAGAAAAATAGGTGCCTTTTAAATGCAGTTTAAGATTAGGAGGAAAAACAAGTCAAAGGAAAAAAAAATTAAGACTGAAAAGTGGATGCCTAATGATTTTTAGTTGAAACTCTCGCAAAATTATCTTTGTTTGATGAAAAGAACAAGCAAGAACATGGCTATGGTAGAGACATAGAGACAAACTCTCTGGTAAAGCTTTACTGGGCATTTTTCCACTAAAGTTTTCCTAACTTTTGTAAAATGCTCTTATAATAACATGCTACCATTCTTTATCCAGATTATTAATGGATGTTTGCAGCTGTTTCTCCTCATTTTTCATTGTGCCCCATCAGCAAATGAAGTTCCTGAAAGCTTTACTCCATTCCTTTCATTATTGTTAGTTCTAGCTTGAGAAATCTGTTCTTCCCAGTCATACAGAAACTACAAACCTGAGGGTCTCATCTTTTGGCAATATATTTGACAATATTTTGTTGCTATTCAAAATGTTTTCACTTTCTGGCACTATATATGACAAAAGTCTGCAGCTATTCATAAGGTTTTCAGTTGCTAAACATATAGAAGTAGTCCATCTCTCCTTTTTGTCCATCTTAGTCTGGAAACTCCACTAAAACCTGTCTACCATGCGTGACCCTCCTGATATTTACATTACCAGTGGCATAGCTTCCAGCATCACAGAACATGAGGTGACCACAGTATGACACACTGACAAATAAATTGTGGTCATTATTAATTAGATAATCCTATGGTTTACTGTGCCAAATGACAAATTGAAGAGGAATGGTGTGGCATTCATCATCAAAATGAACATTTCAAGATTGATCTTGACGTACAATGCTGTTATAAGGGAATATCCATACACCTACAAGGACGACCAATTAATACCACTTTGCAAAGACTTTGAATTGTGTGGACCATAAAACTATGATAATGTAGCAAGGAATGTGTATCCCAGAACACTTCATTTTCTTCATGAGAAACCTATACACATACCAAGAAGCAATTGTTACAACAGAAGGGAATATTGAATGGATTGCAATCAGGAAAGTTGTGTGCCAGCAATGTATTCTCACACCAAACTTATTCCAAATGTACTCTGAGCAAATAATCAGAGAAGCTGTATTATACATAGAAGAACATGGCATCAGAATGCGAAGAAAAGTCATGAACAACTTGTGATATGCAGATGGTACAATCTTGCTTGCTGGAAGTGAAGAGGACTTAAACTATTTGCTGATGAAGAGTACTACAATGTGGGTTGCTTCTAAATGTAAAGAAAACAAAAATCGTCACCACCGAACCAATAAATAACATCATGAAAAATTAAGAAAAGATAGAATTTTCAAAGACTTCATTTTGCTGGAATCCACCATCAGCACAAACGGAAACAGCAGTCAAGAAATCAAACGACATTTTGCATTAGGCAAATCTGAGGCAGAAGACCTAGTTAAAGTGTTCAAGAACAAAGACATCAGTTAGATGATTAAGGTGGACCTGACACAAGCCCTGTTATTTTCAATAGCTTCAAATGCATATGAAGCTGGAGGATGAATAATGAAGATTTTAGATGAATTGATGGTTATAAACTATGGTGTTGTAGAAGAATATTAAAAGTACCATAAACCATCGGAATAATAAACAAATCTGTGTTCAAAGAAGCACAACCAGAATGTTCCTTAAAAGCCAAGATGAGGAGACTTTATCTCTCATAGTTTTGACATGTTCTTAGGAGAGATCAGTCCATGAAGAAGGAGATTGAGCTTGATAAATGAATGATAAGCAAGGACAAGGATGTCCACAAAGGAGATTAATTGACACAGTGGCAATAACAATGGGTTCAAACATAACAGCAATTGTAAGGATGGTGCAGGACTGGGTAGTATTTCATTCTGTTGGACATTGGGGTGTAGTGAGTTGGAACTGAATCAATGGCACCGAACAACTACAACAATAATGGGCAAAATATAGAATGATGCAGAATGTGTCAATAGAAGATGGAAGGAATACACAGAGTCACTGTATCAAAAATAAATGGTCAATATTCAGCCTTTTCAAGAGCGGGTATATGATCAAGCCTGGATGCCTCGCATATTTGAAGCAGGCCAAATTCCCAAGAAAATTACCTTTCAATAGACTAACTGCTTATAGCAGATCATATCTTAGCTGATTTTATTACATTAGATCTCATCATGGGGCATGACTACATCTCAACTTAACAAACCACTGAGAATCCTGTTCCAGTTAAGTTGACACAAATCATTAACCATCACACTAAGATGAAGCATAATTTGTTTTAGGACTATGAATTTTTTTCAGTATGTTTTAATTATTAGGCAATTATTTCCTTTACTATTTTGCCTAGGTGTTCTGGAAAATATCTAAGAAATGTGGGGATGAGTCACACTGATCACTCCTCTGTTAGTCACTAGTTTTATAAGTGATTTTAACCAACGACTTCCCCTTATTTATAAAATACACATGATAAATAAATATATGTAGCCCAAAAAATAGACTGCTTTGAAGACTGGGTAATCCCCATTAATAGGTGGAAAAAAACGAACACTTACAAATCAGTATAAAGCTCAACTGAGAACGGAGCACAGCTGATTAGGATTCTTTATCAAGCTCAACTTAAAAACTTATCCTTTACAAATAAAACTTAAACCAAACCCACTGCCATTTAGTTGACTTCATCTCATAGCAATATAGAGTTATTAAAGTTATAAATCTTTACAGGAGCAAAAAACTTCATCATTTTCCTTTGTAATGGCTGGTGGATTTGAACTGTCAATATTGTGGTTAGCAGTTCAGTGCTAATGCTATAGAACCACCAAAGGACTGAAGAAATTAAGAAGCCAGAATTGGTCAGAGAAAACAAACAAAAGGCAGAAATTTGTTAAGTATCAAGTACCAATGTGATACTTATTTGAAAGCAAAGATTTTTTTGTTTTCAATATTTGAATAAAGGAGTCCAGGTATGACACTGTGGGTTAAAATGCAAGACTGCAAAGTGGGTTTGACCAGCAAGATCGGCAGTTCAAACTCCCCAGCTGGTCCTTGGTAACTCTATACTGGGTTGCTGTGTGTCACAACTGACTTGATGGCACTTACCAACAACAAAATTCAATCACTTGGAAATGCTGTACTTCTGTTTTCTTCTTTTTTAGTAACTCTTCCCTGATTGTTTCTTTCTGATGTAGGTTTGCTTGATTGCAAAATTGTAAGATGGGTACATGATGCACTGCTTTGTCATTATAATACTATGAAGGGAGAATCTAAACATCAGCATTTACCTTTGGAAAGAACTGATTTTTAAAAGAAAAAGAACATTTTCTTAGAATTTTAAATAACTTTAAGTTATTTTTATCAATATAGAAAGCAAAAGGAAAGAATAATAATTATTATTAATGAGAAACACAATAATGATGCTTAAGTCACAGAAGCAAAAGCAATTCTTGGACAAAAAACTAAAAAAAAAAAAATCAAAATAGAAAAGCAGATTCATGACTTTCAGGAATAGTTTTATTCAGAACAATAATAAACATATTGACCCCCTACTCCCAATAGAAGTCAGAATTCTAGACATTTCAAAATAAATAATGAAATAAAGGAAGTATCACCTAAATAGCTGGATAATGTTCCAAAAAGAAAAATCCCAGAAAAATGATAATGATGATAATAAGAAAAAGAAAATACAGTAGAAGGAGGAGAAGCAAGTTTAACTGTTCAATAGTCTATTTCTCTTTTTAAATGACCCTGTTACATACAGTTCATGTGTTAACTAATGGAAAAATGAATCTTCTGTGGATTAAAAGTAAATTCTCCAAATCATGATTGTGTCACAAAATTCTGGCTACCACTGTCACAATTGCGTCCTGGTGTGGCACTGTGGGTTCATGCTTCAGACTGCAAAGCTGTTTGAACTTCCAGGTCATTGGTTCAAGCTCACCAGCCTCTCCTCAGAAACCCTATACAGGGTCACTCTGGGTTGGATTCAAATTGATGGCATTTAACAACAACAACAACTGTAATAACACATTTGTCAGTGCTTTTCATTCATCTGCCTTACTTTTTCACAGGTGTTGAATACACGATTAGATATACAAAATAACTTGGAAAGTAGTCTTTTGTCTCTATACAGAGAGGTACAAAAACTAGGTTTCTGTCCAATTCGATAATCTTATTCCTTGGCAGTGTTTAAATATGAACAACAGCTACAGCAATTCTCAGAACTCACTAACAATTTATCCACTGAAAGCAACTTTCATCAGGAAGAAACACTTAGAAAATGATAAGAGCAGTATTCGGGCATTGCTTTAATCAAGGAATAAAAAAATTGGCTCTTTCTAAATTATTAGCAGTGTCCCCTTACATCATCGTGCATGTATGATGAGCCAATTGCAAATGCATTGTGAATACCTTCTCACTTTGAAGGAGTAGGAAAAGCCCTTTTCCTCATACTCAGTGCATCCTTATTATATTCCACTGATTCAATAGCAACTGAGTTTGTTTGAGATTTTAATCATCTAATGTATTGCTATTTTAATCTTTCAATGCAACAGTATGCAATACCAATATTATACAGTATTATTTTAAGCAATCATCTATCTTTTGAAGTAATTATGAGAAATTAAAGTGAAATATTTTAGTTTCGCTTTATTCTTTCTTTGGAACTTTCCCTTATTTGATATAGATCTGAGTTTCTGGTCTACTTAAGTGTTCATCTCCTAGAACTCCTTTTAGTATTTCTTATAGAGCAGATCTGCTCAAGATAAATGTCCTCACTCTTTATCTGAGAACGTCTTTATTTCTCCTTCACTTTTGAAAGGCAGTCCCATGGGATATAGAATTCTTAGAAAATTGTTTTTCTTTATTTATTTCTTTCAATAATTTAAATATTTCATTCCACTGTATTCCTATTTACATGGTTTCTTATGAGAAGTCCCTTGTAATTCCTATTCATTTTCTTGTATAGTGTGGTGTTTGGTTTCTCTCTTCTAAGATTTCCTTCTTTGTTATTGTTTCGATGACGTTTGAATATAATATACTTAGCTGTCAGTTTTTTGTTGTTTTGGTTGTTGTCTTTATTTGTATTCTGTCCTGCTGTTCTCTGAGCATATACATTCTGTGATCTAATATCTGCCATTTATTTTTGAAAGTTTTTGGCCATTGTTGTTTTAATGTGCTGTAGAGTTAGTTCTGACTCATAGTGACCCTCTACAGGATTTTCGAGGCAGTAAATCTTTACAGGAGCAGAAAGCCTCATCTTTCTCTAGTGGAACAGCTGCTAGATTCAAACTGCTGACCTTGCGGTTCGCAGACAGATTCGTAACCACTATGCTACATTTAGATCGCTTGGCCATTAAGTGTTGTTTAATCAGATCTGAGTATCATTGGCTCTTGTTCATATGGTACCTCTTGAAATGGTTGAACATTAACCATTTCCTTATGATACAATGATACTGTGTATTCCTTCCATCTTCCCTTGATGCATTCTGCATAATTCAATAATTTGCCCAGAGAATGTTTCGTTAACGAAAGTTGAGGCTTGAATTTTTTTCTTCAGTTCCCCCAGCTTGAGAAATGCTGACCGTGTTCTTCCCTTTTGGTTTTCTAGTTCCAAATCTTTGCATATTTTATTATAGTATCTGGTTTTGTCTTCTCGAGCTGATCTTTGAAATTTTCTGTTCAGCTTTTGGACCTCTTCAATTCTTCTATTTGCTTTAGCTTCTCTACGCTTGAGAGCAAGTTTCAGAGTCTCCTCTGGCATCCATTTTGACCTTTTCCTTCTTTCTTGTCTTCTTAATGATTTTTTGCTCTCCTCATGTATGATGTTCTTGATGTCATCCCACAACTCTTCTGATCTTCGGTATTTAGTGTTTAATAAATCAAATCTGTTCTTCAGATTGTCTCTAAATTCAGGTGGGATACATTCAAGGTCATATTTTGGCTCTCGTGGACTTGTTTTCATTTCCTTCAGCTTCAGTTTGAATTTGCATATCAGTAATTGATGGTCTGTTCCACAGTCTGCCCCTGGCCTTGTCTTCACTGATGATATGGAGCTTTTCCATCTTCTCTTTCCACAGATGTAGTCAATTTGATTTCTATGTGTTCCATCTGGCGAGGCCCATGTGTATAGTCATCTCTTATGCTGTCGAAAGAAGGTATTTGAAATAAACAAATCATTTGTCTTGCAGAAATCTATCATTCATTCTCCAGCACCATTTCTATCACCAAGTCCAAATTTTCCAACTACTGGTCCTTCCTCTGCTCCCAACCTTTGCATTCCAATCACCAGTAATGAGCAATACATCTTGATTGCATGTTTGATCTATTTCAGATTGAAGAAGTTGGTAGAATTCTTCTATTTTTTCTTCACTGGCTTTAGTGGTTGGTGCACAAATTTGGATAATAGTGGTATTAACTGGGCTTCCCTGTAGGTGCATGGATATTATCCTATCACTTATAGCATTGTATCTCATTACTGATCTTGACATGTTCTTTTTGACAATGAATGAAACACCATTCCTTTTCAATTTGTCATTCCCTGCATAATAAACCATGTCAGGAAAACAAAAATGTCAGGAAAACAAAAATCCTTACCCCTGGACCAATAAACAACATTCTTATCAACAGAGAAAAGATTGAAGTTGTCAAGGACTTCATTCTTCTTGGATCAACTGTCAACACTCGTGGAAGCAGTAGTCAAGAGATCTGATGACGTATTGCATTGGGCAAATCTACTGCACAGGGACTTTTTAAAGTGATGAGGAGCAGAGATGTCAGCTTGAGGACTAAGGTGCGCCTGACCCAAGCCATGGTATTTTCAATAACCTCATATGGTGTGAAAGCTTGACAGTGAATAAGGAAGATCATTGAAGAATTGATGCCTTTGAATTATGGTGTTGGAGAAGAATACTAGAAGTGCCATGGACTGCCAAAAGAACCAATAGATCTGTTTTGGAAGAAGTGCAGCCAGAGTGCTTCTTGGAGGCCAGGATGGCTAAGCTTCATCTCTCATACTTTCGACAGATTGTCACGAGGGATCAGTCGCTGGAGAGGGATGCCATGCTGGGTAAGATGGAGGGTCAGAGAAAAAGAGGAAGACCCCCAACAAGATGGATCAGCCAGGTGGCATCATTGATGGCATCAAGTGTGGCAGCGGTAGTGAGGTTGGCCCAGGATCGGACATTGTTTCATTCTGCTGTGCATTTGGTCACTATGAGTCAGTTCCAACTCAATGGCAACTGATAACAACAACAAAATCAGATCTGACTCATAGTGACCTTTTCAGGTTTCCAAAGAGTAGCTTGTGGGTTTTAACTGAAAGCTTTGCAGTTTGAAGTAGCATGCTTATCCTACATCGCCACACTAGAAATTATTTATCACTTGAAACATTTCTAGTGCTTTATTTTCTCCTTTTTCTTCTATTAGTTGAATTACATGTATGTCATGCATTTTCATATTGGATATTGAATTTTGACTTTCATTAATTTTCTCTTTTACCTTATTTTAGAAAGTAACTGTGTTCAATCTAAGCAAGTTTATTCTGAGCTAAGCAATGAACCCATGAACACCTTCTTGATTTATATTACAGTGGGATTTTTTTTTTCCCAGCATCTCATGCCACATATTTAAAATTCCTCTGATTTTTTTTGTTGTTGTTGTTATTTATTTCTTCTCTTGACTTTGTACTCCTCCTCAGAAAGAGTTTGTGTCAAACAATTATTTTTATCTGTAAACTTCTGTTATAATACAGGCTCCCTAGAGCTGGGCTGATAACCAAAGATCGGTGGTTTGAACCCACCCAGTTGTTCCAGAGTACTGTTGTGTTTCTGTAGGATAAGTATTGGACTGCTAACTGCAAAACTGGTGGTTCAATCCACCCACTGCTCCTTAGAACCCCTATACAAGGTCTCTATGAATCAGAACTTACTCAATAGCACTTAACAACAGCAATGGCTCTGTAGGAAACTACTCCATACATGGGATTGCTATGAGTAGGAATCAATTAAATGGCATCAAACAACAGCAACATTGGTGTGAGAAAACATTCTGTATTCTTATGATTAATCCATGGCATTTTACTCAGCCTGTGTACCTGGATAGTGATTTTCAGTAATACATTTTAGCTTCCATTTTTAGTAAGACAAAAGTGTTAAAGGGGGCTGAAGTGACCTAAATGCCTTTACCAGGTGAAATAAGACTCTGGTAGCATTTCCCCTGGGAGAGTAGGGCTTTCTTATGTAAAATGCTCTAGTTGCATTCTACAATGTTTAATATTTTCTTATCCATTTTAGAGTCCATGAAATCTTTCTTGGTCCCTCACAGTGAGAACCTGTGACAGACCTGGAGGCAAAACTCTATGAAAATACAGGAGAAGGGACCATTCATAATGCAGACTCCAGGAGTTTTTCACTATAACACTAGTTCATACCTAGTCTCCAGAAATTTGTCAAAATTACCATTTAAGTATTCTAATAGTTTATGACTCTAGTGATTTTTAATCTAGGTAAGCAAGTCTTATGTATGACTCTGTAGATTCACTTGTTCACCCAGATTTAAGGATGGCAGTTTTCCCTGCCACCTAAATTATCTGATGGAATAAGTCACAGATTTAAGTTTGATCAGCTCTTTGCTTGTCTACAGATGGAAGTGACAACTTCCAAGCTATTACATGTCAGTACTAAAACCAGAAATTGAAAGAGCACTTTTAATCCAGTAACTTGCTCTGTAGGCTTTGTGTTCTTAAACACTTTACTATAGTGACCCTTAATATGCTTACTCATGTATCATCATAATCAGACTATTGTGTATGATGATGAGTATTTGATTCCATTTGTGGGTAAGAAACAGTTTAATTTATATTGGAATAATCTACTAGAGCGTTGCTGTGATGCTTGAAGTCATGACACCAGAGTTTCAAATCCTAACAGCCTCAGCCATGGTAAACAGATCTTAGTGGAGTTTCCAAATGAAGAATAAACTAGGAAGAAGGAATCGGCAGTTCAATTATAAGGGATTGGTTCTTTCAAACCTCATTGACAGTAACAGAATATTGTCAGAAGTGCCAGGAGGTGAGTCCCTCAGACTGGAAAGCACTCAGAGTGAGGAAGAGCTACTTCAAAAAGGTACAGTTAACCTTAATGATGTGTTCGATGAAAACTTGCAAGACTTTCATATGATTTTAAGGCAAGACTTAGAATGAAAACCAACACAAAAAATACCTGCAAATATCCATTAATAACACAACAGAGAATGTACAAAGTTTGAATATAGGAAAATTAGAAGTCATCAAAATGTAATGGAATGCATAAAGATCAATATGCTAGGCATAGAGTTCAGGTGCAGCACTGTAGGATAAGCACTTGACCTTAATGTGGGTTTGAACCGCAAGGTTGGTGGTTCAAATTCACCAGCTTCTCCTTGGAAGCTCTATATAGGGTTGCTATGAGTCAGAACCATCTTGTTGGCACTTAACAAAAATGACATCTCCCACCTAATTTTAGAGACCAACTCAAGAACAGATTTGACACACTGAACACTAATGACCATAGACAAAATGAGTTTTGTGATGTGTCATCAAAAACATCATACATAAAGAAAGTGGACATCGAAAGTAAAATCAAAACAAACAAACAAACAAAAAAAAAGTGGATGCCATGAGAAATGCTGAGACTTGCTCTTGAACTTAGAGAAGCTAAAGCAAATGAAAAAACTTAAATAGAAGAGCTGAACAGAAAATTTCAAAGATAGCTTGCAAAGACAAAGTAAAGTACTATAATGAAATGCACAAAGATCTGGAGTCAGAAAATTAAAAGGGAAGAAATTTTTCAGCATTTCTCAATTTGAGAGAACTGAAGAAAAAATTCAAACTTTTCCTTGCAAAATTGAAGGATTCTGTGGACAAAATATTAAAAGATATAGTAAGCATACAAAGAACATGGAAAGAATACACAGAACAACTGTACCTAAAAGAATTGTTCAAACAATTCAGGAAGTAGCAATTCATTAAGAACCAATGGTGTTGAAGGAAGAAGCCCAGGAAGTACATAGACCATTGACAAAAAAACAAGGGTCCAGAAATTGTCTGAATTCAATCAGAATGTTTCAACAAACAAACACAGTGTTGTATGTGTTCATTAGTCTATGCCAGAAATTTTGGAAAACAGCTACTCTAGTCAATCAACTGGAAGAGATACATATTTGTGCCAACTCCAAAGAATCATAACAGACAAAAGGCAGACATTATTGAACGTTATCATAAATATCATATGCAAGTTACATTATGCTGTGTTGTTATTGTTAGGTGCCATTGAGTTGGAACCAACTCATAGCGACCCCATGCACAGCAGAAAAAAACAATGTCCGATCCTGGGCCAACCTCACTACCACTGCCACACTTGAGTCCATCAATGCTGCCACCTGCCAATCCATCTCGTTGGGGGTCTTCCTCTTTTTCTCTGACACTGCATCTTACCAAGCATGATAAGCGACTGTTCTCTAGCAACTGTTCCCTCCTGACAATATGTCCAAAGTATGAGAGATGAAGTTTAGCCATCTTGGCCTCTATGGAGCACTCTGGCTGCACTTCTTCCAAAACAGATCTATTGGTTCTTTAGGCAGCCCATGGCATATTTAGTATTCTCCTCCAACACCATAATTCAAAGGCATCAATTCTTCAACGATCTTCCTTATTCACTGTCCAATTTTCGCATGCATATGAGGTTATTGAAAATACCATGGCTTGGGTCAGGCGACCTTAGGCCTCAAGCTGACATCTTTTCTCTTCAACACTTTAAAAAGTTCCTGTGCAGCAGATTTGCCCAATGCAATATGTAGTCTGATTTCTTGATTGCTGCTTCCGTAAGTGTTGATAGTTGATCCAAGAAGAATGAAGTCCTCGACAACTTCAATTTTTTCTCCATTGATAAGAATGTTGTTTATTGGTCCAGTGGTGAGGAACTTTGTTTTCTTGACATTGAGATGTAATCCATATCGAAGGGTGTGCTCTTTGATCTTCATCAGCAAATGTTTTAAGTCCTCTTCACTTTCAGCAAGCAAGGTTGTATCATCTGCATATAGCAGGTTGTTAATGAGTCTTCCTCCAATCCTGATGCCACATTTTTCTTCATATAAACAGCTTGTCATATTATTTGCTCAGCATACAGTTTGAGTAAGTATGGTGAAAGACTACAACCTTGTCGCACACCTTTCTTAATTTTAAAACATTCAGTGTTCCCATGCTCTGTTCAAACAACTGCTTCTTGGTCCAGGTACAGATTCCTCATGAATACAATTAAGTGTTCTGGAATACTTATACTTCTCAATGTTGTCCATAGCTTGTCATAATCCACACAATCGAAAGCCTTTGCATAGTCAATAAAACATAAGTAAACATCTTTCTGATATTCTCTGCTTTCAGCCATGATACATCGGACATCAGCAATGATATCTCTCATTCCACGGCCTCTTCTGAATCCATCTTGAACCTCTGGAAGTTCTCTGTCAATGTATGATTGTAGCCATTTCTGTATTATCTTTCTGTGGAAAGAAAAGATGGAAACACTCCATATCATCAGTGAAAACAAGGCCAGGGGTAGACTGTGGAAGATACCATCAATTACTCATATGAAAATTCAAACTGAAACTCAAGAAAATGAAAACAAGTACAAGAGAGCCAAACTATGACCTTGAATTTATCCCACCTGAATTTAGAGATCATCTGAAGAACAGATTTCATACATTAAACACTGAAGACCGAAGACCAGAAGAGTTGTGGGATGACACATAGAATGTCATACGTGAAGAGAGCAAAAAGTCATTAAGAAGACAAGAAAGAAGGAAAAGGTCAAAATGGATGTCAGAAGAGACTCTGAAACTTGATATCCAGTGTAGAGATGCAAAAGCAAATGGAAGAAATGAGGAGGTCCAAGAGCTGAGCAGAAAATTTCAAAGATCAACTCGAGAAGATAAAGCCAAATATTATAATAAAATGTGCAAAGATCTAGAATCAGAAAACCAAAAAGGAAGAACACGCTCAGCATTTCTTAAGCTGGGGGAACTGAAGAAAACATTTAAACCTCGACTTTCGTTATTGAAAGATTTTCTGGACAAATTATTGAATGATACAGAAAGCATCAAGAGAAAATGGAAGGAATACACAGAGTCATTGTACAAAAAGAAATGGTTAATGTTCAACCATTTCAAAAGGTACCGTATGAACAAGAGCCAATGATACTCAGGGAGGAAGTCCACAGTGCATTGAAGGAATTGGCAAAGAACAAGGCACCAGGAATTGATGGAATAAAAATTGAAATCTTTCAATAAGTGAGGCAGCACAGAAGGCACTCACTAATCGCTGCCAAGAAATTTGGAAGACAATTATCTGGCAGACTGATTGGAAGAGATCCATATTCGTGCCCATTCCAAAGACAGGTGACTCAATGGAATGTGGAAATCATCCGACATTATGCTGTAGATAATCTAAAAATTGTTGCAGCGACACACTGATAGGGAACTACAAGAAACTCAGGCTAGATTCAGAAAAGGATATGGAATGAGACACATCATTGCTGAAGTCAAATATATCTTGGATGAAATGCTAGAAAGGTGTTTACTTCTTTTCTATTGACAATACAAAGGCATTCAACTGTGTGGTTAATTTTAAAAAACTACAGATAACATTGCAAAGAATGGGAATTCCCCTACACTTAATTGCATTCATTATTGAACCTGTAGATAAACCAAAGGAGTCATTCAAACATGAGAAGGGGAGACTTTGTTATTAAAAACAGGAAAGGTGTGAGTCAGGGTTGCATATTTTCACCATACCTATTCACTCTATTACCAGAGCAAATAATTTAAGAAAGTAGACTATAAAAAAGAATGTGGCATCATAATTGGAGGAAAGATCATTAACAATCTGAGATATACAGATGAGAAAAGGACTTGAAAGCGTGTGCTGATGAAGGTCAAAATATGTAAACTTCAATATGGATTACAACTTATTGTGAAGGAACAATTGGACCAATAAACAACATCCTGGTAAATGGAGAAAAGATTGAAGATGTCAAATATTTCATTTTAATTGTATCCACAAGTAATATTCAGGGAAGCAACAGAAAAGAAATCACAAAACACATATTGCATTAGGTAAATATGCTACCTAACACCTCTTTAAAGTGTTAAAGAGCAAGAATGTCACTTTGAAGAGGAAGGTATATCTTACCCAATTGTCTCATATGCATGTGAAAGCTGGACATTGAATAAGGAAGCCCAGAAAAGCATAGATACATTTTAATTATGGTGTTTGCTAAGACGATTGATAGTACTATGGACTGCCAAAAGAACAAACAAATATGTATTGCAAGCCGTGAATCAAATTGCTCCTTAGAATTGAGGAAGGCAAAAACTCGTTTCATGGACTTTGTACATGGAGTCAGCAGGACCATTCCCTGGGAAAGGACATTATGCTTCCTAAAGCAGACATCAAAAAAGAGAAAGATCCCAAACGTGGTAGACTTTTATGGTGATTCCAACAAGGGCCGAAACATAACAACCATTATGAGGCACAAGTTGGGACGGTGTTATATTCTGTTGTGCATAGGGTTGCTATGAGTTGGAGGCAACTTAACAGCATCTAACAACTATTGCCAGTTCCTAAAATTATGCTCTATAAACATTAAGTGTTAAATAAAGATTTGTTGAACAAATAAGAAACGGAAATGGAGAAATTAAGAAATGGAGACTTGAATATGGTTAAAAAATCTAACCACAGTAAACCCTGTAACTCCAACTCTTCCAGGTCAACAATATTAGTTTTGAGTGCACACTAAGAAACTGAATGCCACTAATTTTTCTTAGTGCTTCATGTGAATTGAATTGTGATTTTTCTAAGGCAACAATTGCTTCAATGTCTAGAATCATTATAAAAACAGAACATATGAAAAGGGTTCAAAAAGTTCATGGAAAAGCATAATTAAAAGATACTAGAATCCTTTCCATGAACTTTTTGGAGGGCCCTTATATGTATATGAAAATTAAATGTATCAATGTAACATGGCATATTTTACGTTCCAGACAACAGATAAGAAGCCAGGCATGAAAAAAGTCCTCAGAGTGAGGTAATAAGGAAAGTCAAAACACAGAATTTGGTGGTCCATGGAATGAAAGTGAACAGCGGGGAGACCAGTTTGGAGGGCAAAGAATATTATGGGTGATGCAGAGTAATACAAGTTTGCAAGGTAATTTTAACCTTTGTCATAAAATTGAGAAGAATTACAAGACACCTTCTAAAGTAAGATGGGGTTTATTCAGAAGCCCTTTATTTTTTCCCCTTCAAGAGATAATACATTGCAAGAGCACTAGAAAATCTGGCATTAAAATGATTGCCAAAATTGTAGAAACAATCCAATTATATCCCAATCAGTACTGTAGGATTCTGGAGCATTTGCAGTAATTTTGCATATGAAACCATGTCCTTATATTTGTGTGTAATTGCAGTAAAAAATCCCAGGTTCTCACCCGCATTGATATATACTCTAACCCTCAATCATCAATTGTCTAAAATGTGCAAGAGCAGTGTGGAAACTGATACAAGGAATGGAATTTTTTTAACCTAGAAAAATAATAATTTTTATAAAATGAGAAGTATATACACATGTTTAGAGGACCACTGAGATAATGTTTTATATATTCTTTAGATTCTAATAAAACCAAGCACTTTCAATATCTATTATTAAAGAAGTATTAACTTTGTAGTGAATTAAAACCACATGATTCATGACTTACATTCATTTAATCAAAAGCAAGTTTAAAGTATGAGCCTATTATTCGCTACTAAGGAAAATTCTCTGCGGCAGCAGGTCTGATTTACCTTTAAGTATGCTTATCTATCTTGTGTCCCAGAGCTCTGCCAAGAACTCAAGAATATTAAAGTTTACTCAACTTTTGAATGTAAGTAAGAAAAGTACCCTTTTCTCTCAAAAGTTTTTATAAAAATGAAAAGCTGAGACTTTTAGGAATAACATTTTTCCATTAATCTTCTGCAAGTACTATCTTCCTTGTAGATTTTTGAACATTTGTTATTAAAAATGCATTAGTAAATTCATATCATGAACAATAGAATGCATGTTACCAACTGTCTATTAAATTAAACTGCTATTTGTTATGTTGCAAAAGTACTGACAGAACATCATATTAAGTTCAAGAAAAGTTCAATCATTAGAATTTATTCACAAAACCACATTATTTACCCTTTGACTTCTAATAGCAGTGATTATGAGTGGTATGTAATAGTATTTAAAAGAAAACAATGTTGTTGTTATGTGTCGTGGAGTTGTTTCCAACTCATAATGACCCTGTACAAGGTTTCCAAGGCTATAAATCTTTATGGGATCAGAAAGCCTCATCTTTCACCCATGGAGCTGCTGGTAGCTTTGAACTGCTGACCATGAGATCAGCAGCTGGATTTGTAACCAGTATGCTACCAGAGCTCCTTACACATGAACATTGATGCAAAAATTCTCAATAAAAGCCTAGCCAATAGAATTTAGCAGCACATCAAAAAAATATTACATCATGACCAAGTGGGATAAATATCAGGGATGCAATATCAGAAAAACAATCAATATAATCCACTATATAAATTTTAAAAGAAAAAACAAAAAGAACCATATAATCGTATCTATTGATGCAGAAAAGGCATTTGACAAAGTCCAATATACATTCCTTAGAAAAACATTCAACAAAGTAGGAATTGAAGAGAAATTCCTTAACATAATAAAGAGCATGTATACAAAACATCAGTGTGAATGGAGAGAACTAAGCGATTTCCTTTTGCAAACAGGAACCAGACAAAGATGCCCTTTATCACCACTCCTATTCAATATTGTGTTGGAAGTTTTGTTGTTGTTGTCAGGTGCCATCAAGTTGGAACTGATTCATAGCGACCCCATGCACAGCAGAACCAAACAATGTCCGATCCTGTGCCAGCCTCACTACCGCTGCCACACTTGACTCCATCAATGCTGCCACCTGGCCAATCCATCTCGTTGGGGGGTCTTCCATCTTTTCTCTGACCCTCCATCTTACCAAGCATAATATCCTTCTCCAGCGACTGTTCCCTCTGGACAATATGTTCAAAGTAAATGTTTTAAGTCCTCTTCACTTTCAGCAAGCTAGGTTGTATCATCTGCATATTGCAGGTTGTTAATGAGTCTTCCTCTAATCCTGACACCTTGTTTTTCTTCATAGAACCCAACTTCTTGTATTATTTGCTCAGCATAAAGTTTGAATAAGTATGGTGAAAGACTACAACCTTGTCGCACACCTTTCTTAATTTTAAAACATTCAGTGTTCCCATGTTCTGTTCGAACACTGAGTGTTTTAAAATTAAAACATCTTTCAGCCAAGATCCATCAGACATCAACAATGATATCTCTCATTCCACGGCCTCTTCTGAATCCAGCTTGAACCTCTGGAAGTTCTCTGTCAATGTATGATTGTAGCTGTTTCTGTATTACCTTTAGCAAAACTTTACTCCCTTGAGATATCAAAGAGATTGTCCGATGATTTCTGCATTCTGTTGGGTCACCTCTCTTTGGAATGGGCACAAATATAGATCTCTGTCAATCAGTTGGCCAGATAGTTGTCTTTCAAATTTCTTGGCAGAGATGAGTGAGTGCCTCCTGTGCCGCCTCACTTTCTTGAAAGATTTCAATTTTTATTCCATCAATTCCTGGTGCCTTGTTCTTTGCCAATTTCTTCAATGCACTTTAGACTTCCTCCCTGAGCATCATAAGCTCTTGATCATATGATACCTCTTCAAATGGTTGAACATTAAGCATTTCCTTTTGGTACAATAACTCTGTGTATTCCTTCCATCTTCTCTTGATGCATTCTGCATCATTCAATAATTTGCCCAGAGAATTTTTCAATAACAAAAGTCGAGGCTTAATTTTTTTCTTCAGTTCCCCGAGCTTGAGAAATGCTAACCATGTTCTTCCTTTTTGACTTTCTGATTCCAAATTTTTGCATATTTTATTATACTATTTGGCTTTATCTTCTCGAGCTGATCTTTGAAAATTTCTGCTCAGCTCTTAGACCTCCTTATTTCTTCCATTTGCTTTAGCATCTCTATGCTGGAGAGCAAGTTTCAGAGTCTCTTCTGACATTCATTTTGACCTTTCCCTTCTTTCTTGTCTTCTTAATGACTTTTTGCTCTCTTCACGTATGATGTTCTTGATGTCATCCCACAACTTCTGATCTTTGGTCTTTCGTGTTTAATGTATGAAATCTGTTCTTCAGATGATCTCTAAATTCAGGTGGAAGTTTTAGATAGAACTGTACAGCAAATTGGGAAATCAAAGGTATCTATATTGGCAAAGAAGTAATACTCTATTTGCAGATGGTATGGTCCTATACATAGAAAACCGAAAAGAGACAGCAAAAAGTGATTAGAACTCAGCAAAGTCGCAGAATACAAGATCAACATACAAAAATTGGTCAGATTCATCTAGAATAACAATGACAGCATTGAAAAGGAAATTAAGAAAGCAATATTATTTGCAATCAGAGCCCAAATGATGGAATATTTAGGAACAAATCTAACTAGAGAAACAAAAGACCTATACAAGTAACTACAAAACATTACTACAAGAACCCAAAAGAAACTTAAAAAAAATGGTAGCATATACCATGCTTCTGGATAGGAAGACTGAATATTGTGAAAAAGTCAACAATACCTAAAGCAATCTATACATATAATGCAATCTCAATGCAGATTCCAATGACATTCTTTAAAGAGATGGGGGGGGAAAAAGATTACAAACTTTATATGGGGGGAAGAGACCAAGGATAAGCAAAACACTGCTTAACAAGAAGAACATAGTTCGAAGTCTCTCACACCCCGATTTCAAAATTTACTACACAGCTACAGTGGTCAAAACAGCCTGGTACTGGTACAGTGAAAGATATATAGATTTAATGGAAGAGAATTGAGAATCCAGAAATTAACTCTTCCACATAGAGCCAACTAATCTTTGACAAAGGGCAAAAATGCACTGAATAGGGAGATGGTCTCTTCAACAGATGGTGCTAGAACCTGGATTTGAAACACAAAAGAATGAAACAAGACATTTACCTCACACCATGTACAAAAGCTAACTCACCATGGATTGAAGACCTAAGTGTGAATCCCAGAATTAAAAAGTTCACCTGTGAAAAAATAGAAAAAAAAAAAAAAAAAATTAAGGACACTAACACAGGGCATATATAGACTATAAAACACTGCAAGAATTGCACAAACAAAAGTAGACAATATATATAATTGGGATATACTAAAAATTAGAAATTTATGTGCACCTAAAGATTTCACCAAAAGACTAAAAAGGGAGCCCACAGCGTCACACCAGGACCCTTGCAGACTTTCTTACTTCTCCATGATTCCCTTTTCTGTCCTCTCATAAAATCTAGCTACACCTAAAGTTATAACAAATATCTACATGAGATCCAATATAATGTACTCACAAAAATTGAGCTTAAAAGGAGAGTGATCCAGTTCTTCTGGTTTTATGACAAAGGAGGGAGTTGTTCATGAAGGCAATAAGCAACTCATCCCATTTATATTAATCCTCACTCTGTTGCTTAAGACAGAGACCAACTGTTGTAACTCAGATGGCTGTTTGTCAGGTTTTAAAGCCCCAAGACCCATGGAATGAACTACGAAGTAGAAGAGATGCATCAAACACAATATTAGACTGATTCAATGAGATATCCCATGAAACCATGACTGTAAAACATTCAAACTAAGGAATCAAATCCCCTGAGGTGTTTGATGGTGTATAAACAACTACTCAGTAGCTCTTCTTTATGATGTTTTTCTTGTAAATATAATTATCTTACAACTTTTCCACTTAAATTTTTAACACTTACTATTAATGAATATGTTGATCAAATGTTTTATTGATTAATCATGGTCAAAAGGACAAAGCTGAAGAAAAGAATTTTTAATTTTCATTGAATCCAGAATATCTAAAGCCGTTTTTCTTGTTGTTAAGTGTCATTGAGTTGGCTTCCATTAACAGTAATCTTGTATAGGGTTTGTTGTGGTTGTTAAGCACCGTAGAGTCGGTTACTGAAGCTTTAAATCTTTTTCAGGAGCAGAAAACCTCATCTTTCTTCTGTGGAACAGCTAATGGGCTTGAACTACTGACCTTGCTGTTCACAGTCCTGTGCTTATCTTATGGAGCCACCATGCTCCCATCACAACCATGAAGTCCAGATAAACACCTACAACTACTTCCCTAAGATCATTTTTATACCTTAAACCAAAAATTATTCCCTGATGTCGTCTTATAATTAAAAATAGTTTAACTTAAGTAGTAAAGAAGGTCTACCTCAAGAATTGTGCTTTTCGAAGATCTACTAATATGGGACCAAATTGACAATCAACATGAAGGATAAGATAAGAACCTTAAATGACAATGTGTTTATGCTAAAGGATCAGGAACACTTCTGAAACGTATTGTGAGAATGGTTGTATAGCTTGAAGATTATAATTAATATCACTGAATTCCACATGTCAAAATTGAAATGGTGTATATTCTGCTGTGTATATTCTCAACAAGAAAAGAAAATAAATATTAAAAAGAAAAATACAATAAAATATTTTTAAATATTTTAAAAAGAGTGATCAATACAAATTGTGTCTCAATGTAACTATTTTCACTTCAGTTTAATAAATAACAGTCAACCTGCATATCACATTACACAACATATTTCATATACATGTGGTGTCAAGTGATATAAGCAAAACCACTGGTCAAAATATTGACTATGAAGAAAATATCAACAAAATTCAACATTCATTTTTCTTCTTAAAAACTACAACTGCTATGTATTCTTAACCATAAATGAATAAGACATTTCATATCTCATCATTTAAAATGACAATCTGTTTAATATTTCATCTTGGTACTGAAAATTATTTCTTTGTCGCTGATTTTATTTTCCAAAATTTTCACAATTATTGAACCTAATGATCAAGTCTCTTGCCATTTTGTGTTTGTCTTTTATTTCCTGAGAACATTAACTTCAATTTTTCAAATACATCAATAAATCATCTAGAATGTTTAAGTCTTCTCAGAAAATCCATAATACTGTTTATAGCATATTTAGTTTGATTAATGCATTTAAACACTACATTGATCTTACTGATTTGGATCCTAAATCGTTTTCACTTTTTTAGTTTAATGCATTCTGGTATTATTTATCTCATATTACTACATACTTATTTTACCTATTTTCTCAGTTCTATAGAATATGATGTTTGAAATCTATGAACTATTTTAGAATATTGAACAAATTGTTTAATAACTTTTATAATAATTGAAGTGTTATTATTTTAAATCATCTTTTAAGACTCCTTCCTAATGTTGTGACTATAATCTAGATTTCTGTTCTCATAATTCAAAATACAGATGTCTAGAACTCAGACTACAGCAATGTTTATGGTTCCATAAGACCACAAGCCAAGTTGCAGCACATTCTTATTAAGCACTAAAAACACCACTATATAACTGACCTAACTATGTGGATAAGGAACTCTGGTAGTGTAGTGGTTACGATTCAGCTGCTAAATTTCAAGGTCAGCAGTTTGAAACTACCAGCTGCTCCATAGGAGAAAGATAAGGCTTTCTGCTCCCATAAAGATTTATTGCTTCAGAAACCCTATACATGGTTGCTATGAATCGAAACCAACTCCACAGCATATAACCATCAACAACAACCATGTGGATAGGTATCTCTTGATCACCACACCAGCAGAGAAGTTTGGACCTCTATTTTACACCACTGTCATTCTGTGTAGTCCACTGGGGAATTAAAGCCTTTTTTGTACATTGCCAACACCTCAATTTTAATAGCATAGAGGAATTGTCTGGCATCCTGATGCAGCTGCTAGATAAGCGCTGAACTGTAAACTGCAAGGTTAGGAGTTCAAACTCGGCAGTCGCTCCTCTGGAGAAAGATGAGTTCTGCCCCTATAGAGTTTCATAACCTTAGAAACCCTCTACAATCTCAGAAGCACAATACACGGTCACTATGAGTAGGAATTTAATCAATAGCTGTAGGTGATGTATCGTTCTCAACCTTTGATGCACCTTAGGAACTTCCTTAAAAAGAATTAAATTTAACTTGTAATATCCAGTCATCAGCTCATTCCACCACTGTTTCATAGTCTAGTGAAAGTCATGGCCATTGCATCAAAAACACATTTATAGGTCACATTTCTCACATAGATAATTGGTCAAATATTTATCACAGACTGCATTTCTATATTTCTAGTATATGATCAAAAACAAGTAGGTTTTCAATTTGTTCTCTTGAATGATGTAATAACATACACTTATCCTAGAAAATTCTCATTACACAAAACCCAAAAACCCCTCTGTCATTCAGTAGATTCTGACTCATACTGACCCTACGTAGGATTTCTAAGACAGCAAAGCTTTAAGGAAGCGCACAGCTTCATCTTTCTCCAGAACTTGGGATATATTCAAGGTCATATTTTGGCTCTCATGGACTTGTTTTCATTTTCTTCAGCTTCAGTGTGAATTTGCATATGAGTAATTGATCATCTGTTCCACAGTCTGCCCCTGGCCTTTTTTACATTGATGATATGGAGCTTTTCCATCTTCTCTTTCCACAAATGTAGTCAATTTGATTTCTGTGTATTCTATCTTGTGAGGTCCGTGTGTATAGTCGTCTCTTATGCTGTCTAATGAAGGTATTTGAAATGAGAAAATCATTAGTTTTGCAGAATTCTATCATTCATTCTCCAGCATCATTTCTATCATCAAGGCCATATTTTCCAATTACTGATCCTTCCTCTTTGCTCCCAACCTTTGCATTCCAAACACCCATAACGATCAATATATTTTGATTGCATGTTTGATCATTTTCAGATTGAAGAAGTTGGTAGAATTCTATTTCATCCTCACTAAAGTGAAACAGCTGTAAATAAATGCAACACTAGGACCCTAATATTCATTGTGTACATTAAGTGCCATTGAGTAGGTTCTGGCTCATAGTGACCCTGTACAGGGTTTCTGTTAAGAAGCTGGTGTGTTTAACTGCCCATCTTGTGGTTAGCAGTCCAGTGCTTATCCTACAGTGCCAGACCAGACTCCAAATACTCATTAGGTTTATTAATTAACTTACGTGAACACATTGTTGTTGTTAAGTAAATAAGCATGTTATCCCATTCTTTGATTCATTCTCTAAATCGTAGCAGTGGGAAAACCTGACATTATGTCATATTTCTTAACTGCCATAATCCCCACAAAAATCGATGATCATAGTCCTCTTTTCTTTTTTGCTTTTTACTAACATACAATTTTGCAAAATCATTTATTGTAACCATGACTTATGGTGTACAATCTGCTATGTTATGGTCATAAGGACTGAAACATTATTTGTAAAATAAACAACTGCTTAAGAAAATTTTCCTAGACTTTTAAGTTAATTTATTGATTAATTCAAGAGGAATAATAACATTTCAACTAATGGGCAGCAAACTTGCCAAGTCCTCAGAAAACCACAACAATCTTTAGACATATTTAGAAATAAGGATCATTAGTGGATGAAAGAGATTGGTCTTCAGACAATTAACAGTCCTTTAGTAATTATAATACTGAAATATAACCCTCCAAAGTTAGATATATAATAATTCTGTTAAAATTGGAAGATACCATAGGGTCACAGCAATTTAGAATTAAGATATAAGAGAACTTCTGGATTAGCGTTCAGAAAACTATAGACACCTAACACATGATATGGAATTTAAAAATGTGGGTTTTTTTTTTTAACATTTTTAATTGTTGAGAAAATTTTCAAAAGTCATATTTTATATAAGCTATAAACTACATTGTTTACAAATAGTGTGTTATTGGAACATAGTCATATACGTATTATTTATTATCTATGATAGTTTTTGCATTACAAGAGCATTGCTGAATAACTACAGCATGGATTGATGTAGTTGGCAAAGACTAACACATTTGTTACCTGGCCCTTTATAAAAAAAAATGTACATTATAACTAGCCAATGCCAGTTCTAGATCAATGCTGTTGAATAGAGATTTCAGTGATAATAAAAATGTTTTATATATGTATTGTCAAATGTGATACCAATAACTACATGTAGCTATTGAGCATTTGAAATGTGACTAGTGTGATGAAAGTTACTTTCTTTTATTAAATCAAATTTAATTTTACTGGTTTTTTTTTGTTTTGTTTTGTTTTGTTTTCTGAAAAGCAGCTGGTCAGTTTGAACAACTGACCTTGCAGCTAGCAGTCAAGTACATGCTCTATGGTGTCACACCAAAAAAAGGCAATTTATATTTAGTTCATATTTTAAAAATATTATTTAATGTAAACTATTTTAGGTCTAGTTAATTTTGAAATATTTAATGTATATC
This sequence comes from Chrysochloris asiatica, assembly GCF_000296735.1. NCBI lineage: Eukaryota > Metazoa > Chordata > Mammalia > Afrosoricida > Chrysochloridae > Chrysochloris > Chrysochloris asiatica. The sequence goes on along the minus strand of NW_006408638.1, from coordinate 8,964,826 downwards.
TCAAAATTATTAGTAGCAGTTAACACCATATTTTTTCTATGTTTAAATTTTAGCTCTGATACAAACTGATTCTGAAATTTTGAGAAGTCTCCCTAAATTCTCCATTAATACTAATACATCCACCAAGTTATTATAAGTTTTAAATGAAATAGTTTTCTATAAAACACTTAAAATTAAGCTTGTTGTTGTGTCCGGAAGTGCTATAGAGTCGGTCCCGACTATAGCGACCCTGTATAGGGTTTCCAAGGAGTAGCTGGGGAGCTTGAATTGCCGACCTTGCAGTTCAAATGGATTTGCAGTCTGGCACATTAACCCACAGTGCCACAAATTAAGTTTAAGAGTACCAAAAAACTACAATTATTACAAATGTGTTGATTTCAACTTATAATGACCTTATAGGAGCCCTATTGGTACAGTGGGTTCAGCACTGAACTACTAACATCAAGGTTGGCAATTGAAACTCATCTGCCACTGTACAGGCAAAAAAAAAAAATGGCTGTCTTATGTAAAGATTTACAGTGTGTAAACCCTAAAGAGCAGTTCTACTTTGTCCTATAGGATCACTGAGGCTGCCAAAGAGATGCTCACAAATATTAGTGATTATTGTTATCATTAATTTATTTTAATATAAAACACATCCAAAATAAAGTGGTTTTTATTCCTTGTTCTTTGTCATTTATTTGATTTCAATACATAATGACTCTAAGCTAAAATCTCTATTAGAGCAGATTGCCTGGTCATTTCTTCCATTGAGCAACTGGTAGATTTTAACTGCTGAACTTTGGGTTAGCTGAGAGCTTAAGTATTGTTCCACCAGTGCTTCATTTCATAAATATAAATTTATATGTATATAAATGCACCAAATATTTGTATTCCCAGCACCTAGTTGGGAATGTATAATTGGAAAAAAAAAAGACAAAGTACCTATTAAGCATATATATTTTCAAACTAAGATATAAAACAATTTTTTTCTGTTAGTAATTGTATATGTGGCTCAAGATCATATTTATATCAGAAAACAATAAAATAGAAATCTAAGTATGTTATATTCATTGTCTTTGTTATTATTTGCTGATTCATAGAAATACTATGTACAACAAATGAAATACTGCCTGGTTCAGGACCATCCTCACAATCATCCCGATGTTTGAGTCCATTGGAGTCGCCCCTGTGTGATTCAGTCTGATTGAGGGCCTCCTTCTTTACTGATCCTGTACATTACCAAGCATGATGTCTTTCTCCAGTGACTGGTGCCTCCTGATGTCATGTCCAAATATTCTAAAGAGCATTCTGATTTCTTCCAAAACAGATTTTAGTTCTACTTGGAGCCCATGGTATATTCAATAATCTTCACCAATACTATAATTCAAAGGCATTAACTCTTCTTCAGTATTCCTTATTCATTGTCCAGATTTTATGTGTATATGATGCATTTGAAAATACCATGACTTTAGTCAAGAGTACCTAAGTCTTCAAAGTGATACCTTTGCCTTTTAACACCTTAAAGAGTTCATTTGCAACAGATTTACCTGAATTGCATCATTTGATGCTTGATTACTGCATCTATGAGCATGGATAGCCCATTCAAGTAAAATGAAATTCTTAGAAATTCTATCTTTTCTCCATTTAGGATGATGTTGCTTATTGGTCCAGTTGTAAGTTTAGTTTCCTTCATGTTGGGCTGTAAATCATACTAAAAGCTTTTGTCTGATCTTCACCAATAAGTGCTTGAATTACTCTTCACTTTTTTGCTAGGAAGGTTGTGTCATCACAGGTTGCAAATAAATCTACCTCCAATGCTTCTTCATATAGTCTAGTTTCTGGAATTATTTGTTCACTTTATTGATTAAAAATGGTGAAAGGATGCAACCCTGACACACAACTTTTCCTGGATTTAAACCCTGAATATCTCCCCACACCTATATTTTTCAGTTCAAACAACAGATTCATAGCCTATTTACAGGATCCACATGAGCAAAATTAAGAGTTCTGGATTTCCCATTGTTTGCAATGCTATCCACAGTTGTCTATAATTAAAACAGTTGAACATCATTGCATAGTAAATAAAACACAGATATTTTTCTGGTATTCTCTGCTTTCACTCATGATCCTTCTGACATCACCTCATTCCTTATCCTCTTCTGAATCTGCCTTAAATTTCTGACAGCTCCCTTTTGGCATACTACAGCAACACTTTTGAATTATCTCCAGTGAATTTTTGTTTGTGTATGGCATTAATTTTATTATTTGATAATTTCCACATTCTGTTGAATCACCTTTCTCTCTAATAGGCACAAATAGGAATATCTTAATTAGCCAGATAGCAGTCATCCAAATTCTTGGCATCCATGAATGGGTGTTCCAGCATTACATCATTTTTGGAAACATCTCAATTGGAAGTCTGTCAATTCATGGAGGTTTATTTTTCACCAGTCATCAGTGCAGCTTGGACTCCTTCTAACAGTACCATCAGTTCCAGCAGATACTGGTTCTGTTCTAGTTGGTGACTTAGATTAGATGGAGCATTGTTCTTCTGTTGTAGATGGTTTACTTATTTAACTGGTTTCTGCCTATAGATGGGAGTGTGCAAGCTTTCCATTCAAATGCAGAGAAAGTTTATAGGCAATCTGATGACACCCTGTTGCTTCTTGTAACAAGACAGATTTCCCTAAAGGAGGCATGCTTTCTGGTGCACAGCTATTGATAAGAGCTGTCCACTGGAAACCTGCTTGGTTAACAGGTCAAGAAGCCCCAAGTTCAAGATTGTTCACAGTATAAAACATAAAAGGCTAAAGATTTTTTAGCCTGAATACTTTGTGGGAACAGAACCTCTCATTAATCAAAGGGCACATGAAATTAGGTCCTTTTGTGTGTGTGTGATGTAAACAAGTTGAGTCTGAACATGGAGTTGTTTCTAGCCGGTGACTGTGGTTGCAGGTAACAGAAGTGCCCTGGCCTGTGTCTGCTGCTGCTCTGGGCTCTACAGGTCAGTGAAGGGCTGCCAAGGTCCTTTGAGACTATAACTTCCTAAGGTGCTGTTGCTCTGGAGGGAGCACTATTTAGCAACAATAACCCTTGTTCCGTGTCCTCTTCTGAATAAGCATGGACTTTTGGCAAGTCTATATCAATGTGCTATTGTGAATATTTTGTAATTATCTTAAGCAAAATCCTATTTGCATTTGATATTAATTATATGGGTTGATGAATTCTGGTTTTAATAGGATTATCTTCATTTGGAATGTGCACAGATACAAATCTTTTCTAATATGTTGGTCAGATAGCTGTCTTCCAAATTCCTTGGCATAAATGTATGAGCACATCAAGCACTGCATCAGTTTGTTAAAATATCTCAATTTTCATTTCATCAATTCCTGGAGCCTTGTTTTTCACCAATGCATTCAGGACAGCTTGGACCTTCATTACCACTGATTTTTTTTTTTTTTTTTTTTTTTTTATCATATGCTACCTCTTGAAATGGTGGGACATTGAAAATTCCTTTATGATACAGTGAGTGCCTTCCATCCATATACTTTTAATACTTTCTGTATCATTCAATATTTTGCCCATTTTCTTATAGTTGTTAAGAACCACCAAGTTGGTTCTGGCTCATAACAGCCTTGTATAGGCTTTCCAAGGAGCAGCTAATGGGTTTGAACTTCCAAACTTGTGGTTAGCAGTTCAGTGCTTATCCTATAACACCACACCAGGACTCCATGTTGCACACAGAATCTTTCAATATTCCTTCAGTTTTTTTCAGCCTGAGGAATGCTAAGTGTGTCCTTTCCTTTTGGTTTTCTAACTCCAGATAATTACACATTTCATTATAAAGATACTTAAATTTCATTGCTCAATCTGTCATTGGATAATTTTTATTCAGTTCTTTACTTCCTCATTTCTTTAGCATTTTAGCATTTGCTTTAGCATCTCTATGCTGGTGAGCAAGTGTCAGTATTTTATGACATTCATTTTTTGTGTTTCCATTCTTTCCTGTATTTATAATGACTATCTGCTTTTTTTCTGAATGATGTTCTTAATGTATCTTACAATTCCTCTGGTCTTCAATTATTACTACATAATGTATCAAATATTTTATTGAGATGGTCTCTAATTACAGGTGGGATATATTCACATTCATATTTTGGCCATCATTAACTTTCTTCAGCTTCACCCTAAACTTGCATATGAACAATTGATGGTCTATTCCACAGTCTGCCCCTTGCCTTGCTTTGGCTGATGATATTGAGCTTTTCACCATCTCTTCCCATAGATACAGTCAATTTGAGTGCTGTGTATTCCATCTGGGGAGATCCATGTGAGGATGTTGTTTAAAAACAGTATTTGTAGTGAATAATTAATTGGCCTTACAAAATTCTTTGACGTGATACCCAACATAATTTCTATCACCAAAGCCAATTTTTCTAACTATGGATCCTTCCTCCTTGTTTCCAACCTTTGCATTCCAATCACCAGTAATTTCCAATGCATCTTGATTGCATTTTGATCATCTTCAGGCTAAAGAATGTGTTGTTGTGGTGGTGGTTATGTGCCATCGAGTTGATACAGAATCATAGTGACCCTATGTACAACAGAACGAAAGACTGCCTGGTCTTGGGCCAACCTCACAATTGCTGCCACAGTTAAGCCCATTGATGCTGCCATTTTGCCAATCCATCTCACTGGGGGTCTTCCTCTTTTTCTCTGACCCTCCACCTTATAAACATAATATCCTCTTCAGTGACTGGTGCCTCCTGATAATGTCCGAAGTACGAGAGATGAAGTTTGGCCATCCTAGCCTCCAAGGAGCACTCTGGCTACACTTCTTCCAACACAGATTTGTTGGTTCATTTGGCAGCCCATGGCACTTTCAATATTCTCCTACAACACCATAACTCAAAAGCATCATCACTGGCTTTAGTGATTTGTGTGTAAATTTGATTTATAATTATAGACTTACAGACAACTTATCCTATCACACATAACAATGTACTTAAGATAGACTTGGAATGTTCTTTTTGGCAATGAATGTGATTCCATTTCTCTTCAATTTGTTGTTTCCAGCATAGTAAACCATATTATTGTCAAATTTAAAATGGCCAATAGAAGTACATTTCAACTCACTAATGCTTAGGATATCAATCTGTATGCATTCATTTCATTTTTGGCAACTTTCAATTTTACTAGACTCATACTTCATAAATCCCATGTTCTGATTACTAATGGATGTTCACAAATGTTTATCTTCATTTGGGTTGTGCCTCATCAGCAAATAATGGTTCCCAAAGTTCTCCAAAGGATGGTCTGCATTCATGTATTTATTATTAACTCTATTTTGAGGAGACTGCATTTCCCCAGTAGTATTTTGAGAAACTTCCCACCTAAGGAATCATCTTCTGGTATTATATGGGACAATGTTCCACGGCTATTGATGAATTTTTCATTGACTAAACATTCAGAAGTAGTTTGCCACTCTTTCTTCATAGTCTGACTTATGAAGATCCACTGAAACCTTTAGAACATTGAGTGACACTGCTCGTGTTTAAAATACCAGTAGCATTGCTTCCAGTCCCACAGATACCTGCAAGCCACATCAGGAAGACAAGCTGACAGGTGAAGGGAGGATATATATTATATCAATTCTTAATCTAGGGAATAACCAATTAGGAAATGAGAAACACACAAAGAGCTGTTTAATTTAACTAAACCAGTGTCAGAGTTTGGTTGAGAATCCAGGTGAGCAAAAGTGTTTTGGCAATGAGGGGCCTTTGTTGGGGAACTGACATATTTGGAGGTTGTCAAAAAGGTATTTAAGCAAACACATAACATCTACAGCTGAATCATATCGTCCTATTAGTATCTTCTCCTGTCTTTTCTTACTCAGACCCATTGGAAAAGAATCTCTTGATGGGTATTACAATGACTTAACCACGACTACCAACACCAGAATATTCTTATAGGACATTGTGTTACCATAAAAGTGTCTTCCCTGAAATATGGTCATTTTCTGTGATTTTACCTCAAAAGTGGTCCAGAATTGTTTGTATGTGATTATAAAAGTGTAACTACCACTTAAGACATCTGTCTCTTGTCTTAATTTATAGAGAACCACATCAACTAGGTCACTTTTGGCAAAAGTAAAAGGGCTTATTACAACCCAACACTCAAAAAGAATAAAGCAGAAACATTCTTTCCAAATGGTGCATTCTAGTTAATGAAATTTAATGCTTCCTAAAACTCATCCTGGGCTAGCAAAATGTGCCTCCAGGAAGCTGGATTCTTTATCAAACACTGAATGCCAACCCTTTTCTAAGGTTACAAACCTAAACCATCCTGAGAACTACTCCACAGAGGTTGAGTTCCATTGATATACTTTAATTAAATCAAAACTTGTTTGGTCACTTCTTAAGCAAGAAACACAGCAAACTAGGAATTCTTGCATCAAAACCAATAAGTAAATAGTCTGGTGCATATTCATGAAAACAATATAATTTATAAGGTTAATGCTAGCAATTCAAATGCAGCAGATATGACAACAATCCACAGTGTTCCTTAA
>NW_006408638.1:8956166-8958176 GCF_000296735.1 Chrysochloris asiatica | reverse complement strand
ACTGGTGGCCAGGAGCAGACTTGCAGAATGTGCCCTTTGGAGATGGAATTTATTATATATGCCTGAGTGGGTTTTTTTGTTTGTGTGGTTTTTTTTAAAAAATTAAAGTGGATAAAGAGAAATACTTTTAACTGATGGTATATGGAGGGGATTATAATCAATGTATTGAAACAAGTTATATGAATTCTTGAATATGAAACTGATGATGTGCCCTGTAAACTTTCATTCACTCAATCCACAATAAAAACCTTAAATAAACACACACACACACACAAATATATATATATATAAATGTGAAACTACTATTTCTAGACATCCTCTATCCTGGTCAATATATTTCTGAAGGTCATATTTCTAGCTCCCTAGAACTTCCCTGGAAGAATTCTATGTTCTTCAATATTTATACCACATGTCAATATTGGTACTCTTAAGGGTCTCAAATAATGTTCTATGAGTTTGAAGTTAAAAAAATAAAAGCAAGTATAAAGGGGCAAGACTAGAGCTATAAGGTAGATGGAGTAAGGTTTCGCAGCAAAAGTCTATTAGGACAGCATTTGCTACCCTTGAAAAATGAGGTTAAAGAAAAAAAAAAATTCTTGGCACACATTCCTGGCCTTTTTCCTACCAAGGCAGTTTTCAGTGTTTTTAAAACTTATTCATTATAACATTATAATCTCCTGTGGTCATCCTGTGTCCTTCAATAATACCTGTGACTACCCCTTGGGAATCACACATACACACACAAAAAATCAAACCAAAAAACAGTCACCATAACCTTTTGAGATGACCTCTCTACCTTGAATTTAACTGGTCCAGAAGATTTGTTGGAAGTCATAATTTTGATAAGGCCCTTTTTTTTTTTGTTTTTAAAAGCATCTTAGCAAGGCAAATGCAGACATATTATTAAGAGAACTTGTCTGCAAACTTCCATTGATAGAAGAACCCTTTATATGTTTTATATATATATATAAACTTGCAACTTGTATATGTATAAACTAGAATCCTAGTGGGAATGCTTTAAAAAATTAGTTACCTTTATTATTGTTTATAATACTTTTTGACTTAATCTCTTAAAGTTGTTTTTGCTGGAAGAAGAGATCAAGAAAATAAAACTAAGAGGGCACAAATACACAACAGAAATTAACAAGAGGGCATCACTAAAAAAGAAAATAATTATATGTATATTGCTGTTTTGTGCAGAGTTAAAATGCTTCAAGGTCATTATTTTCTTTGAGAAGTCAATTTGGGCCAGTCCATTACAAATGTCAGAAGAACATGTTACCCAATCCTATGCCATCTTCACCATGGCTATGTTTGAGTCAACTTGTGGTTATTGTGTCCCACCCACTGCCACTATTTCAATTTCAACTCATAGTGACCCTGTGTTGTTGTTGTTGTTAAGTGCCACCGAATCGGTACCGACTCATAGAGACCCTATACAAAACAGAATGAAAAACTGCCTAGTTCTGGGCCAAACTCACAATTGTTGCCACACTTGAGCCTATTGATGCTGCCATTTTGCCAATCCATCTTGCTAGGGGTCTTCCCCTTTTCCTCTGATCCCCTACCTTATCAACATGATATCCTTCTTCAGTGACTAGTCCTTCCTGACAATATATACCAAGTATGAGAGACAAAGTTTGGCCATCTTGGCCTCCAATGAGCATTCTGGCTGCACTTCTTTCAACACAGCTCTGTTGATTCTTTTGGCAGCCCATAGCACTTTCAATATTCTCCTCCAACACTATAACTTAAATGGATCAACTCTGTGGACTTCTTTATTCACAGTCCAGCTTTCGCATGCATTTGAAGTTATTGAAGATACCATTGTTTGGGCAAGGTGCACCTCAGCCCTGAAGCTGACATCTTTGACCTTCAACACTTTAAAAAGATCTTGTGCAGCAGATTTGCCTAATGCAACATGTCATTTGATTTCTTGACTGCTGCTTCCATGAGTGTTGATAGTTGATCCAAGAAGAATGAAGTCCTTGACAACTTCAATCTTTTCTC
>NW_006408638.1:8944051-8956066 GCF_000296735.1 Chrysochloris asiatica | reverse complement strand
TCCAGTGACTGGTCCCTCCTGACAATATGTTCGACATATGAGAGACAAAGTTTGGTCATTTGGCCTCCAAGGAGCACTCTGACTGCACTTCTTCCACAATGTATCTATTGGTTCTTTTGGCAGACCATGGTACTTTCAATATTCTCCTCCAACACCACAACTTAAAAGCATCAATTATTCAAAGGTCTTCCTTATTCACTGTCCAGCTTTCATATGCATATGAGGTTATTGAAAATACCATGGCTTGGATCAGGTGCACCTTAGTTGTCAAGTTGACAACTTGGCTCTTTAACACTTTAAAAAATGTCTTGTGCAACAAACATAAAAATGTCTAATACAATACACCGTTTGATTTCTTGACTGCTGCTTCTGTGAGTGTTGATAGTTGATTCAAGAAGAATGAAGTTCTTCACAACTTCAATCTTTTCTCCGTTGATAAGAATGTTGTTCATGGGTCCAGTGATAAGAATTTTTTGTTTGCTTTACATTGAGATGAAATCCATACCGATGGCTGTGTTCTTTGATCTTCATCAGTAAATGTTTTAACTCCTCTTCATTTTCAGCAAGCAAGGTTGTTTCATCTGGCTATCACATGTGGTATATGAGTCTTCCTCCATTCCTGATGCCACTATTTTCTTCATAGAACCCAGCTTCTTGGATTATTTGCTCAGCATACAAATTGAATAATGATGGTGAAAGAATACAACCTTGTCTCATTATAAACCATTCAGAGTTATCATGTTATGTTCAAGCAACTGCTTTTTGGTCCATGTACAGATTCCTCAAGAGCACAATAAAGTGTTCTGGAATACTCATACTTCACAATGTTGTCCATACTTGTCACAATCCACACAGTCAAAAGCCTATGTGTAGTCAATGAAGCCCAAGTAAAAATCTGATATTCTCTGCTTCCAGCCAAGATCCATTGGACATCAACAATGATATCCCTCATTCCATGGCCTCTTCTGAATCCTGCTTGTACCTCTGGAAGATTTCTGTCAGTATATGACTATAGCCATTTCTGTATTACCTTTAGCAAAACTTTACTTGCATGGGATATCAAAGAGATTGTCCTATTATTTACGCATTCTATTGGGTCATCTCTTTTTGGAATGGGCACAGATATGGATCTCTTCCAATCAGTCAGCCAGATTATTGTCTTCCAAATTTCTTGGCAGAGATGAGTGAGTGCCAGAATTGAGGTGCACAGACAGCGAAAGACCAACGAACAGATACCAAAAAAAAGAAAAAAGAAAGAAAAAAAGAGTGTCCACACCTGTATCTCCGTGGTTGTGCCAGGTGTTTGTGGCTGTTCTGATCCTTCCCCTGCTTGATTTCTCCCAAGATGGTGGCTCCAGGAACAGTTTAGCGTCTTGGATTAGAAAACAATGGATTTCGTGATTCTGCTACAAATTCCCCTAGCTGTAAGCCTTCCAAGCTTCTAAATATTCCTTTATATGTGGTTCAGAATTCTAGCAACATCCTCTGAGCCTGCTTGGTTCGATATTCTGTGTTTTTGCTAACAGAGCTCCTCACTACATGTCTACCTGATCCGCCATCTTGTTTGATACTGTGTATATAGATGTAATCTACTTGCTTATGCATATAGATATAATCAATTCCATATTTTTTTCCAGAAAGTTGATTCTAATATAATATTTTTACTATGATTTTCATTTAAAAATCAATAACCAAGAGGAGACACAGGTTTTGTGTGGCACTGTGAGTTAATGTGCTGGACTGAAAAGCTGGTTTAAACTGCAATATTGACAGTTCTAGCTCACAGCCACACCTTAAAAACCCTATACAAGGTTGCTATGGGTTGGAACTGACTCGACAGAACTTAACAACAATTACAATGTGATCAAGAGCCAATGATACGAAAGAAAGAAATCCATGGTAAACTGAATGCAGTGGCAAAGAACAAGGCTCAGGGATTTGATGAAATACAAATTGAAATCTTTCAACAAACTGAAGCAGCACTGGAAGTACTCATTCATCTATGTCAAAAAAAATTTGGAAGACAACTACTGGTCAACTGATTGGAAGTGATCCAAATCTGTGCTCATTCCAAAGGGAGGTGGTCCCAGGCAAATGTTGAAATCATCGAACAATATCATTAATATAAAATACAAGTAACATTTTGATAAAATAATTTTAAATTGCTGCAACCATACATTGGCAGAGAACTGCCGGAGATTCAAGCAGATTTATATGAAATATCATATGCTACATCGTAAAAATGGTTGAACATTGACCATTTCTTTTTGGCACAGTGACTTTATAGTCCTTCCATCTTCTTTTGATGCTTTCTGTATCTTTAAACATACTGCCAATAGAATATTTCAATATTGTAAATCGGGGCTTGAAGTTTTCTTTTAGTTCTTTCAGCCTGAAAATCTCTAAGCATGTCCTTATCTTATGGTTTTCTATTTCCAGGTTTTGCACATTTCATTGTACTATTTGACTTCATTATAATGCTTTGTCTTCTCGAGCTGCCCTTTGACATTTTCTAATCAGCTCTTTTACCTACTCATTTCTTGCATTAGCAACTCCTTTCTGGACACCAAGTGCCAGTCTCCTGACATCCATTTTATTCTTCTGTTTTATTTTCTTAATGACCTTTTGCTTTCTTCCTATATGGTATCCTTGATATCATCCCACAACTCTTATGGTCATGGTCATTTGTGTCTAATGCATCAAATGAGATGAGAAATAAATTCAGGTAGGACATGTTCAAGGTCATATTTTGGTTCTTGTGTACTTGCTTTAATTTTCTTCATCTTTAGCCTAAATTTGCATATGAGCAATTAGTGGTCTGTTCCACAGTCTGCTCTTGGCCTTGGTTTGCCTGATGATATGGAGATGTTGTCACAGATATAATTAATGTGATTTCTGTGTATTCAACTGGTGAGATCCAGATGTAGAGTCATCTTTTATGGTTTTTTGAAAAAGGTATGTTCAATGAATAAGTCTTTGGGCTTACAAAATTTTATGATGCAACCTCATGTATCATTTTTGACACCAAGGCTACATTTCCCAAATATTGATCCTTTCTCTTTTCTTGGAAACTTTACATTCCAATCACTAATAATTTTCAATACATCTTGATTTATTCTATTCATATCATTAGATCAGCTCTGCTTTGAGAAGGCAGTTCTTTCCAGTGTATTTTGAATGGTTCATCTTCCAGCACTATATCTGACAATACTCTGAGTCTGCTGTTATATATATATATATATATATATATATATATATATATATATATAATATGTGTGTGTGTGTGTGTGTATTGTAATCCAGCTCTATATCTGATCATGTTACACTATGATTCATAAGGTTTTCAGTGACTAAATAGTTAGTAGTCTGCCTATCTTTCTTCCCAGCCTGAGTTTGGAAGCTCAGCTGAAACATGCCCACCATGCTTGATCCTGCTGATATTTGCAATAGTGGTGGCATAGCTTCCAGCATCTCAGCAACACTCAAGCCACCCCAGTATGAAGAACTGACAGTTGTGGGATTGATAGGAACAGATTAGGGATATCCAGAGTCCTTCCTGGTCCATATTAAAGAAAAGGTGGAACTGCAATAAAGTGATTGAGAACCAGGAACACAGATCACAAAAATCCCCAGCACGCCTTGACATTTATATTGTGGAAATACCTGCACAGAATGAGAAGATTCATCCTTTAGCATGATGTTTTGACACATACTGGCTTACTGTAATATCATTAATATATGTATATACCCCTGAATACGATTGAAAACCCTGTAGTGGGCATTTGATGCACATGCAGAAAAGGGATGACAAAAAACCAACTAAGACTTCCCAAGTCACTCCCTCTAGTTGGACTGATTCCCCTAGGGGAAGAGCCCTGAGTTTATTAAAACTTGCTCCCCAATTCCCTGGCAACAGCCAGACCCACAGAGACAGACCCACTTCTCCTCTGAAATATATTTTGCTTTGCAATAAAATCTTACGAATGAATGCACAGTATGCTTGTATCCTTGAGAAAATGGTGACTCCAGTTGAATATGATTCTTTAGCTTCCTGGAGAGGGGAAAAGGAGATAAAAGTGATATCCTTAGTGCTGAAACCCAGGATGTTTGAAACACCTCTTCACTGTTTCTTTCTTCTTCTCCAGGTAAGGTATGAATGTGAATAAGGTGGATGTTTTCTTGTATGCATTGTATGCATGCTTTTCTACCTAAACAATTGTTTTTCCCTATTTGCCATTCTGATTTTAGAATGTTATGAGTCACCGGTTTTAATCCAGGGTTGGAAAACAAGGAGGCACACCCTCCCTTTGACCCAAAAGATTGGGTAATCTCTCATGAGAGTAGATACTTGCAGAGGTGTTGTGGGTCAAACTAATGACATGCAGGCCCTTCCAGAACATCATTAAATTTATAAAATATTACTGTATTCAGGAAGCATTCCCGTAAGGCCTGGTCAGTCAGAGTTCTCTTGAATCCCCAGATGGCCCCATTAAAGGACTCCCAGAAACACTGTGAACATAAGAAGGGAAGCCCAGCCCTGGAATTAGCATTCCAGGACAGCCTGACCTACAAGCACCCTATTTCAGACCAGACACACCACGCCCCACTCTGACCCTATTTCAGTCTGCCTAGCCTCAGCTGCTCTTGACCATAATCTCTTCAAATCCTTAACTTTGAAGCTTTTTGGTGTGCAATCTCTAAGTCTTTTTGAGTGTCTCAGTGTAGCCCTTTATGAAAGCTTGTAGTTAGTTTTAGAAAGGCACTTGTGGCTTCTAATCAGATAATCACTTTGCAAGTCTTGCCGGACTCTGTATATACCTTTCCTCTTGCTTCAGTATTAATATTTTGCCTTGCAGATGCACTAAGTGATTAGTGGACATTTTTGAAGCTCTCCCATATAGAACAGTTTCTCCAGGATGTTGGCCCTAATCCTGACTTGCTGTAGGGCTGCCGTCTGGTTAATTTCCCTGAACATATGGAAAGAAGGTAGTTGTCAGGAATTTTGGAATCCTTTCTTACTTGCTGCCTGGTCCAGACAACTCTAACCACCCACAGCCTGAGACAACATGATAGTAAGAAAAGGAAGTCAGAGTATAAGTACCCCAGTCACCAGGAAAACTGCAGGCATAGAAAGACCGGGGCGAGAGAAGTGGGGTGCACATGCCTGCACTAGGACCCCTCACCCAGAGTGGCACAGAACAGAGGTAGATGGAACTGGTGGTGATCATTTGCACCCTCCCCACCCGGGGTGGGGATCACCTGCATTGATGGCCTAGCCCCAGGTCATTGATGGTCTCTGTCTGTAAGGGAGAGTCCAACTGTCCTGCAAGAAAGCAAAGAGAAACTTGGGGGATGCCTGAATCTCTCTTTCTTAGGAGATGTTGCCCAGATCCAGGACACTGGAAATGGAGACACATTTTGTATTTCTCTTTTCCTTATAGTGCCATGGGTCAAAGTGAATCTATCCTAGCCCAGATACCACTGGGTTGCTTGCTGTGAAACTGGAAGATCTCAGGCTTTGACCATCTCTGAAACAATAAGTTGGTCTTCTTTTATAACACCACACAATCTGAGTATACTCTGAGTAATCAGGAGTATTGACCCACAAGTGGGAGTTTACATTTTAATACAATCCTGCAATTAGACTTATTCTATAGAAGGGAAGGGAAATGGTCAGACTTTCCATATGTTCAGGCTTTTATGTTTTTAAAAGATTAGTCACAACTGAGACAAGGTTGTCTAGAAGCTTTCACTGCAGGAAAAGGAGGAACTCAATGAATAACTCAAGGTTTCACTAAGTGGGAAACAGAAAAAGAAAATTAACTAGAAAATGGGCCTACTATTCCCCTACAACATTTATCAACACCCCTCCCATTAATAAGCCACTCTCCCCCAACTATGTTACCCCTAAAAAAGTCCCCAACACAGCAGTATGGCTCATGAGAGTACAAGTCCCAGTAAGACTAGCAGATGTAGGCTCCATCAAAGAAAGGCTGGGCAGCTCTTTACAAGACCCTGGGAAGTTTATTGAACAGTTTGAAAGATTTATCAAATTGTTTAAACTCACTTGGAGGAATTATTCAGTCATCCCTTCCCATTACTGCATGCCTGACAAAAAGGCCTGAATTCTAAGCACAGGCCAAATGTACAGGGACAAGCTGCATGCTCATCAGCCAGCTTTCCCTCTGGAGACAGCAGTAGTGCCACCTGCAGACCCCAACTGAGACTATCAAACAGCTGCTGGAACCGCCAGCTGTAACCATATGACCTTTTGCTTAGTAGAGGGATGAAAGTCATTCAGATGAAGACCACAAATTTCTCTAATTGGCAGAAATTGAACAGCGTAAGAATGAGGACCCAGCAGTATTTGAAGCAAATTAGAAGACGCTGTCAGGAAATACACTAACATGGCCCCAACTTCAGATGAGGCCCACATAGTTTCAAATACTCACTTTCTTAATCAATTTGCTCCTGGTATTCATAGGAAACTTTAGAAAATAGGACTTGAAACCAGCACCGAGGCTGCCCATCTGCTGGAAGAGGTCACTAAAAACTGTATCACAACCAAGAAACTGTGGTAAAGGAGAAGGAAGACAGGATGGTCAAATTAGAAGCAGCCGCTATTATGGCTAGCTCCCACCAAGTTCCTCCAGGAAACCTCAGAGATCAAAAGGAATGTTTTAAGTGTAGTAGTCAGAGCATTTTAAGTGTGACTGTGGGGGTTTCATTTAGCATCCAAAGGCCTGCCCTCAACTTTACCCCCAAAAATGGCTTGCTCTAAGTGCAGAAGAATGAGCCACTGGGCTAGAGACTGCCCCTTGGTCCCAAGTTATTAATGGTGGAGAAGCTGTAAGCATGAAGGGGCCTAGGGTTGACATCTATTCTGGTTCACATAACCAAAATTTCTTCAAGTGAACCCGGGGTTGTCATGGATGTCTTCTTTAAGTAAATTTAATTTCTAATTGACATGGTAGCAACTTATTCTGCCTTTGAGTCCTTCTGCCGACACCTTTCCTCTCCCGTTTGTCTCATTGTGGTTATTGAAGGAAAGTCCATACAACAATATAAAACACCTCCACTCTCCTATAGGTGAGAGTATTCCCAATATCTCAACAGTTTCTAGTAGTTCATGAAATCCCTGTTCCACTGTTCAGTCTTGACTTTTTAAGCAAAATCAATTCACAAGAATAGCTCTATCCCAGATTTGTATTATGGGTAGCAATTCCCCAAATAGTTTTGGTCATCCAAACTGCATGACATCGACCCATCTATGTGGGCAGGGGAGCTACCCCAAATAACCTCAGTTATTGAACTAGTAAAAATCATGCTTAAGCCTGGTACACCTTACCCTAGAAAGGACTTTTACAGCATCTCCTACAACCACTTAAGGCCTCTTTCATGCATTGTAAAGGGCATCTCAAGGTTGGGCCCATGGCTACAGGAAATAATACAACTGATAGGGAAACTGAAAGAATAGACAGACTAGATTATTATGGCCCTCTAACGAAAAGACACTGGAGTCTTGGTATAGTGCTGTAGGATAAAGCTCTGGACCACAAGATTGGTTTGAACTGTAAGGTTCATAGTTAAAACTCACCAGCTACGCCTTGGAAATCTTATACAGGGTCTCTATGAGTTGGAACTGACTCAACATCACTTAACAACAATAACAACCAGAAGATATTAGAACTAGCATTATTTTCAGGCCCAGAGATTAGAAGAGTAAACCTCCTTATACTACAGAAGAACACGGGTCAAAGAGCAGGGTCATAATGTTAACTCCTCAGGCTGGTAGGAAATCCAGGGAGTAGTATATGTTCCTGAGGCCGGCTGCCTGGAAGTTTGTGAATAACACCCATAATTTCACATAGGAGCTGAGTAACTAGGATTTTTTTTTTCCTGTGTGGAACCAACATTTGGCTATGTCTCCTAGTCAACTGGACAGGAACCTGCACTTTGTTCTATTAAACACCACAAATAGATATTGTGCTTCATAACCAATCTTTGTTCCCTTGTTGCTGTTGCTTGTTGCTATGTGCTGTGGACTTGGTTTTGACTTATAGCGACCCTATACACAGATTCTGAGGCTGTAAATCTTTACAGAAGCAGAAAGCCTCATCTTTCTCCCGCTGAACAGCTGGTAGTTTCGAACTGCTAACCCTGAGGTTCACAGCTCGATTAGTAACCATTATGCTACCACAGCCTCCCACAAAAGGGCCTGAAAAGCTATACAGTTTATACCTCTTTTAGTAGGGCTAATAATCACCAGCAGACTAGACACAGGGGCAGGAGGGCTTGTCACCTCTCTCTCACATTATCAAATCCTGCCCAAAGACTTTGTCAAGATTTTGGAGGAGATTGCACAGAGTATAGTAGTTATCCAAAATCAGCTAGATTTGCTAACAGCACTCTCCAAAATCAGCGAGGCTTAGATCTGTTAACAGCAGAAAACAGATCGCTATGCATTTCCTCAAAAAAAAAAAAAAAAGTTGTTTATATGGATGAATTTGGTATCATCTGGGCTGCTGCCAGAAAATTAACTGACCAAGTCACCACACTCTTCCAACAGTTGTCAGAATTCTGGATCTCTTGGTTTCAAATTGGAAATGGGTACCTGATTATTACCCCTACTGGTGGCTCTTTCCATATTTTCCTCTTGTTACTTTTTGGACCTAGTATACCAACACCTTAGTTAATTTTGTTTCTTCTCACCTTCAGGCTATCAAGATCCAAGTTTTGTGTGATCATCAGGGTTATACCATCAGATCCATTGACTGAGGATATATGCTTTCACCTCCAGGGGGCAGGACCCCAGTATGAAGGGAGTGTTTAGGAGGTGTGGTATGAAACTCAAACTTTCTAAACCCTTAACCATCATGAAGTTGCCAGAAGAGTCTCTGCCCTATTTCCCAGATCATTTTGAGGTTCCTCTCTCCTCAAGGAGGAATGATAAATATCCTGAGCCCTTCCACATTGGCCCATGCAAAGGAAAAACTGAACCACAATAAACAAACTGAGAACCAGGAACACATAAATCCTGTATATGCCTTGCCATTTATGATGTGGAAACACATGCACAGAATTAAAAAAAAAAAAGAGGGCTGGCCTTCAGCATGAGCTTTTGACATATACTGGCTTACTGTAATAACATTAACACATATATCCACCCATGCATACAATTTAAAAATTCCAACTTGGCATTTGATAGATGCACAGAACAGGCTGAAAACTCCCAACTAATTAAGACCTCCCAAACAACTCCTCCTGGATGGAATAACTCACCAAGGCAAGAATCCCTAAATTTATTAAACTTTGCTCCCCAATTCCTCAGGGTCTTGTCCATTCATAGAGACAGACCTACTTCACTCTCTAAAGCGTACTTTTGCTTTGAAATAAAGTCATATGAGTGACTGTCTAGTGTATTTACGTATTTGTGAAGTGGTGACTCCAGTTTGGTCTCATTCTTCAGATTCCTAGACAGAGGGAACCAGCAGACACATGGCAGAATAAAATGATTAGGCAGAGAAAATCTAATGTTTAGTTAAAAATTATCAGATGAAGAAGGAGGTATGGGAAACATTGCTCAGTATAGAGGGAAAAAATCTTATTCAAAAGTCATGATGAAATAGAGTGTTCCAAAAATAACAAGACTGTTTCTATATATGATATTAACTCTTTGGAGCACATAATGTGTGTTTTAAAAAAAATCACTAATATTAGGAACATGTGTGCTCAAAAATACCAGCCATATCAATAATCATGAAAATGGCATAGAATTCAGTTACATTTATTCTTACACATAAGGTCTTGGATGTTCATGGACAGTTAATAAAAACAACATTTTAACTTCCTAGAAAACTCATCAAGAAATTTACAGAATCTAAGTTGCCAGACGAGTCTTTGTCCTATTTAAAACCAACAAAAAAGTCTTTGAAAATCTATTCTGAGGTACATAAAAGAAGTCTTGAATAAAAGTAGTGATATATCTGAATGAAAAAGTCCAATCACAAAAAGATTCAAATATTCCCTAAACTAATATGCTGTTGTAAAGTGTCATTGAGTCAGTTCTGACATATAGCATCCCTGTATAGGGTTTCCAAGGAGTGGTTGGTGAGCTTGTACCACTGACCCTGCAGTTCAAATTGACCTTGCAGTCCAGCATGTTAACCTGCAGTGCCACACCAGGAAAAAAATCATTATTATATGTTTGTATTTCTTTAGAATATATTAAAATAACTTAAGTCCTTTATCTCAGTTATTCAGTTTCCAGCCCATCTGGATTTACACTAAATTTAGATTTTGTTGTTGTTAAGTGTCACTGAGTTGGTTCTGACTCATAGAGACTCTGGATAAGTTTTCCAAGGCAAAGCTGATCATACAGCACTACACCGGGAGTCTAAGTTTAGACTAGAATTTTTTAAATAAAAGATTTAATTCAATGTTATTTTATTTCATACTCATGAGACCATCCTTTATTACTCAATATCAGGTAATCTACATGTAATCATAAACTATGAATAGAAACTGAAAGAATATCATGCAAACAAATTTTAGGAAACATTGAAGAATGTTTATATATAGAATATCAAACACTAAATTTGATCCCAGAAAAGAATAAAAAATGAATTGACTAATTGCTATTTTGGAGAGAAATTTAAAATGGACCATCTAAAAAGCTGCTTAGGAACTTTGGTATTGACTGAGTACATTATTACCTACAAACATCAAGAGTAAGAATTCTGCAAAATATAGAGAAACATTTTTTCAGCGAATTTTGGAGCTACCAGTGAAAGAAATTTGCAGCCTAACTAATCAGATAACAGAAAGCTAAAGAGGCGAGTCAGACATTTGGTCCAAAGTTTCTCTTGATAAGATACAGAAAACCCCAGTTTATCAAGACATTTTAACAATACTCTGCAACTCTGGATAGAATTTAAAGGGGGGAAGATAAATTTTATTTAAACCACAAAATTAGCAAAATTGACTCACTTCATAATTATAGAATATGCTCATAGAAGTGCACAATACATGTTGTAAGGATAGAACCCAAACACTCCAAAATGACCACCTCAATGTTAACCTAAACCATATCTCCTATCCTTTCTCCATGCTCCGACTATGCATACTGAAACTCTTAACATATGCTAGGAAGGGTCATGCAGCCTCCTCCTCCCATTATGCATACTGAAACTCTTTGTGTCACATGTTTTGTGTCACACACATATATATATGTGGTTGTTGTTAAGTGCCATCTAGTCAGTTCTGACCCATAGCAACCCTGTATAGGGTTTCCAAGGAGAGACTGGTGAGCTTGAATCACCGACCTTGAGTTCAAACGGCTTTGCAGTCTTGCGCATTAACCCACAGTGCCACACCATTCCATATTCCGTAGACGACTCTTAACTGCCCTGATGCATGAGGATTGCTTTTCCTATGATGTAAAAAAAAAAAAAAAACCTACCACATGTTCCTGGCTCAGACTGTGCACAGCTGACCCTAGGGGATGAAGTACTGTCATCCCAGTCAGTAAGTTTCTTTGACTGTAAAACAAATATATTAATATATAACACAGGATTAGAGGACATTTTGTTATGTCATTTTTCCATGAATGTAAAAGGGCTGAAAATTACTGATGTAAGTTAAAAAGATGAAGAAAATAGTGATGAGAGTCAAAAACGAAGAAGGAAGAAAATAGTAAAGATAAGACAATAAGGAATTAGCAAACAACAAATGTGATCTACATAGTCAAAAGATATACTAATATCACGGTAAGTAAAAAAGCATTGCTGAATAGCCATAAAAACTTTTGTTAGACAAAAATATAAAAATGTAGAACAAAAAAGATGGCAGATCGGGTGGACGTATAGCAGAGACCTCCGCCAACAACAACACAGAGTACCCGACCAAGCAGGTTCAGGGGCTGGTCCCAGAACTCTGAACCACATATAAAGGAATACTTAGAAGGTTGGAAGGCTCACAGCTGGGGGAATTTGTGGCAGAAGCAAGAAATCTATT
>NW_006408638.1:8942797-8943951 GCF_000296735.1 Chrysochloris asiatica | reverse complement strand
AATAAAAAGTCTTTTTTTTTTTTTTCATGCAACAGCTGGTGGACTCAAATCCTTGTGGTTTGCAGTCCTGTGGTTTTCTTACAGAGCCACCATGCTCCTTTCTTTACTTAATGGCACCGTGCATAAAAAGCAGTAAAGAAATGTGAATCATTCATTGGAAAACTATATATTTTAGCAGACTGGAGTTTACTGTGCTACAAACACTATCAGTTGTGGAAATATTATCACAAGCTGAATTCCTTCCTCAGGAAATATTTAAATTATTACATTAATATGTTTTTAATTTGTACATTTGTGAGAATGGCTGGCAGCACAGATATATTTCAGTAAGCTGATGAAACTTAGGCTTTAGGGTCCCTAACCCTTAAAGCCCAAGGAAACGTCCTAGCAAGAGATTTTCTGGCACTATAGGATCAGCACTGGGCTGCTAGGTGATTCAAACCCACCAGTTGCACCTTGAAAACCATATACAGGTCACTATGACTTGAAACCAACTCGAAGGCACTTAACAACAAGAACACGTCATCATAATGTATCCAAAAGTTAGATATTTTATTTATAATTAGTTAAAAACATCATCTCAAACCACTTTGACTTCCTTTTCATTGTACAACCCAATCCCTTTGGTAGCTTTGCAGTGAAAGTGGGCATCCACTGATACTTATAACTATATCTAGATCTAGATCTAGATCTATCTATCTATCTATCTATCTATCTATCTATCTATGTATATATATATATATATATATATATATATATATATAATCCACATTGCTGATAAAACAAGGGAAATTTTTATGATATAAAATTTGGAAGTTTGCATTAATACTTTTTAGAAAATAGATACATAGATATTAGATAGTAATATCGATCTCTTTTAGAAAATGTAGAGTTTTAGGGTAAAAATAGAGAAAATTAAAAATTTGAAGTAAAAAGTTCCTTAAACTCAGAAGAAACCCTTCACTTCTCTTATTTAATTGCTATTGCTGTTAAATGCCTTCGAATTGGCTCCAATTCACAGTAACCTGTGTACCGGGTTTCCAAGGTTGTTAGTCTTAGAATAAAAAGTCTTTTTTTTTTTTTTCATGCAACAGCTGGTGGACTCAAATCCTTGTGGTTTGCAGTCCTGTGGTTTTCTTACAGAGCCACCATGC
>NW_006408638.1:8907414-8942697 GCF_000296735.1 Chrysochloris asiatica | reverse complement strand
TCATTTGATTTCTTGACTGCTGCTTCCATGAGTGTTGATAGTTGATCCAAGAAGAATGAAGTCCTTGACAACTTCAATCTTTTCTCTGTTGATAAGAATGGTGTTTACTGGTCTAGTGGTGAGGATTTTTATTTATTTTACATTGAGATGCAATTCATACCGAAGGCTGCAGTCTTTGATCTTCATCAGTAAGTATTTTAAGTCCTCTTTCACTTTCAGCAAGCAGTTGTATCATCTCGATAATGCAGGTTATTAATGAGTCTTTCTCCAATCTTGATGCCATGTTTTTCTTCATATAACCAGGATTGAATTTTTTCTTCAGTTCCCCTAGATTCTCGATTATTTGTTCAGCACACAGGTTAAATAATTATGATCAAAGAATACAAACCTGTCTCATACCTTTCCTAATTTCGAACCACTCAGTGTTCCCATATTCTGTTCGAACAACTGTCTCTTTGTCCGTGTACAGATTCCTTATGAGAACAATTTTGTATTCTGGAATACTCATATTTCATAATGTTGTCCATAGTTTGTCATGATCCACACAATCAAAAGACTTTTCATAGTCAATAAAGCACAGGTAAACATCTTTCTGATATTCTCTGCCAAGATCCACTGGACATCAGCAATCATATCCATGATTCCACATCCTCTTCTGAATTCAGTTTGAACTTCTGGAACTTCTCTGTCAATGTATGCTTGCAGGCTTTCTGTACTACCTTTAGTAAAACTTTACTCATGTGGGGTATAAAAGAGATTGTCCGATGATTTCTGCATTCTATTGTGTCACCGCTCTTTGGAATGGACACAAATATGGATCTCTTCCAAACAGTCGGCCAGATAGTTGTCTTCCAGATGTCTTGGCATAGAGTGCCTCCAGTGCTGCCTCATTTCTTGAAAGATTTCAATTTGCATTCCATCAATTCCTGGTGCCTTGTTCTTTACCAATTCCTTCAATGCACCTTGGTGTCATTGGCTCTAGATCATATGCTACCTTTTGAAATGGCTGAACATCAACCATTTCCTTTTGATACAATGACTCTGTGTATTCCTTCCATTATATATATACTTTCTGCATCATTCAATAATTTGCCTAGAGAATCCTTCAATAATGAAAGTTGAGGCTTGAATGTTTTCTTCAGTTCCCCCAGTTTGAGAAATGCTGAGCATTTTCTTCCCTTTTGATTTTCCAACTCCAGATCTTTGCACATTTCATTGTAATATTTGACTTTGTCTTCTCAAGCTGACCTTTGAAATTTTCTGTTCAGCTCTTATATCTCCTCATGTCTTCCATTTGCTTGAGCATCTCTATGCTGGAGAGAAAGTTTCAATGTTTCTTCAGAAGGAAAGACTTCTTTCCTTCTTTCTTGTCTTCTTAATGACTTCTTATTTTCTTCCTGTACAATATTCTTGATGTCATCCCAAAACTCTTCTGGTCTTTGGTCTTTAGTGTTAGTGTATCAAATTTCTTCTTCAGATGATCTCTAAATTCAGGTGGGATAATATTAAAAAAAGGTCATATTTTGGCTCTCATGGACTCGTTTTCATTTTCTTCAGCTTCAATTTAAATGTACATATGAGAAATTGATGGTCTGTTCCACAATCTGCCCCGACCTTGTTTTCGCTGATGATATGGAGCTTTTCCATCGTCTCTTTCCACAGATGTTGTCTATTTGATTTCTGTGTATTACATCTGGTAGGGTCCATTGTGTATAATCTTCTCTTATGTGTTCTAAAGAAGTATTTGAAATGAACAAATCATTGATTTACAGAATTCTATCTTGTGATTTCCAGGATCATTTCTATCACCAGGCCATATTTTCCAACTATTGATCCTTCCCATTTGTATTCCAATCACCAGTAATGACCCTATATGACTGAATAAAACTGCCATACAATGTTTCCAAAAATGTAAATCTTTATGGAAGCAGACTGTCTCATTGTTCTCTCACAGAGTGGCTGACAGATTTGACCTGCCAATCTTGTGGTTAACAAGTACATGCTTAACTATTTGTGTCTCCTGACCTACCAGAAGCAAGTGTGTAAGTCAAGAGGGGCATAAGCATGACAAAAATTTATTTTTGGAAACATTGAATAGCTGTTTGTTGTTGTTGGTAAGTGCTGTCAAGTAGATTCCGATTTATATCCCACCTGTATAGGATATCAGAGGAGCATCTGGTGAGTTTAATCTGCCAACCTTGTAGTTCAAACCAACATTGCAGTGCAGCATATGATGTCTAAGTTATTTTTATGTTGATATTGTAAAGTGTTATCATGTCAGTTCCAACTCACAATGACCCTGTGTAGGATTTCCAAGGATTGGCTGGTATGTTTGAACCGCTGACCATGTGGCTCAAACTGGCCTTGTGGTTGAGTGCTTATCTTACAATGCCACACCAGGACTCTGTCTTGGTTATTAGTACTGCTTTCATATAGTCCTGATGTGATGCTGGAAGATAAACACTGTACTGCTAGTTGCATGGTTGATGATTCAACCCCATCCCTTTCCTCAGATACCCCATACAGGGTTGCTGTGAGTCAGAATGGATTCAACAACACTTAACAACATAATAGAAATACCACAATTGGTTGAATTTAGCAAACCACATTTATTTTCTCACTGTTTAGAGTCTAGACGTCTGAATCCCCTAAGTCAGCTCTAGAGAAAGAATTTCTGTCTCATGGCTCTGGGAAAGATACTTATCTCCTTTCAGTATCTGTGGCCTGGCATTCCTTGAAGATCAACATGAGTCTTGGTACCAATCTTCTCCTTGGTCTAGGGGTTTCCTAACTCAGGGAATCTGGGTTCAAAGGACATGCTCTGCTTCTAAGTCTTCTCGCTTGGTTCTAATATTTCCCTCTGATTTCTGCTCAGTTGTTTAAATTTTTGTTATATATCAAAAGAGACTGACTCAAGATACAACCTAATTTTGAATTTTATATCCTGCTTCATTAATATAACTGCCCTAATCATGCCTCATTAACATCTTAGAGGTGAGGATTTACAACACATAGGATAATTATAACAAATCACAAAATAGAGAATAATTACATAACATTGAGAATTATGGCCTTGATTCATTGACACCTATTTTGGGCAGGCACGATTAACTTAGCAAAAGATGACATAAGAAAGAGTGGAGCTTTGAGGCAGTTATAATTATGAGAAGATTCTGAGTATGTTTGTAGACAATTTTAAGGAGTGGAAAAAGCAGAGGTTATTAAGGTTTTTCTGAGATCTTTGTTTCTCAGGTTATGATCCGCAGAGCAGTATAATCAACATCATCTGAGAGCTTATTATAAATATCAACTTTCAGATTCCATTCCAGATCTATAATTTCCAGGTCACTTTTATGTAAATTAAATTCTGAGAAATACTGAAGTAGGCTATTCAAATAGTATATTTTGTGCATTGATAGAGGCAAAATACAAGTCAGGACAATTAAAATATATTTATAGCAGTATAAACATAAAGAGCTGATGGAAGAGACTTGCTAAATCATAGAAGACAAGTAGGAGGTTATATTTGAAAAACATAATTGAGTAAAATCATACATATTTTTGTTGCTTAAATTTGGTAATTAAGAAACTGAAGTAAAAAATTATACCTAGGACAAGACTGTAAGTGAAAAGATTGACAAAGAATATAGTAAAAATAATGTATATGATATATGATACAAAGAATAAATTGAGTAATTTATTATATAAAGAGGTCTGATAGCATAGTGGATTATGAGCTGAGCTGCTAACCAAAGGTCAGCAGATCAAATCTACCATCTGCTCCACAGGAGAAAGATGAGGCTTTCTATTCCCATTATGATTTAGTCCTGAGAACCTCCCAGGCTATGAGTCAGAACTGACTCTGTGGCACATAACCACCATCACCACCACCAATCTATTATGTTAAAAGAAAACAACAACAAAAAAGGCAATGATAATGCAAAATGTCTTTGTAAATTATAAATTTCTAATTGTATGTCTTATAGTTTACAAAGTTTTTTGCATTTGTGAATTTTTTAATCCATTGTGTTAACTCTAAATCTGATGTATTAACTTGAGTTTACATCTTTAAAGAAAGTTTACGTTTTATAAAATAAGTTTTTTAATTTGAAATTTAATACAGGATTATTAGCAAACCATGAGTTTAGGAATAGGGTTGTATAATTTATGCTCACATATTCTTTAACTATGTTCTCTTGTGCACTCTATTTGTGACTACTGTTTAAGAAATATTTGACAAAATTCAAGACTATTTCTTTAGTATTAAAATATTTACAGGAGTAATTGCCTGGATTTTCATCTTATACAATACTGCTCTTGGGAGCTATACTGTACGGTATGTCTATATAAAATATTCTTCAGCAAAAGTTTTCATTTTAGTATTGCCTAATGTACCAATATTTCTACTGTTAACAATTTTATTGTTTTGTTTTGTCCCTTTGTTATTAACTGAGGGAGAAAATGTATAGAATATTGTTATTATAATGTTGGTCACAGAAATTACACAATGTTGTTGTTGTCAGGTGCCATCGAGTCGGAACCAACTCATAGTGACCCCATGCACAGCAGAACGAAACAATGTCCGATCCTGGGTCAACCTCACTACCGCTGCCACACTTGACATCATCAATGATGCCACCTGGCTGATCCATCTCATTGGTGGTCTTCCTCTTTTTCTCTGACCCTCCATCCTACCCAGCATGACATACTTCTCCAGTGACTGTTCTCTCCGGACAATGTGTCCAAAGTAGGAGAGACAAAGCTTAGCCATCTTGGCCTCCAAGGAGCATTCTGGTTGTACTTCTTCCAAAACATATCTATTGCTTCTTTTGGCAGTCCACGGCACTTTCAGTATTCTCCTCCAACACCACAACTCAAAGGCATCAATTCTTCTACGATCTTCCCTGTCCAGCTTTCGCATCCATATGAGGTTATTGAAAATACCATGGCTTGGGTCAGGCGCACCTTAGTCCTCAAGCTGACATCTCTGCTCTTCAATACGTTAAAAAGTTCCTGTGCAGCAGATTTGCCCAATGCAATACGTCATCTGACGTATTACACATTAGCTACATGTTAAAGGGTTTTCAATTCACATACAATTACTAACCCGTAGGTTGGAAATTTGAACCCCATCAGCAGCACCATGGAAGAAAGATCTGGTGAACTGCCTCTGTAGAGATTATTCTACAACAGGACAACCCTATGGAGCAGTTGTATTCTGTAGCATATGGGGTTGTCATGAACTGGAACTTACTCAATGGCAGCAGTTTTGAGTTTTGGTTAGAATTTTATCTGCATATCTAAATTAGAGATATTTCTACCAAAATGGAAAGTGATAGAGATAGGTGACAGAGTTTTGTTGTTAAGTGCCATTGAGATGGTTCTAACACATAGTGATCCTGTCTTGCAAAAGGTACAGCTGGTATGTTTGAACTGCAGACTTTGTGGTTCAAACCATGTTATGGTCTAGTGTTTTATCCTACAGTACCACACCAGGACTCTAGATAGGTTGATAGATAGATATATAGGTACGTAGGTAGGTGATAATCAACTTGTAACTATTTGACTCCACATACAGAAATTATTGAATTAACTGTCTTCGCTCTGAATATATTGTACAAAGAAAACAAAAATGACCCATACCCACTGATTTCAAGTCAATTCGACTCATAGCAATCCTATATGACAGAATATTACTACCCTTTAGGGCTTCCAAGGCAATGAATCTTTATGGAAGCAGACTACCATCTCTTTCTCCCATAAAGTGTCTGCAGAGTTTGAACCACCAAACTTTTAGTTAGTAATCAAGACTTTAATCACTGGGCCACCAGGATTCCTTGTACAAAGAAAAAAGAAGGGTCAAACAGTAATGTAGTAGATAAGTAACTTCTGAATATTGTCTTAATTAATTATATAAAAAAAAATCTAAATAAGTATTTTGTACTAAGCCGAAAGAATGTTTACTTTTTTTTTTTCTTATATGCCAGAAATAATGCCCTGCTATAATTCTCTTTCGACTTTATAAAATTCTGATAATGTTTTGACTTGGTATTAAATTGAAAAATGTACTATAATGATCATATATGTCATATAACCTCATTGTTACTGAATTTATGCTGTAAAGAAAAAAAGATTTTAAGTAATTGACAACTGAAGAAAAAATTGATATTCTCACTTATGTTGAAATTCACCTATTTGTAAATATAGTAAATAACAACTTATGGCATATAAGACACTCTTCTTGGTATATTATTGTTAATGTATGATAATAGGAACACAGAGGTGAATATAATACAAATTCATCTTAAATAATGAAAAATGTAATATGGACAAGTGAGTAATAGTAATAAACAACCAACAATTTAATGATTAAAATTTATCTACAAATGAATAGGATCTGGGATTTCTTGTGGACTCCACTTGGAAGCCTTTTATTGGTAATTTGAAATTTGTAATTAATAATAAGCTGTTCTTGCAGGTTTTTATTTTCCTTCAACAATAATGTATTTATAAGTTTGTAATGATGACTTAAAAAACATATTGAATTTGTGATTATAGATGTAATCAAAAACTAAATCCATTCATTATAAGAAATATTTAAAGAGTATATCAATTTTATTTTAACTATAAATTGTTCATATGACATTTCGATGAATGTAAACATTAATACTATAATTTTTATTTAGGTAAAATTGCATGCATGACCTTTATTTTGAAATAGCTAGTGCTACTGGAACATTCTAGCACTTTTAAAGTTATGTCAGTAAAATGGTGTCATTTTTTAACAATTCAATTTAATATACTCATGTAATAATCAAATAATTGCAAATAAGATTATAAAAGTCAATGATATCTGAAACAAATTTTCAGTGGTAGAATGTCATTTATTGGAATGTAATTTTCCTTCTTTTTTATTCTTTCAAAGGGAATTGTACTGTAGAGATTCCATTCAAAGTATACTCATTAAAACAAAATACACATTTTATCAGGTTACCTATGTACATCCTCCACAAAAGTACAAATATATTTTAAGCTTTCCAATAATGAAGAGTTTATCTTATACTTTATTTTAGTTTATTTTTAATAGTCAGATATTTTATCCATCTCTCATTTGTCTTTTACAACATAAGAAAGAAAATAAAAGAATAACAGAAAACCAGTTTGCCAATGAAGAATTCAAAAAAATATATTTTAATTGTTTTTCCTGGGCCTTACTATTGCTTATATCCTGATTTCCTTTTATGATTTTTGTTTCTCCCTTAACGTAAAGGTCAGCACCTTATGGATAGAACCAAACCAGAGCTGATTTTTCTCTCTGTGATGCTTTATATTATTTATTCATTGCTTAAAGGATTTTTCTCTTCTCCAAAGCCTTGAATTTAAAATCCATGCAGATGCCATAAGGAAAGAAGCTTCTTAGACTATCTGCATGTGGTAAAAATTGTTTGAAAAGTGAAGAAGTCTGTCATGAAAACTACTAGATAGCCTGAAGGCAAAACAGCAATAAATGTTTGTCCAACTGAAATCCTTCAGGCTCACTCATCATATATTCACATTTTCTTTTTTTCAGCTTTTTAAAACACAGAGCAAGAAAAAATGAGATCTTAAAAAAATAATTTCATCTCAAAATACTATTTTGCTACAAGTTTCCATTTGAATTTTGCATTGGCTTCCTTAATGAGAGTAGCTACTGATACTTTTATATCCAGGAGGATATATTCTAACTTATTTTACCTAAAACATTGATACTTCTACTAAAGAGTAAAATAGAATTTTGCTTGACAAGGAAAAGCAAAAAAGGTAAAAAAAATTAAACTCATCCCAGAAAAGAATGCAGACAAATAAACGAGCAGCACCATACAAAAGAACACATAGCATAATGACTACAATTCAATCATATCCATCAACAATTACAAATCGGACTGCTAACCTCAATGTCGGCATTTCGAAACTACCAGCTGTTCCGTGGGAGAAAGATGAAGCTTTCTGCTCCTGTAAAGATTTGCAGCCTTGGAAACCTGTGCAGGGACACTATGAGTCGGAACCAACTCCATGGTACTTAACAACAACAACAACATCAACAAGTACACTGAATATCAATGGATTAAATGTACCAATCAAGAGACAAAGAGTGGCAGAATGAATAAGAAAACAAGACCCTTCAATATGTAGTCTACAAGAGATACACCTTACACACAAAGATAAAAATAGGCTAAAAATTAAAAGATGGGAAAAAAATACACCATTATTTGCAATAAAAAATTAGCAGAAGTCGCAATCTTAATCATTGATAAAATAAACTTTAAGGCAAAATAACAGCATCAGACACAAAGAAAGACATTATCTCATACATTATTAAAGGCTCAATTGAAATGGAGGATGTTGTTGTTGTTGTCAAGTGCCATCGAGTCTGAATCGACTCATAGCGACCCATGCACAGCAGAACGAAACAATGCCCGATCCTGGGCCAACCTCACCAGCACTGCCACACTTGAGTCCATCAATGATGCCACCTAGCCAATCCGTCTCGTTAGGGGTCTTCCTCTTTTTCTCTGACCTTCCACCTTACCCAGCATGACATCCTTCTCCAGTGACTGTTTCCTCCGGACAATATGTCCAAAGTATGAGAGACGAAGCTTAGCCATCCTGGATGAGAGAACAATTAGAGAACAATTAGACAGGTTTGCATGGGTTAAGTGGGACAGAGGTAAATAATTATGTATGCACAACCTTGGAACAACAGAGCTCTGGGAAACAGGGATTGAGACATGGTTGGAATGCAATAAGGGTGGAATAATGTTAAGATGTTTGACTGTCTTTTGAATCTTGGTTTCCCTGGCATACCATTATAAAATAGACACTTGAGCGGGAGAGAAAGGAATAACCAAAAATATCACCATACAAATCTTGTAAGTTCGTCTTTTGCCTACAACTGATTGGAATACCTAAAGTGGGGCTATAACATGTCCAGTGAAGGAGGCTTTCTGTGAAGCCTCTGTATTATATAAGACCATCGGTGGAATCCTGAACCACATCCAGAATCTTCTGAGGTGGGAAATTTCAACTTGAAAGGAAAAGCACACTGGAGTGGCTAGAAGAACAGAAGATACTTCTTTAAAGAAAGACCGATAGGAAAAATACAAAACAATAATGGCAGCCCGATTGATAACTACAAGACCAATCAAGTTACTTGCCCAGGAGACATCAAGGAAAGTGGTCTGATCCCCTCAGAGCAAATCCCTTCAAAGACTAACTCAGTGGGAATACATGAGTAGAAAGGCACTCTGATTGGTGACCATGCTCATCACCAATAAGGGGAAGTGAGGGAAAAACAACAATGAAGCTGCAGGCTAAGCTCTACAATGTTCAATAGACTCCTGTGAACCTGGGTGGAGACCTGGTTGGCCAGCAGTTTGGAAACACCTGGGGACTCAGGGCCCAGAGTCAGTGCCAGCCACAGAGGACTAGAGTGGAGAGTGAAGTGTCCAGCTGATAAGAAGAGAGGACATATGCATAAGAACACCCACACTTTCAGATAATACCCACTTGACCTGGCTTCAATGACTGGATGATCAGAGCTCACACAGAAGAAGAAAGAAGAGGAAAAAAAACAGTAATCTGATACAATTTGATGAATTTGACCTATACCTATGGATGCAGTAGCTCAAAAGAGGGAACAAATCTTTACAGCAAGGATCATTCCCACCCCCTCCATACACAGAGTAGACCGGGATGGGCAACTTGCATATTGGCAAGCCAAAATGTGGAGGTTACAAAGGCAAGAAGTGACTGGCTTACAAGTTTTCAAGAGGGAACCTAGATCCAGAGGGTGTGGAGGAAGGTACAATTTCCACTGAGTTGTATCCAATCTATCTAGTCAGAACTGATGAAAGGAAATACGGATAGGTCTCTTGTGATACAGTAGTGAATAATTGTTATTAGGACTGATTGTGAGGGTTGGAAATGTAAAGGTAGACATTTGTAGCAAGGAGAGGAGTGATTAGCTTTGCAGTCTAGAAGCGGAGGTCTCTGGGACCACCAAGGGAGAAGAGTGGAGAGCAGGACCCTAGCCAGAGAAGCAGTTATGCCAGAGATAGAGGCAGAGACGATGACGTGGAGAGATGGAGTGGTTGTTGACTGTAGACCCAGATAGGGAGAGGGGCTGTGTGCTGACAACCAGGGTGCAGGTTTGCAGGGTATACCCTTTGGTTGGTTGATGATGCATGGAGGGGATTGTAACCATGGCAATGAAACAATATGAGATAGGATATATGTAAATTCTCCCATGTAAACTATCACATAATTCACTATAAAACATTAAAAAATAAATAAATAGAAGTGTTTGGGGGTGAAGAAAAAGTCCCTACTGAATAGTTTTAATCTTGTCTAAATGGGTCTGCTGAAAAGAGATGGGGATAAGACTCATATGATTCAATAGTGAATAATTGTTATCATGACTAATTATGACTGCCACAACTGTAAATGTAGAAGTTTTGTAGCAAAAACAAGGAGTGCTTAATCTTACAGTCTAAAAACAGAGGACCCTAGGACCATCAAGGGACAAGTACACAAACAGAATGTGGCACTGTATCCAGAGAAGCAGGGACACCAGAGACAGAGGCAGAGAGATTGTCATGGAGAGGAGGAGTGGCTAAGAACTCTATATTCATGGAAGAGAGGGACTAAGAGCTGGTGGCCAGGAAGCTGACTTGCAGAATGTGCCCTTTGGTGGTATAAATTATTATATATGCCTGAGTATATTTCTTTTGTTTTGTTTTGTTGTTGTTGTTGTTGTTTTAAAAAAAAGCTAAAGTGAATAGAGAGAAATACTCTTAACTGGGAGCACATGGAGGGGCTTATAATCATTGTAATGAAACAAGGTATGATTTGTTGAATGTAAAACTGATGATCTGTCCTGTAAATGTTCACTCAATCCACAATAAAAACCTTTAAAAAAACTTGAACTCTGAGTCTTTAATGGGCTTTCTTGGTAGATACATCACATGCATATTGTTGCATTTTAATAGTTTGGGAGAGTATGCTTTGTGTGAGCCCTTATGGAACTGAGCGAGAATAAAAAAGTGTGCACATAGATCTCTGCAGATTTAATTCATGATCCATCTGCATATCATTAATATATCATTTTCATAAATCTTAGCCAGGACTGCTACTAGACACTAAATCCCATGTGCTTTTACAGTGGATCTTTGAATGTCGAAGTTTTCTTGGGTACTTAAACATAATAGTAAAATGTCAAGTCCTAGACTACTGGGGGAAATTATACCATATATCAGAAAAAAAAAATCACTGCAATTAAGTCAGGGTTAAAACTACAAATGAAATGGAGATCATGATCCAAAATCTACATCTGAGGTAAATTTTTATTGCATCTAATTGGGTTCTCACTGATTCTAAAGTTCTTGCTTTTTATAGAAGAGAGGCAAGGAATAAGAATTTATTCTGTACAGAAGAAAGCCTACCTTACAAAAAATAAAATGAAATAGCAGCACTGTATTAGGACTTCTGACCTCAACAAATGGTCTTGGTCATTGTTGTGCAGTAAAATCTTATTTTAATCCTGTTTTCCCAAGAGTCAAGACACATAATGGGTGTTGATTCTTGTGAAGAGAGTGTGTGTGGTATAAATATGCCACTGTGGTAGATTTTAAACCACCAACAGTTAAGCAGACACATCTCAATGTAAGCTTGATGACAAATCTCTCAATACCATTAAGATAGAAGAGCAAACAGAAAAAAGGATAAAAAAATCTGAAGGTCTAAGATTCATGTTGAACAACATCAAGAGGAATAACTTAAGAATTATAGGCATTCCAGAAGAATCACACAAGTCCACAGAGGAGATTGTTGAAGAGCTGTTGGAATAAAATGTCCCTAACATCCTGAAAAGCAAAAATATAAGCATTCAAGAAGCTCAGTGAATACCAGGAAGGATAGACCATAAAAGAAAATCACCAAGACACATAATGATCAAGCTCTCCAAAATCAAAGACCAGGAGAGAATCATATAAACAGCTAAGAAAAAGAGAAAGTTTACACACAAGACACGCAAATCAGATTAAGCTCGGATCTTTCAGCAGAAACTATATAGGGAATAAGGCAATTGGCAGACATATATAAAACCCTGAAAGAAAAAACCTGCTAACCAAGAATCATCTATCCACCAAAGCTTTCTATAAAATATGAAGGTGTAATCAAAACATTCCAGGATAAACAGAAGCTAAGGGATTTTGTCAAAGCGAACCCTGCACTCCAAAATATCCTAAAGGGAGTTCTGTGGACTGAGAACCAACAAGAACAGACAATAACCAGAGATTGACATAGATGGCAGCAACACCTGGAACACAATCAACAAATGGAAGAGTTCAAACTATACGAACAAATTCAGAGGATCTGGGAAGTCAGACTGTAATCAAAACAATTACAATGTTAAAGAAGGTAAACACATAGGAAAAGAGATCCAGGTGGTGAGAAGTTCAGGTAGATTGCAGGATAAAATAGATTGTTTTAAGTGAAGGGAAAAATTAATGGAATATAAGGTAACCTCAAAGAAAATTAATACTTTACAATATACCAAGTAAAGTATAATCCAAGAAGAACATGGAAACATTAAAACTATGAAGAAACTGACAAGAAAGAAAATAAAAACCATGAACTCAGTACAGGAAGACATGCAGAACAAACAAACCAGCAGCATCAAAAAAACCCAAACAAAATGACAAGAATTAATCCATACTTATATGACAGAAATTAATCCATACCTATGTGGTATGCCACTGTGGGTTAATATGCCAGACTACAGAACTGTTTTAACTGCAAGTTCAGTGTTTCAGGCTCGCCAGCTGCTCCTCGAAAACCCTACACAGGGTTGCTATGGGTCAGAATTGACTTGATGGCACTTAAAAAAAAAAAAAAAAGCATAGATAATTACTCTGAGTTTAAATAGATTAAATGCATCAGTTAAGAGACAGAGAGTGGCAGAATGGATAAGAAAACAAGATTCTTTATATGCTGTTATGCTGTTTGCAAGAAACACACAAAGACAACAACAGACTAAAAGTCAAAGGATGGAAAAAAATATACCAAGCTAATTGCAATCAAAAACAAGCAGAGAGCAATACTAATCTCTGATATAATAAACTTAAAGGCAAAAATAAGCATAATAGATAAAGATGGACATTACCTCATGATTAAAGGGACAACTGAACAAGATGGCATAACCATAATAAATACCTATGCTTCCAATGAGAAAACTCCAAAATATACAAAGCAAACTATAACAGATTTGAAGAAATAAATAGAAAAATCTACAATAATAGTGGGCAATTTTACTACACCATTTTCGAAAATGAATAGAACAACCAGAAAGAAACTCAACAAAGCCACAGAGGAACTAAACAACACAATCTGCCAACTTGACCTCATAGATGTGTACAGAGCATTCAACCCAACAGAGCACAATATAAATTCTTTTCCAGTGTACATGGAACATTCTCCAGCCCAGACCATGTGTTAGTCCACAAAGCAAGCCTCCATAAATTTACAAACATCAAAATACTACAAAGAATCTTCTCAGACCACAATGCTGTAAAATTAGAAATCAACAATAGGAAGATCAAGGACAAAGTCAAATACATGGAACAACACTCTGCTGAATAGCTATTGAGTAGTGAAAAAAATAAAACATGAATTCACAAAGTTCCTAGAAACAAAAGAGAACAAAAACACAACATACCAAAATCTTTAGGACATGGCAAAAGCAATATTGAGAAGATAATTTATTGCAATAAATGTACACATCCAAAAAGATGAAAGAAGCAAGATCAACATATTAACACAACTCCCAAAACTAGAAATAGACCAGCAAAGTAAATCTACAGTCAACAGAAGAAAGGAAATAATAAAGATTAGATCAGAAATAAAAGAGATAGAAAACATAAAACTATAGAAAGAATGAACAGGACAAGAAACTGCTTCTGTGAAAGAATTAATATCAACAAACCACTGGCAAACTTAACAAAAGATAAGAGGGAGAAGACACAAATAACAAGCCTAAGACACCACATGGGTGATAAATGTGAATCCCAGAATTAGAAAGGTCATCAATGAAAAAATAGGGACAAATTTAAGAACTCTAGAGTCTTGGTGTGGCGCTGTGGGCTAATGTGTCAGACTGCAAAGTCATTTGAACTGCAAGGTCAGTAGTTCAAGCTCACCAGCTGCTCCTTGGAAAGTCTAAACAGGGTTTGTACAGGTCAGAATTGACTCGACGGCACTTAACAACAACAACAATCCAGGAGCTCTGGTAGTGTAGTGGTTACGAATTGGGCTGCCAAATACAAAGTCAGCAGTTCGAAACTACCAGTGGTTCCGCGGGAGAAAGATGAGGCTTTCTGCTCCCATAAAGATTTACAGCCTCAGAAACCCTGTACAAGGTTGCTATGAGTAGGAACCGACTCCACAGCACATAACAACAACAATCCAGGGTACACACAGACTATCAAACATTGAAAAAAATATAAAAACAAAAGAAGACAAAATAGATGTTTGAGAAGTTCTAAAAATTAGAAACTTATGTAAATTAAAGGATTTCAGCAAAGAAGTAAAAAGGAAGCACCCAGAATGGTAAAAAAAATCTTTTGCTATGACATATCAGACAACGGACTACTTTCTAAAATATATAGGAAACTACAACACCTCTGTAAGAAAGAGGCAAGTAACCAATTAAAAATGGGCACAGGACATGAACAAACATTTCATCAAGGAAGAGATTCAGGCAGCCAACAAACATATGAAGAAATGTTCATGATCATTATTAGCAATTAGAGAGATACAAATCAAAACAACAATGATGTATCATCTCACACCAGCAATAAAAGTGAAGTTGAAAAATGCAAAGGACAATAAATGCTGGCAAGGATGTGGAGAGACTGGTACCTTCCTACATTGCTGGTGGAAATGCAAAATGATCCATCGACTCTGGAAACCAGTGTGTTGCTTCCTCAGATAGTTGAAAATAGAAATATCTTATGATCCAGTGATTCCTCTACTTGGTATATATCCACAAGAAATATGAACGTTAACACAAATACATATATATGCACACCAATGTTCATCACAGCACTATTCACAATAGCAAAAAGATGGAGACAGACTAAATTCCCATCCATGGAATAATAGATAAACAAACTTCGGTACATACACACAGTGGAGTATTATGCTACCTTGAAGAATAACAAGGAAGCTGCAAGCTACCACATAACATGGATAAACCTTGAGGACATTATGCTGAGTGAAGTAAGTCAGTTCCAGTAGGACAAATATTGCATAAGATCATTATTGTAAAAGCTTAAGAAAAGATACTCATAATGCAAGGGGGAAAAGAAATGTTGGTTACCAGGAGGGCTGGGAAGGTGTAGTTTGAGGGAGGTGGAGAGAGGTGACAATAGAGCACAGTGTATGGGACAGACACAACATAGTTCGGGTGTTTGAGAGGGCAATGAACAAGAAGGGTGAGGGGGTGGAAGAACAATGTAGATAGGGGAACACTGAGACAAGTTGGCAAGGGCTCAATGAGACAGAGGTAGATAGTGATGCATGGTCAACATTAGAACAACAGGTCTCCATGATACAGAGACTGAGGCATAATCTGAAGAGGTGAAATAATACTAAGATGCTTGCCTGTCTTATGAATTTTGGTTTCCTTGCCTATTATTGTAAAATAGACACTTGAGTTGGATAGAAAGAAATGTTGGGAAACATGATTACAGAAAGTTTGTAAACCCTGTTCAGCTTATAACTGATTGGAATACCTAAAACGGGTTCTAGAACTTGCCAAGTGAAATTGGCCTCTTGCGGAGCCTTTGCAGTGTATAAGACCTTAGGGGGTCATTTGTTTCATTTCTCACTACATTCGTTCAGTTTTTTTCTTCTAGTCAGTTTTTGATCCACTTCATCCATTTCTTTGTGCTTCAGGATTATCATCAGTATCCATTTCATTTGGATTCCCTTTTCTTTGTGGTAGCGGATATAAGTAGGTTGTTTGAAAAGTCTATCATCTTACTGGAAGTCCTTTCATAACAGTTTAATATCAGTTTGTTGTAGTTGTTAAGGTGCCATCAAATCAGCTCTGACACTGTCAGAGTTGGAGGTTTTCCTTTTTTTCATAGATCCTCTACTTTCCTAAATCTTATGTACTTTCTCACAAATTAATCCCTCCTGGTGACATGAACAAAGTATGTGAGAGAAAACATCAATCATCTTTCTATGCAGAAATATTTACTTTACTTCTTAAAAGACAGAATTGTTTATTCTTCCTGCAGTCCAGATACTCTCAATTTTCTTCACCAACACCATGAATCAAATGATCAATTATCCTCTGGTATTCCTTACTCATAGTGCAGCTCTCACATGCATATGAGGAGATTGAAAATAGCATGGACTCTTAATTATCTACTGCTGCTATAACAAAATTACCAAAAGCAGGTGTTTTTGACAAGCAGAAATTTATCCTCTCACAGTTTATTGTGGTTGTTAGGTGCTGTTGAGTCAATTCTGGCTTACAGTGACCCTATGCACAATAGAATAGAACATTGCCTGGTCCTGCACCATATTCAAAATCATTATGCTTCAGTTCATTGCTACTGACACTGATTTGTCCTTCTTTCTGCTGACCCTCCACTTTACCAAGCATAATATACTTCTCAAGGGATAGGTCACTTCTGATAATATGTCAGAAGTCTTAGATAGACGTGTCACTGTTGTGGCTTCTAAGAAGCATTCTGCCTTTACTTCTTCCAATACGGGTTGGTTTGTTTTCTATTAATTCATGATACTTTCAATATTCTTCTCCAATACCGTAACTCAAATACTCCAACTATTCTATATTCTTGCTTATTCACTCTCCAACTTTCACATGCATATGAAGCTATTGAAAGTATCATGACTTGGGTTAGCAGGAGCACTTTAGTCTTGAAAATGACATCTTTGCTCTTGAACACCTCAAATATATGCAGATTATACAACTTTGTTGTTGTTGTTAGGTGCCATCAAGTGGATACTGACTTATAGCAACTTTATGCACACAGAATGAAACACTGCCTGGGCTGGAGGCCAATTTCACAGTCATTGCTGAGCCCATAGCTGCTGCCACTGTGCCAATCCATCTCATTGGGGGACTTCTGTTTTGCTCTGACTCCCCACTTTATCATTTATAATATCCTTTGCCAGGAACTGATCCCTCCTGATAATGTATCTGAATTATAAGAGACGAAGTTTGGCTATACTGGTTTCCAAGGAGCACTCTGGCTGTACCTCATCCAGCATCAATCTGTTTGTTTGTTCCACAGTCCATAGTACTTTCAATATTCTCCTCCAGCACCATAGCTCACATGCATCAATTCTTCTATGGTCTTCTTTATCCATTGTCCAAGTTTCACATGCACATGAGGTTATTGAAAATACCATGGCTTGGATCAGGTGCACCTTAGTCCTCAAACTGACATCTTTGCTCTTGAATACTTTAACAGATTTGCTTAATGCAATGCATTGTTTGATTTCTTGATGTTGCTTCCATGAGTGTTAGTGGTTGATCCAATCAAAATGAAGACTTCGACAACTTCATCCTTTTTTTCCATTATTATGGATGTTGTTTGTTCATCCAGTGGTGAGGATTTTTGTTTTCTTTACATTGAGGTGAAACTCATACTGAAGGCTGTAGTCTTTGATCTTTATCAGTAACTATTTTAAGTCCTCTTCACTTTCAGCAAGCAAGGTTGTATCATCTGCATATCACAGGTTGTTAACAGGTCTTCCTCCAATCCTGAGGATTCATTTTTCCTTCAGATAATTCAACTTCTTAGAGTATTTGCTCATCATACAGATTACATAAGTATGGTGAAATAATACAAACCTGGCACCTAACTTGACTAATTTTAAACCATTCGGTGTTGCTTTGTTTTGTTTGAACAAATGTCGCGTGGTCTACACATGAGCACAATTAAGTGTTCCGGAATATTCAATCTTTGTAATGTTGTCCATAGCTTGTCATGATACACACAATTGAAAGCCTTCACATAGTCAATAAAGCACAGTTAAACATCTTTCTGGTATTCTCTGCTTTCAGGCAAGGTGCATCTGACATCAACAATATCCCTTATTCTACATCCTTTTCTGAACATTCCTTCTTATACAACCTTCTTTGCTGGAAATTAAAATGACTTAAAATAGTTACTGATGAAGATAAAAGACCACAACCTTCAGGTTGGATTGCACATCAATGAAAACAGAAATCCTTACAACTAGACCAATAAATGACATCATGATAAATGGAGAAAAGATTGAAATTGCTGAAGATTTCGTTTTTCTTAGAACCACAATCAATACCGAAACATCAGTCAAGAAATCAAACAACATATAGCATTAGACAAATCTGCTGTGCAAGACCACTTTAAAGTGTTGAAGAATAAAAATGTTATTTTAAGGACTCAGGTGCACCCAACTCAAACCATGGGATTTTCAATACCCACACATGCATGTAGCAGTTGAGAATAAGGAAAAATGTAGAAAAATTGATCATTTGAATTATGGTATTGGGAAAAATATTGGAAGTACCATCCTATCAAAGACAGCATTGTACTTCAGAATAAATCTTGAAGTTATGATGATGACTTTGATACTATTCCTCTTGAATTGGTCATTACTGGAATAATAAAGTGTAGACTTGTCCAGTTCAGAATGGCCAATATTTTTCCATTTCAGGTCACTTAAGTCTAGGAGTCATGGTGTTGTGATGCAGGTTAATGTGCTGGACTGCAGTGTCAGTTTGAACCACAATGTTGGCAGTTCAAGCTCACCAGCTACTCCTTGGAAACCCTATACAGAGTTGCTGTGGGTTGTAACTGACTTGATGGCATTTAACAACAAATGCCTTGGATATCAGTGCATATTCCACTTCATTTCTCATGACTTCCAATGCTCCTTGGTTGTGTATTCAATATTCTGATTATTAATGGAAGCTTGAAGTTGTTTCTTCTCATTTTGAGTCAAATTCCACCAGCAAATGAAGGTCCTGAAATTTTTGCTCCATTGAGACCATTAAGGTAGACTGAGACCATTAAGGAGACAGCTCTTCCCCAGTAGTATTTTGAGTACCATGAAGCCCAAGGGGCTTATCTTTCAGCACAATATCAGGCAATATTCTACTGCTATTCATAAGATTTCCAGTGACTAATCCTTCAGAAGACACTACAATTAGACAAACTGACAGACAAATGGGGATGCTAAAGTATAGATCAAAATGCTTTATAAATGAATCAGTCAACATAGCTAATCCCACATTGTCAAAATAACCTCATTCATTTGACAAGAAATGAAATGTATGATATAAGATGGGTCTGGTTCAGGGAGCTTTGTACAAATCAGAATTCTTTGACACAAACCAACTTTTGCTTGGCAACATGAGCTATGGGGAATCTGATGGGATATGCCTCTAGGAAGGAGTACATTTGGTGTAGTGATTAAGCACTTGGTACTTATTAAAATTTTATAGCCAATCAGCCTCTCCCTGAGAAAAAGTGTGGCAATCTGCTTTCATAAATCTTACAACCTTGGATAAATTTTAGGAGCAATTCTACTTTGTCCTATAGGATTGTTATATGGTAGCAATATCAGAATGGATTTGATGATAATGAGTTTGTTTGTTTTTTAGTTGTTTCTTTTCTTTTCTTTTTTATGGTTTTAATACCTCTAGGAATCTCTGTTAAATGGAAATAGCAGAAAAGATCAAAGTTGTCGATGACTTCATTGTGCTTCGATTCACAATCACTAAAGAAAGCAACAGTCAAAAAAATTAAATGATGTATTGAATTAGGGAAACCTGCAGCAAAAGACCTCTTCAAAGTGCTAAACAGAAAATACGTCATTTTGAGGACTAAGGTGTACCTGAAAAAAGCCATGCTATTTTCAATCATCTCATGTTCTCATATGCATGTGAAAAATTGACAGTGACTAAGGAAGATCAAATAATTCATGTATTTGAACTACCTTTTGGAAAATAATATTGAAAGTACCATGGACTGCCAGGAAAACAAATAGGTCTTGAAAGAAATACAGCTAGACTGCTCCTTAGAAGCAAGGATAGCCAGACTTCCTCTCTTATATTTTGGAAACATTGTTAGGAAGAACCACTCCTATTGTTTGTAAAGTGGAAGGTCAGCAAAAAAAAAAAAAAGAAAGAAAGAAAGACCATCAATGAGA
Source organism: Chrysochloris asiatica (assembly GCF_000296735.1). Lineage (NCBI taxonomy): Eukaryota > Metazoa > Chordata > Mammalia > Afrosoricida > Chrysochloridae > Chrysochloris > Chrysochloris asiatica. The sequence goes on along the minus strand of NW_006408638.1, from coordinate 8,922,423 downwards.
TGGATTGGCACAGTGGCAACAACAATAAGTTAAAGGATAAAAATTATAAGAATGCCCTAGGACTGGGCTGTGTTTCTTTCTGTTTGGCATAGGGTTGCTGTCAGTCACAAATGACTCAACAGCTCCTAAGCACAGGACACAAGAACCTCTACAAACCAGGTTACCAAATATCTTAATTATCTAATGCTGCTATAAGAGAAATACAAGTGGATAGCTTTAACCAATAGAAATCATTCTCTAACAGTTTGTTGCTGCTAAGTTCTGTCCAGTCAGTTTTGACTCACAGAGACACTGTATATGGTTTCTGAGGAGTAACTGGTGAGTTTGAATTACTAACCTTGTTGTTAGCAGTCCAGTGCTGATCCTACAACACCACATCAGGATACCTATAAATCCAAACTCTGGGGGACAGTCCATGTCTTTTTCAACATTCTATTGTGGACATGATCTTTCTCAGATATCTCCACTTGTCTTGACATCAATCATTCCATGAATCTAGAAGATTCCCAGTGCAGTGATCCCAGGTTCAAAGACAAGCTCCACCTCCAGTTATTTTTTCTTGGTAGTAGTGCAGGTTATTCTGATTTCATCTCTACTATTTAATCACTTTTATTTTTTAAAAGACATTAACACAAGTTACGACATTATCCTGTAGATTATATCTTCCCTCATTAACATAACTGCCTCTAATCCTACCACATTAATGTCAAAGAGATTAGGTTTACAATACAGAGGATGATTATATCATATAGCAAATTAAAGGATAATTACATACTACTAAGAATTTTGGCCTAGCCAGTTGACACATATTTTGTACAAAACAATTAAATCAACCCATAATTTCAACTTTCATTGTCATCAAAATGGGAAGTTGAAAGTTAAATTGTATATTAAAGATAAGCTTTAAAATGACAAAGCCAAATTCAGAATATCAGCATCTTATTTAAGTCTAAAACCAGAAGCTTATCCATTTAAATATCCATTTAGCAGAATTAGCTCTACTTTTTGATTTTACATTCCAAATTGGCATTTTTAAAAAAGATTTTGTTTAAAAAAGTTTAACAGGGCAATATCGAAATTTGCCATTATGTTCTGTATGAAGTTATCTCATTACAATATGAAGAAAACAAACAGCATGGGAATATTTTGTATGCTTATGTTCATTTTACATGATGATGAAGAAAGTACTGTACAGGTTCATAATTTATTAGCAGGGTCTCAAAATTATATGTAAGGCATCGAAAATTTTACAACCAAAAGTGGATGGATATATATTTGGTATTTGTTTAACACAATAACTTTAAACATGTGTTAGAAAAATGGAATTTTATACAATATGCGATTTTGTTTATTTAAAGTAAGTCATCATTTTAAAATATTTAATAAGGATAATTCAGGATTATCCTTTCATGCTACTGTTTACTTGGGAAAGGAATGAGATATAGCTTATTTAATGAGAATCTGTGTACAACAAGTTAGTCTTTAAAATTTTGGGGAATATTGATGAATATTTGATCACTTACTATATCAACCCATTGTCGTTGGAATCCTGGTATGGTGCTGCAGGATAAGCATTGGACTAAAATATCAGTTTGAACTGCAAATTTGATGGTTCAACATCATCAGTTGCTCCTCAGAAACCCTCCACAACAATTGTTATTGTTAAGTGCACTTGAGTTGATTTCTACTCATAGTGACCCTGTAGAGAATTTTCAAGGCTTTGTCAGAGCAAAACTCTCCTCTTTCTTCTATAGAGTGACCTGTGGGTTTGAACTGCTGACCTTGTGTTTCAAAGTCCAGCACTTATCCTACAGAACTACCATGCTCCCCATCTTAACTTGTATATTACTATACGTTATCAGTAATTCCATTACTCTGGTTGCTATTGTTAGGTACCTTCATGTGAGATCCAATTCAGTGACTTTAAGTGCAATTGTTGTGTTTGAGCCCGATTGTTGCTGCTACTATATCAATCCATTTCATAGAGGATCTTCCCCTTTTTCGCTGAATTGTGTGACAGTTTACAAGGCAGATTATCAGTTTTGCATTTAATAAAGCATATTTAGTTTCATTGCAATGATTACAATCCCCTCCATGTACCATCAGTCAACAGTATTGCTGACCCTCTACTTTAACAAGCAGGATGTCCTTCTCCAGGCACTGATCACACTTAACAATGAATTCAAAGTAAAAGAGACAAGTCTCATCATCCTCTTTTCTAATGAGCATTCTTTGCTTCTTCCAAGACAGATTTGTTTGTTCTTCTGGCAGTCCATGGTACTTTCAATATTCTTCCCAACACCATAATTCAAATCCACCAATTCTTCTATAATCTTCCTTATTCATTTCCCACCTTTAACATGCATATGAGGTGACTAAAAAATATCATGGCTTGGATCCAACACTTCCAAGTCTGCAAAGTGACATGCTTACTCATTAACACTTTAAAAAGGTCTTCTGCATCAGATTTGCCTGACATAATACATCATTTGATTTCTTGACTACTGTTTTAATGAGGATTGTGGATCCAAAACAAATGAAGTCTTTGATAATTTCACTCTTTCTCTTTTTATCATGATTTTATCTGACTTCTAAACAGCAATCTTGCTGTACTTCTCTCAAAACAGATCTGTTCTTCTGGAAGTCCATAGTATTTTAGTATTCTTCACCAACACCACAATACAAATGTATCAATTCTTTCAAATTCTATCATGTGTTCTCCAGCATTTTTTTCTATCTCCAATGATATATTTTTCAATAGTCTATCCTTCTTCTTTGTTTCTTCTCTTTGCATTTCAATCACTAGTAATTATCAATGAATCTTGATTGCATGTTTGATCAATTTCAGAGTGAAGAAGTTGGTAGAATTCTTCAATTTTATGTGTTTGATCTATATTATTGGGGTATTTATAGATATTTAGATATTCCTTTATTTGTATCCACGCTTCTCTGAAAGACCTGGTAAGGAATATAGTAATATTCCAGCAGGATAAAGATGAGGTTTTCTGTTCCCTTAAAATATAAAGTCTCAGAAACCCTATACAGGGTTGCTATTAGTTGGAACCTATTCAACACACTTAACAACAATAGTAATATTCAAAGACTGATAAACTATTTGGAGAAAAAATATGGTAATGAAGCAATGACAAAACAATATAAGCTAGAGTTCAATCTGAGAGCATGCAAAGTATACAAGTTTAGAAATTCAAAGACAAAGATACCATAGCAGATAAGTTAATCAGGTAAAATGTATCGAGAAAACAAGTGCTATGTTCAGCAAGAAGGAATGGCAGTATTTGAGTCATCTAAGGGACAGCATGAAGAATAGTTGCAAAACTGATCCGAGCATGTTTCCATTTAAAAATAAATAAACAAACAAATAAATAAATAAATAAATATCTGGTCCAACTGAAGAGTGTACTGTTTGATATATGAGGAATTAGATCCATGATTGAAGCACAACAAAAGGATAAGGCATTTAAAACTGGAGCAACAAAATAAAAGTGATGTTTTAAAAATATCCACCTGGAAGTAGTTTGAAACTAGCAAGTTTGGTGGCAGTAAACATAATTATGAGTTTATTGAAGTCAATGTGAAGTTATAGAAATCTGGCTGAAGTAGGATTATTAATAACGTCAAGATAATATAAGTGGAAAAGATACTCAAACTAGATAATTTATTGCTTATAAAAGGTAAAATTATCTTCCCAATAGTAGGATTAATTCCGTGCATTTCTGTATTATCTGTATAATTATTTTTGTCTACTTTTTCACTGTGTTTGTCAATTGAAGATCAGTTGTATGATATGTAAGGAACATAGATTACAGCTATGAAAATAAGTTTGAATATTTTTTCCTTATAATTTTTATCTTTCTTCATACTTTCACTATTCATTTCAAATGTGAAAATGTCAAAAATGCTAAGTATACATGTTGACAGAAAGATATTTCCTATGTTTAAAGATAAGCTATTTTATTTTCCAAAAATAATTAGTTCCTAAGCTATTCCAAACATGATTTACTCAAATTGTTTTATTAGTTTAGGATTTTGTGAAACAGAAAAATTTATGTGACACATTTAATTTGCAAAGATTTGTCAGTGAAATTAATATTATTGTATAACATATAATATTCAGTCCAGTGGAGAAAAATTCTGTGCCCAGCAAAAATAATGCTTAGTTGCTGCAAAGACTATGATAAAGAATCAAGAAAAAGGCACTGTCTAATTTTATCATATAAAATCCTTTACTTAAAGTGAAATCCTTGACATAAATGTTGTAACCTATTTCTTGATGACATTCAGAAACAGATGCTATAACTGATGGATTGAAACATGTTAAAGAAACAGAGCAATGCCTCAGATAGGTAATTGCTTTACTGTAGCAGTGAATAGTTATCATTGACTTTACTAAAGTTTCCATTTGCTTTTCAGCCACTACAATTTTAAGTAGTTAATTTTCCAATACAGTTTTGGAAATTGTAACTCTTGGGCCAAAAAACAGCAAAAAAGGTAAAATTATCTTTTAACAAGTGTATTACTTTATTTTGACATTCACATCTGGAAGCATATATCATATTGTAGAAGAGTTCTTTCTGTTTCTGTTTAAAGGGACTGGCTTTATGATCTCAAAAGCCTCAAGCCCTATAGCAACGATTCTAATGAAAGTAAGACTTAAAACTATATGGAATAAAAACTGTATACACTTCTATTTCAGGGTTGTGATTGTAGCTTTAGCCAAAAATAGTCTCCCTGAAGCATCAATAAATGAAAGCATTAAGCCATATGTTCAGAATCCCAAAGAAATCAACAAGTAAATAATAATGGCCTTGTGTAGACATAGAACTTTTTCTCCCTATGTGTTGACAGTGCTTTCTTTTCTATATTAAAATGGAAAATCACAAAAGTAGATGCTAACAGCAAATCTGTGAATTTAGTGAAAATATGAGCCATAGGACATTTATAAATCAATAAACTTCGTGTCCAGACTGGAATCCTGGTGTGACACTCTAGGATAAGCAATGGGCCATAGGTGAGTTTGAGCTTCAAGGTTGGCTGTTCAAACTTACCAGCTACTCTTCAGAAACCCTATACAGGGTCATGGTGAGTGGAACCCTGTCTCAGCACTTAACAACAACAGTGTCTGCTCATAAGGGTTGTTATTGTTGTTGGTTGCCAGTGACAACCCCATGAGACAAGGTAAAATGATCCCATAGAGCTTTCATGGCTATATTTTTTACAGAAGTGTGCAAACAGGTCTTTCTGTGCAGAGCTGAGGAGTAGATGGAACCTTCAGCATTTCAAGTAACAGCTAAACTCTCAACTGATGCTGTACCAGGGATCATTGCTGCAAGGGTATAAAAAAGTAATTAAAAGAGAAACTGCAGCCTGAAGCCTGCCTGGTATTTGTGTGATTCTATAATTTATTGTATGAATTTAGGCAAATTGTATTTACTGAACTCCACATTTATTGTCTGTAAAACGTTGTTAGGTAGCATGGAGTCAGTTCCAGTTCATAGTGGTCTGGTATAGGATGGCTGAAGCTGTAAATCTTTACTAGCATAGAAAGACTCATCTTTTCCCCATAGAGTGGCTGGTAGGTTTGAAATGCTGACCTTGCAAGTAGCAGTCCAGTACTTATCAGTGCCACAGCATGCTCATAAAAACTTTTAAAGTCTCATAATATTGTTGTTGGTGGGGGTTATGTGCCGTGGAGTTGGTTCCAACTCATAGCGACCCTGTACAGGGTTTCTGAGGCTGTAAATCTTTATGGAAGCAGAAAGCCTCATCTTTCTCCCGTAGAACAGCTGGTTGATTAAAACTGCTGACCGTAATGTTCACAGCCAGATTCATAAACACTACGTTACCAGAGCTCCTTCATAATATTGTTAGGAGAACTGAATGTGGAAAAAATTTTAAAGCTCTCAGAACAGTATCTAGCTCCTATTACTAACTGGTTATGGCAGTAGTGATTGCAATTATTATTAATTTCTTTTATTTGTTTTTGGGCCCGTCAGACATGACTTTGTTAAGTGGTACAGGGTAACGCATAGTGGGTTACATATAGGTCAAAGTCAGCACTTTGATTCCCTCAGGTGCTTGGCAGGAGAAAAATGAGGCTCCTGTAAAAATGTACAGCTTCAGAATCCCTATACAGGGTCTCTATGAGTCAGAACAAATTATGGGATGTAACATCATCACCGCCACCATTACCACCACCAAAATACACGGAGGAAGACTCAGGGCTAAGACTAGAGCTGCCCAGTGAGGACAAATGGGAGCAAATTTCAGTCTTTCTGTTAGAGCATGGTATCTGTTAAAAAAAAAAACAACACACAGATATATTAGGGTTCTCTAGAGCCACAATATTCATTCAATGAGAAGGTTATCCAGATATATATGTAGAAGCACACTAAGAGAGAATCCAGGTACAAGCTTTCTTGTTGAGGCAGATCTTATACTAGAATTTAATCCTAAAGTCTGTGAATAAAGTTCAGATTTTCTAGCCCAAATATAGGTGCTACTATGCAGAACTATACATCATCTCTCCATAGAACTAATTCAATGCATTCAATTTATCCTATTCATTTGAACATCAGATAAAGAAGCTCATTGGGATTTGGGGACTATGTTGCAATGGATATATAAAATTACAATCAAATTCAGAATGGTTAAGTAGATGCGAAGCACATAAGAATTGACATCTAGGAAACAACAAATCTGCATCTGTTTTGTCCTATCTCTCTAAGTCTTATAGAAATACTTAAAATGAAATTTTGTAACTTTCCTATTTTTTTTCTAACTATACTTTTGATGCTTTCTATTACCATATCTTTAAATGCAATTTTAATTTAATTACTTCCCAGTTTTCATCTCTACCTCTCATCTTTCTCCTGATATTCAGATCATGTCAACTGCCTACTCAATATCTCCCAAAATTACTAAATTTAATATATGAAAGAAGTAGAAGCTAAAGTTAACATATTTAAATGCAATTTCTTTAGTCTACACCATCACCAGAGTTGCTTCTGTCCCTATCTTCCCCATTTCAATAAATATAAACTTCTTCCTTTCACATACTTAAGCTAAGATTTTAAGAACCACGAAAGTTCCCTGAATATGTCATTCAAAAACATCTATTTTTTTCAAGTTTTTTCCTATTGTTGTTGTTGTTAAGTTTAGTCAGTTCTGATCAATAGCTACCTTGTATAGGGTTCTCAAGGGAGCAGCTAGTGAACTTGAACCACCTTCTTTGCAGTTCAAACTTACTTTGCAGTCCTGCACATTAACCCCCAGCACCACAACAGAGCTCCAAAACTTTTTCCAATTAGACCTTTAAAAATAGGTACAGTCCATATCTTCTTGCAGTTTCCATTCACTGCTATTATTCTGGTCCTACCCCATCCATCACCATATATATATATATATATATATATATATGATTGCAAACTTTTTCTAATATTTACTTTGTTTCCATTTTTGCCCCCTCATTCTAGCTTTCAAAAATGGTAAATAAAATAAAATCACACTACTGTTAAAAAACTCTCCAGAATATCTTCTTACTCACAGGAAATTTGTGATTATTACATGGTCTACATATACCTAAATTATCAGTCCTCCACTTTTTCCTACATATATTATCTCATCAGTTAGCTAACACTTTACCTTGTTATTTCCATCTGCTTTTTCTTCTGGAGGGAATCTCTCCCAGATATCTGTATAAGTTGCTTATTTCCATCCATTCTCTGCACAAATATCACCCTACCATTGTTGTTATTGTTAAGTGTTGTTGAGTTGATTCCTACCCCTAGCTGGTGAGCTTGAACCACTGATCTTGCAGTTCAAATGATTTTTTTGAAGTCTGATGCCTTAGGCCCACAGCACTACACCAGGGCTCCCTACCATAGAGGCCTTTTATTGTGAAATAGTTCAGTTTCCATTCTGTCATTACCTTGATCCCTTTCCCCAATAGCAGAATAGCACAACTTGATGATAGTCTTCATATCTCACAAATATATTCTCTATAAATGAATATAAGTGTTTTTACAGAAGACATTCTATAGTATTTCAAGGGTATATGGAGCTGTGAGCATTTGCTGAATGAATGAATGAATAAAAAGAAAACACGAAAAGTGCAAAAAGAAAGGAAGGGATCAGCTTATAAAATGCATAAAGTTGAATGGTTAATAACTCTAATATTTATATTAATTATAACTAAGATACAAATATCATTAGAAACTTAGCTATTTTATCTAGAATATATTATTGTTGTTCTCAAGTACTGTAGAGACAGTTCCTACAGCACTAAACTAGTCTATTTCTAGATGATAAGCATGGGTTATTGCACCTAACCTGTGCAAATAATGCATTTTATGTTAAAATTTGATTTATTTCTGGTGTTGTTGTTGTTAAGTACCATGGAGTCGGTTCCGACTCATAGCGACCCTACACAGGGTTTCCGAGGCTATGAATCTTTATGGGAGCAGAATGCCTCATCTTTTCCCAGGGAACCACTAGTAGTTTCTAACTGCTGACCTTGAGGTTGGCAGCCCCTAACCACTTCCAGAGATCCTTTTATTTCTGATACTCTAGTATATTAGTGCATGTTAGACAGAGGGTGGTTTCATGGTCCGTCACCAATAAAAATCTTGGGCTCTGGGAGAACAAACAAGATGGCAATGAATGCAACACCATTCCTCTTCAATTTGTCATTCCCAGTATAGTAAAACATGTGGTTGTTAGATTCAAAATGGCCGATATCAGTCCATCTCAGCTCACTGATGCCTACTTTATTGATTTTTATGTGTTCCATTTCATTTTTGACAATTTCCAATTGCCCTAGATTCATACTTCGTAAATTCCATGTTATGATTATTAATGGATATTTATAGCTGTTTCTCTTCATTTTGAGTTTTGCCCCATCAGCAAATGAATGTCTGTGAGCTTTTTTCCCACAAACTTTGCTACCTTCGCATCATCACAGTCAACTCTTACCCAATTACATTTTGAGTTCCTTCCAACCTGAGTGGCTCATTTTCTGGTACTATGTCTGACAGTGTTTCTCTTCTGTTCATAAGATTTTCAGTGACTAAATATTTGGAAGTGTAGTGAGGAGCTCTATCAGCAACAACACAGAACACTGGACCAAGCAGGCCCAGGGGATGCTGCCAGAACCCCGAACCACATATAAAGGAACATTTAGAAGGCTGGAAGGCTTACAGATGGCAGAATTTGTATCAGAAGCAAGAAATCTGTTACCTTCTAATACAAGAGGCTCAGATGCTTCCAGAGCCACCATCTTGGGAGAGACCAAGAGGAGGAAGGATCAGAGCAGTCATGGATGCCTGACAAAACCACAGAGATAAAGTGGTGGATTTTCTATATATCTATATCTATATATATATTCATTAGTTTCTTGCTGTCTGCACACCTCCACTCTGGTGACTAGAGGGAGTGCCCTGGAGAGTTCTACTATGCATGCTCACAGATCTCCTCAAAATTTAAAATGACAGTTTCCACTTAAAACCAAAATAGCGACAGCCAGCCTTGAAAGTTTATCACTAGGAAAAAGCCTGAATGAGAATTCTGGAGTGGGACAGGCAGACTAAAAAGGAAATAAGTCAAAAATTAAATCCTGAATTATGTCAAAATGACCAACAGTGGCATCTTGACATTTCTCAGGAGAAGAGTGAAAAGGGAAACCCATCACCTGATCACATCTAACTGGAGGCAATCAGAAAGTACAAAAAATACCAGAATACACACCCATCTAAGTATTAAGGCCATAGATAACTCCTGAATATTCCCAGAAAACAGAAACACATGACCATATCAGAACATGTCCAGAGAGAAATTAACTGAGGCAAATGAGCTGGAAATAGACCTACATGCCATACTGGAAAATGGGCAGGCTTTGGAAATGCCTAAGAAGGAATTCAGAAAAATTATTATAAAATGTATCAAAACATTATACAATGAGATGAGAAAAATGAGGGAAAAAATCAGGAAAGCACTGTAGGAACAATCAAATAAGACAATTACAGCATTGGAAACAATTCAAAACCCACAGAAAGAGGTCCAAATGATTAATAATAGAATTTCAGAAATGAACAATACTCTGAAAGGGCAAAGGAGTAGAATTGAAGAGATAGAAGCCAGAACCAGTAGGTATAAGATAAATCTCTCAACACAACTAAGATAAAAGAGCAAGCACAAAAAAAAATATTTTAAAAATCTGAAGATGTCTAAGATTCAAGTTAGACAGCAAGAAGAGGAATAACTTAAGAATTATTGGCATTCTGGAACAAGAAGAATCACATAAGTCCATGGAGGAGAGAGTTGAAGAGCTGCCGGAAGAAAATTTCACTAACATCCTGAAAAGTAAAAAAATAAGCATTTAAGAAGCTCAATGAACCCCAGGAAGGATAGACTTTAAAAGAAATTACCAAAACATATAATCAAACTCTCCAAAATCAAAGATAAAGACAGAATCCTTAAAACAACTAGAGAAGTGTAACATACAAAGACAAGCAAATCAGATTAAGCTTCCATCTCTCAACAAAAACCATGCTGGCAAGAAGGTAATGGGGAGACATATAAAAATCAACCAAGAATCCTCTACCCAGTAAAGCTGTGAATCAAATACAGAGGTGTATTCAAAACATTCCTGGATAAACAAAAGCTAAGGGATTTTGCCAAAGCCAACTCTGTTTTGAAAAACATCCTAAAGGAAGTTCTGTGGATGGAGAACCAACAAGAACAGAAAACAACAAGAGATTGACATACGTGGCAGCATCTCCCTGAACTCTGCCAACAAATGGATGATTCAAGAACAGAATAAAATTATAAGAACAGAGGATCTGAGATGTCAGTCTATGATCAAAACAATTATAATCTGAAGGAAGGTAAACAAAGAAGAATAAAGATCCAGGTGGTGAGAAGGTCAGGTAGATTAAAAGATAAAATTGTTGTTGTTGTTATGTGCCATGGAGTCGGTTCCAACTCATAGTGACGCTGTACAGGGTTTCTGAGTCTGTAAATCTTTACGGGAGCAGAAAGCCTCATCTTTCTCCCTTTGGAACAGCTGGTAGTTTCGAACTGCTGACCTTGAGGTTCACAGCCTGATTCGTAACCACTATGATGTCTTAAATGGAGGGAAGATTTAATGGAATATAAGGTAAACACAACAGTGGGGTTGGGGTGGGGGGTTTAGTTCAGGTGTTTGGGAGGGCAATACAAGAAGGGGGAGGAGGCAGAAGAACAAATAGATAAGGGAACACTGAGACACTTTATATAGCTTAAGTGGAACAGAGGTAAATAGTGATGCATGCTCAATCTTGGAACAAAAGGGCTCTGTGATACAGTGATCTAGGCATAGTTTGAAGAGGGGAAATGATACTAAAATTCTTGGTTATCTCATGAATATTGATTTCCCTTGCCTACTATTGTAAAATAGACACTTGAGTGGGATAGAAAGGAATGATGGAAAACATGATTACAGAAACCCTGTAAACCCATCTTCAGCCTATACCTAATTGTTGTTGTTTTTGTTGTTGATAAATGCCATCAAGTAGGTTCTGGCCCATAGCAACCCTGTATAGGGTTTCCAAGGAGCAACTGGTGAGCTTGAACCATCGACCTTGCTGTTCAAATGGCTTTGCAGTCTGGCGCATGAACCCACAGCACCACACCAGGACTCCATACCTGATTGGAATACCTAAAAGGGTTCTAGAACTTGCCCAGTGAAATAGGCCTCTTGCAAAGCCTTTACAGAGTATAGGACCTTAGATGGAATCCTGAGTCCCATCCAGAACCTTAGGAGGTGGGACATTCCCACTAGCAAGGACAAGCAGACCAGCCTGGAACAGCTAGAACAACAGAAGATACATCTTCAAAGAAAGATCATCAGGAAAAGCCCAAGACAAAAATGTCAGCATGGCTGGCTACTACAAGAATAAGCAAGCTGTTCGCCAGGAAGCCATCAAGGCAAGCAATCAAGTTAATTCAGGACAAACTCCCCTCTAAGACTGAAACTCAAAGAGAACACATGAATAGGCATGCAAGCTTGCTGGTGACCACATTGGTCTACTGGTGAGTGGAAGAGGAAGAAAGGCAGCAATGAAGAAATGGGCTACGTTCAACCATAGTCCATTGACTCCCATTGATCTGGAGATGAGAGAGAGAAAAGAAAGGGCTGGTAAGTACAAGGTGTGGTCAGACCTGGAGATATTTGAGCCCATGGACAAGAATATGGCCACAGAGGGCTAGACCTGAGAGTGAAGCATCCAAGTGATATAAAGTGAGGGGAAATACACAAGAATACCCAACCTTTCAGACAGTATCCATTTGACCTGTCCTCAATGGCTTGAGAATCAGAACTCGACTAGAGGAAGACTACAAAAAAAAAAAAAAGTATAAAGGAAACAAGAGTAATTTGTTACAATCTGATGAACCTGACTTAAACCCATGGAGGTAGTTACTCTAAATACCAACAGAGAGGGAAGGAGTCTTCACATTAAGTTTCAATGTTATCCCCTCTGTAGACAGGGTAGATAGGGACAGGTAACTTAGACATTGGCTACGTAAAATGAGGGGGTGTTAAAGACATGAAGTGACTGGCTTAAAAGGTTTCAAGAGGGAGTTTAGTTTAAGGTATGGAGGTTTGGGGGGCACAAAGAGTCCCCACTGAATAGTTTTCATTTTGTCTAGATTCGTCTGGTGAAAAGAGATGGCAATAAGACTCATATAATTCAATAGTGAATAATTGTTATCATGACTAATTACGACTGTCACAATTGTAATGGTAGAAGTTTTGTAACAAAAGCAAGCGAGGGATTAATTTTACAATCTAGAAACAGAGGACCCTAGGGCCATCAAGGAAGAAGAACACAGTCAGAATGAGGGACCTTATCCAGAGAAGCAGCAATACCAGAGACTGAGGCAGATATGTGGTCATGGAAAGGGGGAGTGGGCTGAAGACTCCAGATTCATGGGAAGAGGGGAACTAAGAGCTGGTGGCCAGGAAGCGGACTTGCAGAATGTGTCCTTTGGCAGTATAAATTGTTATATAAGCCTGAGTGGTTTTGTTTTTTAATCTAAAGTGAATAGAAATACTGTTAATTGATGGTACATGGAGGGGATTATAATCACTGTAATGTAAAACTGATGATCTGCCCTGTAAATGTTCACTCAATCCACAGTAAAAACCTTAAAAACATCTAGGACTCTGAGTCTTTAATGGGCTTTCTTGGTAGAAACATCACATGCATGTTGTTCCATTTTTATAGTTTGGGAGAATGTGCTTTGTGTGAGCCCTTATGGGACTTAGTGAGAATAAAGAAGTGTGCACATAGATCTCTGCAGACTTAATGCATGCTCCATCTGCATATCCTTAATATATCATTCTCATAAATCTTAGCTATGACTGTTACTAGATACTAAATTCCAAGAGTTTTTTACAGTGGATCTTTGAATGTAGAAGTTTTCTTGGGTACTTAAACATAATAATAAAATGTCAAGTCCCAGAGTACTGGGGATAAAATATACCATATATCAGGGAAAAAAAAAATCACTGCAATTAAGTCAGGGTTAAAACTACAAATGAAATGGAAATCATGATCCAAAATCTACATCTGAGGTAAATTTTTATTGTATTTAATTGGGTTCTCACTGATTCTAAATTTCTTGCCTTTTTTAGAAGACAGGCAAGGAATAAGAAATTATTCCTTACAAAGAAAGCCTACCTTACAAAAAAGAAAATGAGTTAGCAGCACTGTATCAGGAGTTGGGACCTCAACAAATGGTCTTGGTCATTGATGTGCAATAAAATCTTATTTTAATCCTCTCTTCTCAAGAGTCAAGACACATGATGGGTGTTGACTCTTGTGAAGAGAGTATGTATGGTGTAAATATGCCACTGTGGTAGATTTTAAACTACCAAAAGTTAAACAGACACCTCTCAAATCATCTGACAATTTAACAATTGGTTCTCTCAAATCTGGCATCATAGGAAAACCAAAACAACCCTAACCTGTTGTTGTTAATTTCAGTTAATATTGACCCTCTTAGATAGAATGACACTCCACATTGGGTTTCCAAGACTGTAATCTAAAGGGAAACAGACAACTAAATATTTCACCTACAGAACAGCTATTTGTTTCCAACTACAGATTTCTGGGTCAGTAGTCAGCAATTAACCGCTGTGCCACCAGGACACATTATGCGTCATAAAACAATCCTAAGTAAATCCTGATTCTACACCAGAGAAAAAAGGTCCTGTTATTTATGCTGTTCAAGAAAACCTGGTAGAGCAAACAATTAAGTGGTCTGTGGAAAGGTTGGCAGTTCAAACCCATCCAGTAGCTCTAGGAATCAAAGTTCCATAAAGATTGCAGCCATGAAAACTATGTTCTAGTCTATCACATAGGATCTCTATGCTTTGAAATCAATTTTACGGTCACTAACAACAGCAAGGCCTGTGGTTCAAATTCACCAGTTGTTCCTTGGAAACCCTATACAGGGTGGCTATGAGTTAGAACTGAATAACACAACAACAACAACAACAGCAACGTTGATCAAACTGCTGTAAACCTAGTACTGTCTCATGTTACAGAGTGCTGAAAAGAACCATACAATAACCTTAGAGCTAAAGGAGATCTATAAGTCTTCAGTTAAACTGAAACCAAATAGTTCATGTTCTATTCTGTTATTGTTGCTAAGTGCCATCGAGTAAGTTCTGACTCATGGTGATTTGAAGGAAGAGGTTGTTGTTGTTGTTGTTGTCAGGTGCCATCGAGTCGGAACTGACTCATAGCGACCCCATGCACAGCAGAATAAAACAGTGTCCGATCCTAGGCCAACCTCACTACCGCTGCCATACTTGACACCATCAATGATGCCACCGGGCTGATCCATCTCGTTGAGGGTCTTCCTCTTTTTCTCTGACCCTCCACCTTACCCAGCATGACATCCTTCTCCAGCGACTGTTCCCTCAGGACAATATGTCCAAAGTAT